>NC_056525.1:156993253-157113070 GCF_019175285.1 Sceloporus undulatus | reverse complement strand
AATGACTATTAGTAGCCTGATTATTAATACAAATATTTGTAGAGAGTTAAGGGAGGTTTCCACAGCCTGACCATAAATTTTTTAAAAAATAAGATCAGGAAGAAAACATCTTGGTGAACGAACATTTTCCCAGTGTTGATTAATGAAAACAGCCCATTCAAAGTAAAATATCGGAAAGTTTCTTTGGCTGGATTAAAAATTAGGAAGGGAAAGGATATTCAAAAATATTTTTAAAATGAACAAAGCCATGTTTGTTGAATACTGAGAATTCAAATCACCTCTGCCAGGCAAAGCAGTAGGGAAGTTGATCTATCAATCTATGGGAAGACATGGGATGCATCCACACTGCAGAAATAATCCAGTTTAGCACCACTAACTGCCATGGCTCAGTATTATGGAATTCAGGGATTTGTAGTTTTGGGGGATATTTAGCCTTCTCTGTCAGTGAGCTCTGATGCCCCAACAGACTACAGATCCCAAGATTCCATAGGATGTAGCCATGGCAGTTAAAGTGGTGCCAAACTGGATTGTTTCTGCAGTGCATATGCAGCCATGGACAAGATACTGTGTCAGCATGCACTGTGCTGTGAGGGGATGGACTGAAGGCTACGTAAGACCTTGTCACCCCTCTCTTCTTTTTCTTTGCCTCCTGAACTGAACCAGCCTCCCACTCTACCACAGTGTGAGTTTTGCTGGTCACTGAGTAGTATTTTTTTTTGTCACTTTCAAGTTTTGGGGTTTTTATTTTATTTTGTTTTGTTTGGCCTAGTCCACACTGTTGTTGGCCACTGACAATTGGCTAAGGGTGGTGTCTTAAATAGGTGGTCACTTGGCAGGTATTGTGGGGAGATGGAGAATTTTGGTAAACACCTATGGCACTACCCTTTGGTAAAGAAGAGTCCTCTGGAACTGCTTTTTTAGATCATGTGACTAGGGTGGGGGTAGAGAAAAACGACTTTCATTGGGGCTGGCTTGAGTTCTAAACCCTCACTTTAAATCCTATGAGTTGCATGCGGGAACCTTGGGTTGACCTTCCACTCATGGGCTGGCTGGGGAGCAACCCACTTTTTGGAGTTCTCCTTGGGACTCAAGTGTTTCACCCAGAGAAAACTACAGATGAAGTCTGGGAGGAAAGACTACCTGTCTCAGCTGCTCTCACACTAAGTTGCCCCCATTTTGCAGCACTCAAGAGGAAAATAATAAATATGGTAAATTTAAATACAGTGGCACATTTTACAAGCCAGCTTTCAATGTCTGGCTTGTTATTTCCTAAGGCAATCAGCATCCTCTGACGAGAAGAATCCAGGACTGATGAGAATCATTGCAGTACAGGACTTAATTCTGCATAAAATGTGCACATATTTTCACACAGAAATGTTGTTTTCTGAGTAGAAAAGACTGTTTCCTGTTCAGAAAATTCTATTGTTATGCAAACCAACTCTGTGCAAAAATCCCAAATTGCAAATAGAATTCAAAATTTGCGTGGGATTGTTCTGCACAGAAACAACATTTTCTGTGTGACAATCAGCATTTTATTTGCAGAAGGTAACATTTATGCACACAAAAGTGGTATTTCCTCCCAGAAAATGCTGCAGTTGGGGAAAAATTCTCATGTGGTTTATTTGCACAAAAAGCAACATTTTTTGTAGAGAATCAAACTTTTCCCACACAAAAATAATATTTCTATGCAGAAAGATTTATTCCGCACAGAAAAAAATATTTTATTCCTGTGCAGAAAGTGTTGCTTTCTGTTCAAAACAACCATGTGAATATTTGACCATTTTTTTCAAATATTTATTCCACCGCTAAACCAAGTAAAAAAATTCTCATTTGTTATAAAATTCTCTTTTATATTTGAATGGCATGTTCTGAACAACTCTGGTTGATGCTTGATGCTTCATTCTTATTGATAGCTTTGGGACCTACTTTCCAGGATGTCACCAAGAGCTATCCCAAGAGTTAAGATTTTGGGCTTGAGGCCTTAACATATCCTGACCAGGCAACCCCACTGGGGCAAAAGAAAAGTCTGCTTAATAGTCATGTAGTCCACACACACACACACACTGTACACAATATCTGTCAGTGTGTGAATTTTACCTCTTAACTCATGTCCAAATTGCAGCATCCACCTTTCTACATTTTCTTTTCCTTGTCCTTGAAGAGCTGCACTGGTTACAGACACAGTTCGAGGAGCTGTTTTTGACCTCTGTTGGCCTTCTGCAGCTTAGACTCTAATTATCTTCAAATGATTTCTTCTTCGTATGAGTTCCTCCCTACACTTCAGGATCACCCCGGGAGGCCTTGCTATGAGTGTTTTTTTCCCTGTCTATAAAGTGGTAGGTCACTGAAAGATTTAAAGGCCTTTTTGTTCATGGTAATGATTCATAGAACTCTTTTCTTAGAAAAGTTTAACTTGCCCAAATGTATTGTCCAAATGATCACAAGCATAATCCTTTTCTAAAAAATCATTCACCTCTGTAAGATTTAATACAAATAAAATGACCATTTATTAAGGATGCAAAGAATATTTTTAAAAGTCCAGAACATAGCCAAAAACTTTGGCTGGAATGCCCAAAGGTACTCTTTTTGGCATGAGAAAATAAAAGTAATTTCTGAAATTACATTTCTGAAACTACATCAAAAGTTAACGTATTGTCCAGGATTCCGGCTTCTCTCAGTGTATTTAAGAGAAACCAAGATGTTGAAAAATAAAGGTCTGATTGCATTCTTTATTGCAGCTGCTTCTGAAATTGCTAAGAGATGGAAGACAGGCAATTTCTCTATGAGCAGTTGGTTGGAAAGAGTATGGGATAATTGGTTAATGGAGAAGCTTTCTGACAGCATAAAAGCTTTCAGAGGACAAATCAAACAAGACATGTCTCTTAAGAAATTGTTTCCCTTCATTGAATGTGTAAATAAGAACATTTTACAACAGAGACCTTATTTGCATCATATTGACTTATGGAAAGACACCCTATAGGTCTCAACACTGAACTGTGCCAGCAATGAATCCTCTCTTTCTTTTTATTTATCCAACACCAGAATGATTGAATGGCTACATTTTTAAAATCTAAATTAGTTTTATTTTCTACACCAATTGTTCCTTTAATAGTTTGTTCCTTTAATAGTGACTTGTATTGATAATAATTATTGTTATTTGAATAAAAGATTTTGTTTTTGTTTTTGGTTCATTTTTAAGACTAGGTCCTGTATTGCAAATAGTCTCTGAAAATGGAACAGGATTTCATGTATTGGGAACAGACTTTCACATACTGAGAAGAAAACTTGCGAAATGATTTCATCCGTAAGAATTGCATCTCTGCTATTTATAACTGGACACATATGAAATTGCTAAGACCTGGGAAAATGTTGTTACTTTTCTTTTGTATTATTAATGCTTAAGGTAATTTTACAAAATATTGCATATTCATCTGGAGTTTTGTTTATGTTTGTTGCTGTTGTTAACCACCCTGAAGTCAACCTTGACTCATGGCAACCGTGTGGGTGAGACATCTCCAAGACTCCCTGTTTTCCACTGATCTGCTTAAATTTTGGAGCCTCATGCCCATGGCTTCCCTAACTGAGTCTAGTCTTCTGGTGTGCAATCTTCCTCTCTTTCCGCTTTTCTCAAACTTTCTCAGCATTATTGTCTTTTCTAATGAGTCTTGCCTTTTCATGATGTGTCCAAAGTATGACCGTCTCAATTTGGTTATCTTGGCTTCTAGGGTTCTTTCAGGCTTGATCTGTCCAAGGAGCCATTTGTTTGTCCTTGTTATGCAAAGCACTCCCCAGGACTCTTCTCCAGCACCACATCTCAAATGGTTTGATATTCTTTTTATTCTGTTTTCACTGTCCAGCCCTCTCATCCAAATAGTGATGGAGAATATCATGGCTTGGATGACCGCAGTGTCTGTTCTGAACAATGTTTGATCCAAGATACGAGAAACCTTTGACCATTTCTATTTCTTCGTTGTCAGTTTGAATTTATTTACATCTTCCATGGTCATTATTTTCATTTCTTTGTGTTCAGGAGCGAGCCTGTCTTTGCAGTTTCTTCATTGACCTTCCTTATGTACTTCTCAAAAATTGTCCAAAGTTTTATTGTGAGTAATTTCTAGGACCTTAGTTAAGCAGGAAAATACTCTGACTTTTTTTTTTAATAACAATATTTATACATCAATAACAAAGTTCACAACATGATTTACATGGAAAAGTTACAATACTAAAATATAACAGTTTAAAAAGTAAAACAGAATAAAACCAGCAACTATATAATCAGCAAGAGGTAGCAACTTCAGTGTAACAGGTCTACAAATTACAGTCTGTCTGTGATTGAAAAATTTGAGATGAAAGCTGTTTGTGTGTGGTATTAAAAAGTAAATAATGTAAGAGAAACAAGTAAGTATCTCTGGGAAGGGTGTTCCATAAGTGATGTATCAACACTGGAAAGGCTATTCCCCCATCCCACTCCCATCCTTCTGATATAAATCATTTACCTTGTTGCATAGAAAACAAGTTCCCTGTGTTTGGTGAGACCTTTCTTCTGCATAGTCCCTCTTTCTTGGGCCCAATGGCTTCTGAGATTCCCTGCCTCCAGTTTTCATATGCCACTGTTCTAGCCACTTAGCTCCATTAAACAGTGCCATGTCCATTGTGACTATAGTTAGCTGGTGTTGCTGAATTTAAATTTCTCCCTTCCCATCTCATCTTTTTGCTCTTGTGTGTCAGATCTGATTTAGACTGTCACCCTATAACTATTTTTAAGCTACTTGGAGAGCTTTTGGGTAACAACTGAGGTACAAGTGTTTGAAGTATAAATAAAATAATAATAACAAAATGTGACAAATTATCTGGGCACTGGCAGTTCAATATACAACATAGCACATAAAATGACAAACTGTTTTAAATCTTTATTCATTTTTCTCTTTGCCACTCTTTTCTTTTCTCCCCAGACAGAACAATTTCAATGATAGAGATGCCATGCTTTACACTTCACTTTTCCTAGATGCTGGACTTGACCCAAGTAGATACCGAGATCTAAATCCATGCCTTTATTCATAGCATATCACATCCATAGCATATCAAGTTGCAGTATTTTGTGAAGTATATTTACTTAACAGTGTTAAAAAATGCCCTCATATGTGAACATTTAGCTGGAGATCATTTGTTCTTATATTTTACTGTTACTCTTTGTTTGAAGAGGTACAGGAAGAAAAGAGTGCAATTTTTAGAACAGATGAATGAATGAGTCTATATCTGGTCCAACCTGAGTGTATGTGCCTTTACGTTTCCTGTCAACTTAAGCTGAAGGCATGAATTTCATAGGGTTTTGCTGATCAAAAATGGAAATAAAGAAATCAGATATGGAGACTGGGCATAAAAGGGCTGCTTTATTTTAAGTGTCAACTGATTTAAACTTTAAACTTTGAGAGATGCAAAAAAGGGGGAGCAAACTAGCTTGGGTACAGTTAATGCAGGTGCGCTCACCCAGACCTCCTCCAAAACTATCCCTGGGTGAAACATCTAAGCCCCAAAGAGAACCAAAAGCTGGGTTACTCCCTGGCTAGCCCAGTGCTGGAAGGCCAATACGAGAAGTTCTCTCTGAAGCCACATGATTTAAAAAGAGGGCTCATCCCACAGGACAACCCCAAAAGAGGTGTCCTTTCCCACTTCCCTGGTTGCCTGACCTAAAGAGGCAGTTCCAGAGCCCTCCCTTTCACCATGGGTTTTCACCCAAATCCTTCTTCTTTACGCCACGACCTGCCAAGTGAACACCACTGTAACCAGTTTCCCCAGTCACCAGTCAACAGTATAGAGTAGGCCCCAAAAATGTGGAAAGGGTAAAAATTCCTACTGAGGCCAAGAGTGATGAGAAAAGATTACACTATGTCAGGGAAGGTGGGTAAATGACATGAAGTCAGTGGCAGGAAGTTATAAACCCTTCAACTTTGTCCTTATGCTCTGTTTATACTGGCCTCTTCTCCCGTTTAGGCCAGCAGAAATGTCTTCTCACATCCAATGCTGTGTCGCACAGGATAGGAGCCAAACTGTAAGGCAAGGAATACTCAGAGTTGGTTTTGCCACTTCCATCCTCTGAAATATAACCTACAGAATCTAGTATTCATTAGAAGTCTCCCATCCACGTACTAACTAAAGCTGGCCCTGCTTAGCTTCCAGGATCAGCCAGGTGCCTTTAAGATATTTATGGTCCAACCTATGTCAGTCCTAAATTTGTTTGGTCCCCTTGCTGCATCAGCCTGCAGAAGCAAAACAAAACTAACAGCAACAACAACAACAACAACAAAAATAAGGGGCAAAAGAGATTGGTATAATACGTTGGCTTGGGGTGTTGTGTGGGGTGTGGTGTTTAGATAACACATGCCCTGACACTGCTTCCAAGCTGGTGTCAAGCTGCCAGCCTGTCCAGATGGTGGGCAGTGTTGCAACTCTCTGGAGGCGTGGTGTTTATATGCTACACACTGCAAGAGTGCCAAAAAGGCACCGCCATGGCAGAAAGGGTGGCTTTTTACCATCCCAAAAAGGAGCAGCATTTTGCCATTTCTTTTTGGGCTGGAAAAATGCTGGATCAGGGCTATGTCATGTGGTTGCCATGGCACTGATCCTGAGATCAAAGTGGTGACATCAAGCCACCCCTTTAGGGCTGTCTGTGCTGGCCCTAAGATTTATTTTATAAAGTATGTTCATCTAATATATGCATCTTATGAATATTTGTGAAATATATGCATTTAGTATGCAATTTCTGAGCTAAAACCACACCACAAAAATCAGAGAAATATGTATTGGAAGGAAGAATGTGTTGTGATCTACATATTACTTCAGGAAGAAAGAAATAGATTGGTTTGTTAAAATCTGTTGATCATATGGAATTATTCCATCCCTAGTTTCAACTGTATGGGCAGACCATACACATTATTCTATCAACACAGAGAAATGCTTTCATACAGTCTATTCTGTTGGATTCATTGCAATCTGTCATACTGCAGATTGAGGTTAAACAAAAAAGGTCATTTTTCTGCCCGTGTAGAATAAACATTTCAATTTAAAAATTTTGGAACCTTAACATAGAGAAAAGGTGGAAAATTTTCCATTCCAACAATGAAGCTATTTATTCTTACAATTTAGCTCTTGTAGATTCATAGTGAATGTCATGTGTTAGGATGTGCATTACAATAAACAAGTACTAGGATTATTTTCTGCAAGTAAGCTATCAAACATAGTATATTGTGTAAATGGTACTCTCTAAAACTGCATTGTGAATAGTTCAGGCTCAGTAGTAAGGAGAAAGCCAATATTAGAAGCCAGCAGAGCCAGTATGGTGTAGTGGTTTGAGGGATGGAAATTGGCCCTGGCAGACCAGAGCTCAAACCTCTATCCAGCCATGGAAACTCACTGAGTATCCTTGGCCAAGTCACACTTTCTCAGCCTTAAAGAAGGCAATAAGAAACCCCCTCTTGCCAAGAAACCAATATGTTAGGATAGTGTTTGGAAATATACTTCTGTTGCACTTGTGACTGATTAAAGCTGAAAAGTGAGAAACTTTCCTGAAACTGTAGACTTGCGGTAAGAGTACATTTTGGGGAAAAAAAGCAACTGTTCAGAGGGCTTTGACTAAAAAATATAAAATGATAATTCCAACCTTGCCCCAAGTGGATAGGGTTAGTTTAGGCAGTCAACCCAAGAGGGAGGTAGCAGCTTCCCCAAAGGAGGTAAATGAGGCCACAGAAGGAAGAAACCATGAATCTCTGGAAGTAGTTCTGAAGTGGTCCAGGAAGTGATTCTAAAGAGGGGCTTCTGCCCAGGTGTTCCCTTATCATTATCCATCATCAGAAGGTCTGAGGTACGTGAGGGAAAGCAGCCTCTTGAAGATCATCATTATCTAATGTTTAGTCAAAAGTAGGAATGGGCAAATTGCATCCGTGCTATTGTTGGACTGCACTTTCCAGCATTTTTTCACTGTAACCAGTACTGGCTACAGCTGAAGGGAAGGCTGCAGTTTGCCCATTCTGATATAAAGCGAAAATGACTGGTGGCTTCCATGTCAATAGGTGTGGCGGCGGCAGAGTCCTTTCCAGATTTAATTTTGAAGAGCTATCCAAAGGACTGGAAGGGACAAGGTTCAACACCCTTGATGGGGCCATGGAACTTTAAACCAAGAGAAGATTCATTAATTTGGAACAACTAATGATCTAGTAAGAGACACCTATGACAGGCAAACTCTAGGTTTTTCTGGTGAATATCTGCCAATGATGCACTCATGACATAACTGGTGGACACTATGCGGCCGTCATGTCACAGTGGTGATGCCCGTGTACACGTGGCGCCGCCATTATTATGGCACTGCACCATACTAGGGTTAGGGACCATGAGGTTGCCGTGTCATCCCTTAACCCTAGTACACTGCCAGCACGGTGCATTTCATCCATCTGGACTGGGCCAATGCTAGGGCTGAAACAGATGGCCCTAAGGGACGGCTTGACACTGCCCCTTTGATAACCAGATTGGGGCCATAGCAACCATACGCCATGACCCCAATCCAACTTTTTTGCTGGCCCAGAATGATGCGTCAGAAAACGGCTCCTTTTTGAGCTAGCAAAAAGCGGATTTTTCCGCCACTGAGGCTTTGTCGTGTTCCTGTGGTGTGTGGCAACTCAGTGCCATGCCACTAGAGTACCACAAAGCTGCCCACCATGTGGATGGGTGGATGGCCTCATGGCAGCTTCCTGCCAGCTTGGGGGCTCACGTCATCTAAACGACATGCCCCCAAGCTCCCAGGAAGCTGCTGCAAAGGGACATCTGTTTTGCTTCATAGTTACAGTCACATATGAATATTTGACCAAATACCCCTGACCTTCTGTTGAACCTGAACACTAATGACTCGAGATTTTGAATGAAAGAAACAGTAAAATAGAAGCCTATTAAAAGACCATAGGAGTTAGCCTAGACTCATCATAATATATATGTTCAATTATAAAAGCAAGGAGGAAAGAATAAAGACTTGATGTTGAATGTATTATTGGGGTGAAGTAATATCACAACAGAATGAGAGAAATTGCTTTAATTATTGATTGTGTGTGTTTACTCCAGGAAAAAAAGTGTTTCTAATAATAAAAATAACAACAACACAATGCTGTAGTTCTGGCTATAAAAGCTTGGAGTTTTCTCCCAGTATTTTTAAAGGAGAAGGGTGAAGAAAAGCTATATATAAAGCATTTGGGGCTTTAAACAAATATACCACACAAATAGTGGCACACAGGAAAGGTTTGAAAAAAGCAGAAACAACAGCTAAGGTCAGTGTAGAGGTGATAGGGAGAAGGCAACTTTTTTTCTTCTTCTGTCATAATAAAAGAACATTGGGTAATGCCAGAAAATTGATTTAAGACAAAGCCAAGACTGACAAAAAACAGTGCTGTTTCATAATTATTTTATGCCATTCAGACTTCGATAATGAGCAAGTGTGTGTGTATGAGCATGTGTTTTCAAGACACCAATTGACTTATAGTGGCCCAATGAATTTCATAGGGTTTTCTCAGGCAAGGAATATTCAGAAATGACTTACCATTCCCTTCATTTGAAATACAGTACCTAATAGCCCATCTGATCCTGGAAACTAAGCAGGGTCACCCTTGATTAGTACTTGGATGTAACCCCAACAAAAACCAGGGTGTTATAGCTTATATTTCAGGGGATGTTATCAGACAAGGGAAATTCAAAGTATAATCCAATTGGCAATCTGAATGCAATAATGGGGTTTAACGTTATTGCATGATAGACTGCCAAATGCAATTTTGGGCAATGGGAAGTCAGTCCGAATGCAATCATGGGGTTTCATGTTATTGCATGAGAGGTGATCACACACAATTTTGGGCAATGGCAAGCTATTTTCGAGCAATGGGAAATCAGTTCAAATGCAATTCAAATTCACGTAAATTCGTTGAACTTGCGAATTCATGTGAATGCATTCTGGCCCCACTTTCTTTTCATTTGAAATTCAGAGAAATTCTTCCTGTGTGATAAACTCCAGAGAAAGGAATGACTTGAATGCACATGCAAACACATGCCTTCCTCTTCCTCTTCATCAACATCCAGATATTAACCAATAGCATAGATGGTTTAAAAACAAACAACAGTGGATATTAACAATTAAACTTTCATATACTGAAGTAGTATAATTATGGAACCAAGCAGGAATATAGGGAATTGTCATACACCATAACAGACTATTTTTTCATCTAGCAGCTCTGACTGGCAGAAGCTTGTGTTGATATTAGACAAAGGTTGTGTTACCACCACTGCTGCTACCTTATTCTTTTAACTAGAGATGTCAATGATAGACATTTAATGCAAAGCATAAGTTCTACCATTATACTATACCCTTCTCTCACATAATGGGGATAAATATCAGAGGAAGGACTGGACTTGTTTCACAGTGTATATCTATGATTAGAATTAGAAGAAGAGGAAGAGAATAATGCATATTGCTCTAGATCTGATCCAAGAGATAATCCCTATGAGTCCTCTACTTCAATGTCAGAGTCTACAGAAGTCACACATAAAAAAAAACACCTTTAAATATACATGGTTACTTTACCATGAAAACAATAAAATAACTTCACACAACAGGAGTGCAACACACAATAAATCAATACCACAAGCAGGATACATTGATTTCAATTGGAATGTATAGACAATTTTTAAAAATGTCTTGACCTAATATTGAGGGGGAGGGGGTTAATTCCATCCCAACTTTCCCAGGAATGGTCTACCAACATAATTTTGCCATCACAGATTTGTGTCACATATTTTCCAAAAACTAGTTTGATAAATTGTTTCAGTTATCAAAACAGATCTAGAATTTGAGGGAAAAGTTGCCATAATCTGAACAAAGCAGACAGGAAAAAGATGTATGTTAACAGTACAGTAACACTATGTGAATTCTTTGTTTCAAGAATACTACCATCTTCAATAGCTCTCTCCATATTAAACATTTCATTCCATCAGTATTCAATATTCCACAAAAGTTATTTTTCTTATCACTTATCATAATAACATTATGATTTCAAGAAATACTGGCATTCAACATCTGTCACTCTTAGAATACTTTAATAATTATCCCCCCGAGGGGGTGGCATGGGAAACTTTGCTAATTTGGTATTGTATCATCTGAGATCTGACATTTTCTGCCAAGTAATTCTTCTGAAATGCTTGTTTTTCTTTTACTTTCAAAGTCAGTTACAGATAAATCTATAAAGCCACTTGTTGTTGATGGGGGTAGCTACTTAATGGAGAACTATTTTATTATTTTACTTTAGGAATGATAATTCTGGCTGTTTTAGTAATGATTTCACAAGAACTTTCCTTATGATGTTTTTGTTTCATCATCTAAGCATTGTTCAGTAGAAATAGACTCAAAATACAAAAGAATAAGTAATGAAATAATTCCAGCCAAGATAAATGAAAGGTGGCATCTTCAATTTAAATATGAACTCTCCTTTGGGGTGTGAACATGATTTAATGGAAAATCTGATCGTCAATAAAACAGGTATTCTTCCTGGCCAGATTTACTATTTCCTATTAAAATGATTAAATAGAAATCCTGAGTAAACATATAATTTTCTACTATCTCCTCAATACAGTCAACATGCAAGTTCCTTATTTAAAAATATGGGACTTGAAAAAGGACCCGTAAGGATCTGAAGCTAAGGCTAACCTTAGTGAATTACCCTTTTGTTGTTGTTTTTGTTGTTGTTGTTATCCAGCCTCGAGTTGATCTCGACCGATGCCGACCCTGTAGATGAGACATCTCCAAAACTCCTTATGCTCCACTGCTCTGCTCAAGTCCTGCAAATTCATATCCATGACCTCTTTAATAGAGTCTATAATCTAGCATGTGGCCTTCCTCATTTTCTGCTTCCCTCTATTTAAAAAAAATTAACTCAGTATTACAAACAGATAAATTTCAAGATAAATAATAGTAGATGACACCTTATACAGAGTAATATGTGAATGTACCCAATCCTGTACCTCCAGGAAAGTAGTTTCCCCCTTCAGCTGTTTGGATTCCCCACCACTTTATAAATAAGAAACATGTACTACCTATAATTAGATAATCTGGATAAATAACATTATTACATGTTTTTGTTTACCCAGACAAGATAATCTGTTGTAAGCTGATGTTATGGATTTTAATTATTATTTCATAAGCACATTTTTGTTATGATAATTACTTGTGAAATCTTAAAAAAATGATGATATAAACTTATTTTAAATTTGTATATTTAAATATAAACATTAGGAGTAATAAGATTAGTGCAACAAGGGGTGTAAGGGCCCTACCCTTTACCTAAGTTATTTTCCAGAGTGTCTACATTGTGCTTCCCTTTTCCTGAGTTACCCTACATTGCCCAATAGTGCCAAGATACAACCCCATAGTCAAATAGCCAGGTCCTAAAGAGCAGCACAGCACAATCTGGCTACAATTGGACAGAAAAGAAAAGGAACCACAATCATCCTTCCGAATGTCCTGAAGATCCAAGATGGACAAAAACAAATTCCCCAAGCTTTACCCCTTTCTATGGTGAAAATCAGTACAAATGCTCAAAGTATCAGGGAGGAAATTGATCACTCTCCAACTAGATAACTTGGAAACAGAGGGCTGGAACAGACTGGCAGCTTCAGATGGCTTCAAGCTGGCTTGGGGGTGTGGCATTTACACGTGCCATGCCCCCAAGTTGCTTGGAAGTCATGCTGGCGATTACATACCACATGCCCTCAAGCTGGCTGGAAGCTGGCTGAAGCAGTGATGGGACAGTTTCCATCCACCCCAAATAGGAACAGCTTTCCGCAGCTCCTAGTTGCACCAGATTATGGCCAGATTGGGGCCACAGCATGCAGATGCCACAGCCCCAACCCATCCCTTTCAGGAGTGGCTTGAAGCTATCTCTTTTGGGCAGTCTGCTTCACCCCAGAGTAACCCAATCAATCCCCAGTCCATAAATTGCTTTGCTCACTATCTACTTTTGATAATCTGGAGAGGCTTCACTAGGGACCCTATCATGCTACATGATTATGACTCTATAGTTGTTGTTGTTATGCGCCTCCAAGTCATTTTTGATTTATTGAAAATAAAAATAAATTTTAAAAGTAAATTAAATTAAGTAAATTAAAAACAAAAAACAAAACATGAATTATTAATTTAAATGTAAGAAGGAAGCATGATAAGATGGCAAGAGAAAAATTCAAGAATAGATGAAGGTTAGAAAAGAAATTCAAGGTAAATTATATGATACATACTTCTTGAAACATCCACTTTTGAGATTGAGTATCTTTCCAAGGTTCATATAACACCATGATTCTTGGAAATTAGCCATTTAATCTGAAAGGCTGTTAAATTCCTTGGTGATGTTTTATACACAAACTGACAATATCAACAGGAGTTGAAATACATACTTTAAAAATGCATTATTTCTGTGCTGCCAAAGAAAAAAGAAAGAAAGATGCATTCTCAGCACTAATAGACTTGATATACGTTTTTTATACCACTTTCAGAAAACTCTTGAAATGTAGGGCAGAAAGAGGCCTGTTAGAACTCTTTACATTTGATATTATCAACACGTTGTCATGTCTATAGACTACCAGAAAATATAGATTACTTCAAAACCATAAAATCACAAAAAGCTGAAGGTTTCCTAAGGGTCAGCAAGTCCAACTCCCTAACAAAGCAGGAATCTATTTGAAATGAAAAGGCAGCATTTCAGTGTGTCTCAAAGAGACGATGCTACCACTCTGTTGTCAGCCAGCCTTACCTTTCTGTTGTTGTTTTTAATTTTGCAGGAATCTTTGCAAGACTCTTTGTGGGTTTGAGGAAAATCCAGCAATAGTTTTTTAAATTATCATCTGTAGAAAGCTCTTGTTGCAGTGATACACTCTTTACAAAATGGTGTGACTTTATTTACCCATGCAAAACAACGGCAATGCTGATTATCTTCACTCTCAAAAGACTTACTGGCATTGATTTGCTAACATATCTCACAATCCCTTTAGTACTGAGACTTCACTGTTTTGACTATGGAACCCATGATAAGTGGAGGTCATATCTTCAAGAAGAAGGCAAACAAAATAATATTGCTGAAATGGTTGAGCAGTACAACAAACCACAGTTCAAGCAGATGGTAGAAAGCAAAAGAGAATGGGTATTGTGAAAGAAGTGTTAAGAAATCCATTGGAACAAGGATAGATGAAGACATGGCAGGGAGAAACTGATAATTCCACACATAGGACAAAAGCCAAACATCCACCTTGCCAAAAACTTGTTGAAAGCTGGTATATTCATCTTGTACTGTATTATGTCCTGGTAGAAAGCCATCTTAGACTGCAGGCAGTAGAGCCAAAAAACAATCTTGTGTCACCTTAAAGACTGACACATTTTATTTGGCATACGTTTTCATGGCCTGAAGCCCACTTCATCAAATTTCATTGGGCTGAATCCTAGGCCAATAAAGACTGGTAGTCTTTAAAGTGACAGGGCACTCTTTCTTGTTTTCATTTTCTCTTGAACTCATCTGTTGACTGGTTACTAAAATCTTTTGATCATTTTGCAAAAGAGGCAGCTGACTTTAGACTGGATACATCCTTAAGGCTGAAATCATCTGCACATTTCCTAAGGAGCAGAAACATGTGAGGAGTTGATTTCATTGTAAGGTTGGACAGGCTTGGTTTGCATTTCCTCATGTTTATAACCTTCACCTTTCTTAATCAGTTCAATTAATCCTGTTATCCCACTTTTTCAGCTGATTTTAAAATATCTCAGTTTCTCTCTCCTTTTCTCAGTTTCCCCCTTTGCCCTCAGGATATTTTGGTTGTTGCAAACTGAATTCAAATTTCAAAACTAGTTTGCATTCAGTTAACTCAGCTGGTGGGGGAGGGGAGAGGAGGGGACAGAAATTTGCCTTTGCCAGCAGACTCAGGCAAAATCAGACCGCTGTAGCCTCTCCTTGCGTATATGTTCTTCCAGGAGGAGGAGGAGGAGGAAAATTGATGTCTTCCCTGCCTCTTCTCAAGGTTTGAGGCAGTGTCCAGCATGTTAAAATACAAAACACAATTAAAAGGAAGCCACATAAAACCCAGCATTACAAAACAATACTATAAAATCATTGAAATATACTCATATAATACTAATATAAATATAATATTAAGATATACTAGATTAAAAAAAATCATGATGTAAAATTGACTGAGCACCAACTGCATGGTCCCTAACCCTAGCATGGCATGATGGCAGCATCATGGTGGCGTCCAATCCACTTGGGCACCACCATCTTGATGTAAGGGATGTGTACATGTCACTGTGCATCTCATATGTCACCAGCGTGCCAATAGCACACTCGTGACATGCGCCGGGTGCCACAAAAGAACCCATTTTTTCCGGGTTCTTTTTACTCTGGAGGGATGCCTCACAGTTTGGCTGCCGCAGCGTCCCTCCAGAGGGAAACAGGCCAAGTACAGTCTGGCCTTTTTCAGAGGTATGTACCAGGCCTAAGACGTGGATAGATTGAACTGAAAGCTTGGGGTAAACAGTTTCTGGTAGATGTATCAGAATGCTTTGTTAGAGGGCATAAGTACCCTTCCTGGATGAAACATATAAATCCTGAACCCCCTCCATCATACCATGATATTGTTAATTTTGTCAAAGCTCAAGCCACAAAGAAAATGGGAACTAGTTGTTACCTCTTTCCCCATTCCACTTCTATCTGATGATTGTTATTGGGCTAAAAGCTGCTTACCAGGAGCACTGGGGAATGTATTTCCTTTGCTTATCTCTTCTAGAGTGCTATCAAAGATTCAGAAGACTCATGACTGAGAGCTTAATCACACTAGCGGGCAAACAGGATTTAAACAAGAGTTAAACTAGAGAAAACCAAGAAATGTTGTGTGATAAACTTCAGGCATTTCCTGGTTTTCACTAGTTTAACTCTCATTTAAATGCCATTTGCCTGCTAGTGTGATAAAGCCCTGAGAGATGATGTGACAGTTTATAATGAGAGTGCCAGGACAAGATAGTGTAGCTCTCCCAAAGATGGGTCACAACATTCTTGGAACTGGGCTACGAGTTTGCTAAACTACTTTCTTAGCTTCTGGAAAACATTAATTTGTGTTGTTCCCCCCCCCCCCCCAATTCTTGTCTGAAGGACTTTTCTCTATCATCAGTATGTGCTGTACATAGCTGGATATAATTTATATATAGCCTATAATCATATCACTATCACATTTACATAATTTCATGCCAATGTACTGATGAAGAGAAATCTGAGGACAAGTTTGTACATAGAAGATATTCCTTCCTTCTTCCCTTCCTATTTGAAATTGTGCAAGAAAACTGGAATCCTCTTTTCCCGGTGGCACTTCTCATTGTAGCAATTTAAAGAAGGGATGAGGAATGTGTGTGATTCTAAAGTTGATGATGAAATGCAATTCCTATCTGCCTTGGTCAGAATAACCTGAGTAATGAATGATTACAGTCCAACAACCTCTGGAAGACCACACTTTGTCCACTCCTGTTTTTAAGAAAGGATGTGATTTAATATCCTACATGCCTTGCTATACAGTTTCAAATCATGTTTCCATAATTTGACAGGGTTAACAAATGATGAACCTATAACACAGTAACTGTGATTTTAGTAGCTAAGGCTTGTCTGAAATATGACTTATCAAGATAACATAGCCAATCTGTAGTTTATTGCTACTATTGATCATTTGACTAGCCTCCAATAGGCCTGGAATGATGTCAAAACAAGGCATACCTGGATGGTGAGCTGCCAGACCTGCTATTTATATTCCATTCCCATAATCTTGCTTTGAGAGATGTTGCAAGGAAATGTAATTAAGGGGCAAAACACGTCACCCAAAATGCTGGATTGAGGCTGCTGTGGAGCCATGTGCCATGGTGCCATGGCAACTGAATGCCGTGGCCCCCAATCTGGCTATTTGCTGGCACAAAAAGCAGCAGCAGAAAGCCGCTTCTTCTTGAGCTGGCAAAAAGCTTTTCTACTGATGTTGTGGCTTTGTGATGCTCCTGCGGCATGCAGTGTCTCAATGCCATACTGCTGAAACGCTGTAAAGTGGCCACTGTGTAAACAGCCGGGTGGCATGATGCCAGCTTCCTGCTAGCTTGGGAGCAAGCATTGTACATACACCATGCCCCCATGTCACTGGGAAGCTGGCTTGTTTTGCCAGTCTGTTCTGGCTATAAGATAGTTTTCCAGAAACCACTCTCCTCAAAAAAAGAGGTTCACCTTTTCTCAGCTTCACTCCAACAAATATGAATAAAATTTCTGGTTAATGGAGAGTGGGGTAAACAGCAAATAAACATCCACCAATTTTTCTATAGCTGGACACACAACAACAGGCATCTGCAGGGGGTCCTCAGAGGTCCCTGAAGAATATTTCATTGCTCTACCTGAAGAATTACAAATGAATGCCAAGATGGATCCATGGAAGCCTGAACATGCAAAACGTCATAGCAATCCCAGACTAAGTATTGCCCTCACTCTGGTCAGTACTGGTAGCCATAACCCAGGGATTCACAGGCCACACTTTACTCAGTATTACTTTGTAATGCAATACTCACCCTCACAATGTATAGATATGCCCCCTTTGAATATAAATTACCAGGCAAGTGGTATCAGTGTTTCTCCTACTCTCATAAATTCACCAAATTAACACTTCTTCGTATTTTCAGTACCCCCATCCATTCTACATTTGTTCATGCATTGGCTTTTCCTTTGTACACTGTCATCACCAAAATGTGTTTGTCTGAAGGGTGGATCCAGAAGTACATCTTGGCTGGAATGGGGTCAGGCCTACAAGATCTTAACAACTCTGTATTCAGTAATCTCATCATACTTCCTTCATGCATGAAGGAGGGACTAGTGAGAGGCCATAACAGCTCAAAAACTGGCATTTTTCTTTCCCCTCCCTCTGAATTCTGAATGTGCCACTAGATTTGCATCCATGAAGGAAAAGGTATAATGTCAGTTGTTTTCATGGAGGGGGAGTTTTCATCCACTTTCACAAATATATAACAGGAAATTAATTGTGTTAAAAGCTGTAGTTTTTCCTCACTCTGCAGTGTAGATAAATTACTTGAAATATGCTGAAATAGGGAAGGGGTCTTTTGATATTTGAGAAATGACCTTTGGATACTTGGAAACTGACTTTGTACAGTGTGACATTTTAAATATTCCCTCAGAGGCTAAGGCTACATCTGGACTGTAAAAATAATCCAGTTTGACAGCACTTTAACTGCCATGGCTAATGCTATGGAATTCTGGGAATTGTAATTTATTGTGGTACAAGAGCTCTCTGACAAAGTAAGCTAAATATCTCATAAAACTGAAATTCCTAGAGTTCCATAGCACTGAGCCATGACAATTAAACTGGCCCCAAACTGGATTATTTCTGCAGTGCCTAAACGGCCTCTTTTCCTCACATCAAACGTTACCTTACAGAATACACACACACACAGAGTATTTATTATGGGAAACCACTTAGTGAAGACCTTTTGTTCCAAAAAGTAAAGCACATATTCCTAAATGATTGGTTGAATTTTTGTACTGAGAAAATTTTAAAAAAAACCAGTTAAAATATTTTCAAGGTTTTTAATGAGAAATAATTTTAAAAAATGATTACCTATTGATTTGCTTCCGATAGATGGAAGTGTTTAAGTTCAAAATGTTTGAATAACAGAATTTCAAAAACTGACAGATTTAAATATCTGCTTTGTGTTCTCGCATCCAACATGACTAAGGATTGACGGTACTGTTGAATTCACAGATTTCTGTCACACTTTTATTTCGGAGAAAAGGGCTTTTGTTGTTCTCTTGTAACTCTGTTCACGTTTTACAAGCTCTACAGCTTCTCTAGCAAAAGGAGATAAAGTTTATGAGGTTCTTTAATCAGCCTGGCTGAAAGTACACCAAACATCTGTGTCTGGGAGGCCTACCTTGACTGTGTGGTAGAGAAGCAAAGTATGAAATAGTCTCTTTCTTTTTTCTCCCCTCTGAACACTGAAGTGAATTATGAGTCTCTTTCTCAAGAATATGACCAGGCATAGTGAAAAACAGAATTTTAAGCCTGAGTTCCCATGCGATGAGGAAAGGAAATTTAAAACTGTACCATTTAACTTATAGTACATAGCTGAGCTTCCTATATCCATATCTTTGGGGAATATAAAATTTGTCTGTAGGATGGGCTTTTTCTGGAACAGAACATGTTGGAGTGCATAAACAATGCATATAGGAAGAGTGTTGGCGCTTGAACATTAAGGCTTTATTCTGAATTTTAAATTTATTAGTAGGCAGTGTACATCATAATTTGCACACTTTCACGTGCATATCAGCATGATAACAATGCCCATATCAAGCAGGATTTTCCCTGTGGTGGAAAAGGTCAATATGATGACCTACAGTGACGCCTAAGCTGCTCAAGACCTGTGGGGCTTACTGTCTCTCTCAAGATGTTCAATGATCAATGTGAAGTCAAGGGTTTCATGGCCAGCATCCATAGATTTTTGTGGGTTTTCAGGCTTGCTATTCAACAACAGACCAACACACAGATCGACATGTAAATCACTTCCTCTTAACCAAGGATCACACAGTATATAACCCCACTACTTTCATCCCAGTATTCTCTGAAGATGCAGGTCACAGATGCTGGTGAAATGTCAGGAATAAACTTCCAAAACATGGCCACATAGTCTGGAAAACCCACAAAAAACTATGTCCAATGATCTTTTAGTCTGCACTTCTCTGCCACATTGTAATAGTAGGACGAGTAAAAGAAGACACATTCAGGTCAGTGCCAATTCAATAAATATTAACCTCATCTTCTTAACACCAAAGAAATGAATGACTGCCCATTAGAAAAGTGCTGTTGTTAGCCGCCTTTGTGTGGAGCTGCCCTCGCATTGATCTCAACTCATGGTGATCATGTGGTTGTCCCCCATTTCATCCACTGCTCTGTTTAGATCTTGTAGGTTCAGGTCCATGGTCTCCCTAATTGAGTCTATCCATCTGGCATGCAGTCTTCATTGCTTTTATTACCCTTTACCTTTCCTAGAATTATTGTCTTTTCTAATGAGTCACATCCACCTCTTACACTCATACATAGTGATGGGGAATACAAAGGATTGAACAATTCTAACTTTAGTGCTCACTTGTGCATCTTTAGAATCATGTCTAGTTCTTTTCCCAATGGCCTTTTTATTCCTATTCTTATTTCTTGACTCCGGTCTCCTTTCTCATCAATGTTTGATCCAAGATACATGAAATCTTTAACTATTTTAATTTCCTCATTGTCAAGGTTGAATTTATTTAGGTCCCATCTGGAATATTGTGTCCAGTTCTCAGCACCACAATTCAAAAAGTATGTTGAGAAACTGGAGCGTGTCCAAAGGAGGGCAACTAAAATGGTGAAGGGTCTGGAAACCATGTCCTATGTGGAATGATTTAGGGAGCTGGGGATGTTTAGCCTGGAGAAGAGAAGGTTAAGAGGTGATATGACAGCCCTGTTTAAATATTTGAAGGGATGTCATACTGAGGAGGGAGCAAGCTGGTTTTCTGCTGCTCCAGAGAACAGGACCCGGAACAATGGATGCAAGCTACAGGAAAAGAGATTCCACCTCAATGTTAGGAGGAACTTCCTGACAGTAAGGTCTGTTTGACAGTGGAACAAACTCCCTCGGAGTATAGTGGAGTCTCCTTCCCTGGAGGTCTTTAAGCAGAGGCTGGATGGCCATCCGTCAGGGATGCTTTGATTTAGATTTCCTGCATGGCAGGGGGTTGGACTGGATGGCTCTTGTGGTCTCTTCTAACTCTACGATTCTATGAGTCTATGATATTATGAATTATTATATGTTCAGACTGAAGGCTCATTTACAATTTTCAGGAAAATCTGAACTGCTATATTCATCCCTCATTGTATTAATATATTTTCTTTCTTTCTGTAACCACATGAATCTAGTCATACTATGATTGAATATTAAGCTATCTTGTGTTAGCTTAGGGTGTGGGATAGCACAAAATTTGCTCCCTCTAAATACATATATGCAGTATACAAATATATGAACATTTTCTTTTCCCCACTTTATAAGGTATATTGATTAACTTAATGCCATCTATGTGTACACTCTTTTCCATAAGTAAATACTGGACATGACAGCCACTGCTTCCAAGAATTTCCTCTGCCCAATCATGCCCTGGTCAGAAAATTTGCTGCTTATTTTCCCCCTAAAACTTTGAAAGTTGTGTGATCCAATACATAATGCATAATAATTGATCTTGTTTTCAGTACATTGGTATTACAGCTTCTTATATGTTGTGTTAAAGTACAGTACCCAAATACGGATCAGATCCCCTGTCTATAGTTAAGAGAAAACTACATGTAGATTATTTCTGCCATTCCTGTCATTTCCAGCAGTTCTAGAAATTCTAATGTTGGTGATATCAGATATCTAATAAGTAAATTCTAATATTTGATGTTTAACACAGTTTTGACTGTAACCCTATATAAGTGATTCATACCAGAAATGTCTGAATGCAGAGTTACACATTAACTATCACAATCTATGTGTTCAATGACAATATTGCACAAGTAAATGCATGCCCCAGTGTGCAATTGAATGTGGAGACACATCTGCATGCCAGGATAACTAAATTGGGGTTGTTATACTTTGACCACATCGTGGGAAAGCATGAATCATTAGAAAAGACAATGATACTAGGAAACATATAAAGGGCAGTAGAAAGAGAGGCAGATCGCATGCCAGACAGTTGGATTCAATCAGAAAGGCCACCAACTGAGCTTGCAGGACCTGAGCAGGGCTGTCAACGACAGAGGGTCTTGTAGAGGTCTCATCCACAGGGTTGCCTTGAGATGAGATTGACTTGAGAGCAGTTATCTACAGCAACAACATCAGGGGACATGTAGACTCCTACCTTACCACAGGCCTTTAATTTGGTTGGATGAGGGAGCAAGCAGGATTGTAGATTCTCCACCTGATTGGCTAAAGAAAGGCTGGAGAAGATATACAATAGAAACCTCTTCAGCAGCAAAGCACAAGACTTTATTTCTAAAAAAAATTGGTCCACTGCTAAGTTGCTTCTATCAAGCAACCACTGATAACTTGAATTCCTGTGTGTGGTACGATATTCCTTTCTTGATTAAACTTCTTATCTAACACATAATTGAATGCTAATGTTGAAATAAGGTTAAACAGATATGTTAGGAGAGTGTAACACTTTGCTATCTAATTCTAATAGAGCTGTAAGTTTTTTTATAAGAATATGTCCAGACTAATTCAAGGTCTACACAAGCTGGCTCCCTAGGGACAGCATATTTAACTGTGCTATCTGTGTTATCAGAATAAATATTACTATAAAGCTGCAATTTATACCCTGGCCTCAAAGTGGTTAAATACCTGTTCTGCAGCCACTCGCTCACAAACCATAAGGTCGCGAGTTCAATACCAGCCAGGGGCTCAAGCTCAACTCAGGCTTGCATTCCTCTGAGGTCACTAAGGCCCCATACAGACAGGACAAAATAAAGCTGCTTCGGGTCACTTGGGAAGTATGCTGTTTAAATGGTGCATGCATCCTAAGAGTCTGGAAGACACTCCAAAGCCATGCTCCAGTCCTCAGGACAAGAGTGTGACTTTGGCGCAGCTTCCGGACACTTAAGATGCATGCATCATTTAAACAGTATACCTCCAAAGTGACCCGAAGCAGCTTTATTTCGGTATATTTGTACGGACCCTTAAATAAGTACCCAGATTGTTGGGGGAAAATAGCTTTCACTTTGTAAACCGCTTAGGAGTGCTTAAGTGCACTGATAAGCAGTATAGAAATGTACTTGCTATTGCTATTGGTATACTCCTGTTAATTTCCTGATAGATCCAGGCTTAAGGAGACTTAAGGAGAATATAGATATTGATCTAATGGGACTGAGCTTTGCAACCTTGGGAGCCTAGGTGATCAACACAGCAACTTCAAGAAACTCCAAATAGATTCACACCAGCTGCTATAAGGCAAATAAACTTCAAATATAATACAGTGGATCCTTGTTATACGCTGGGGTTTGGTTCCAAGATCCCCCGTGTATAACAAAATCCGTGTATGCTCAAGTCCCATTAAGTATAATGACATAGCAAAATGGTGTCCCTAATAAAAAATGGAACATCAAGGTAAATTTTTTGGAACATTTTCAAACCGTGTATGCTTAAATCCGTGTATAAAAAATCCGTGTATAAGAAGGGCTGACTGTAATCTCCTACAAGATACAGTGATGTCACTATCAGTTATATCCATGGTGGTGAACCTATATCATGCATGCCCTATCTGGCATGCAAGGCCATCTCTGAGGGCACACAGAGACAATTGAAGACATAGGAGGATGGAGGAAGAGGCACCCTCCTGTGCCTTTAACTGTCTGCATTGAGGCAGCTGAAGGCACAGGATGATATGGGAAGAGGAGAAACAGGAATTCTTCTGTTCCTCCTCTTCCTCCACACACTCCTGTCTGTTTAACTGTCTCACACCTGGAAGTCTTTGTCTCTGGGGAAGTCCCACCCCTGGATGTCCCACATCCAGAAATCCTGCTCCCGGCACTGGGTGAGATCCTTGATTTGAGCACTCTGTCTCTAAAAGTTTCACCATCACTGACCTATACTACATATTATTATGTTATATTATATTCTAGGATAATATTTCTTAATGACTTATAAAATGCATAGGTTCACTCATGGGATACTCTGATTGGCAAAAAGACATTTTAGTGTGGGCCCTTTTTTCTGTAAAGATTCTGTTTTTTCCTACAAAACAATGGAGAAACCCCTGCATAAAAGAAAAGTGTCTCTGGGGGACTGTATTGGGGAAGAGAGAAACAGTCATATGTGTTTCTGTTCTTCCCTTCACCAACTAAGGTCTCTCTTGTATCAGGATCCTTCCCCTTAATGGAAGGAGCCCTTCCATTTGCAGAAGGGCCATTTAGTATCCAAGTCATAATCATTTGGCTGACTGTGGTGTACCTGAATGTTTATTTTGGACTTTGTCAAATGTGAATGTACTCCAATGTAGCCATGAAGATGTTTTCCTTGTTTAAATCCAAAATATACTCAGATAATGCTATGTTCTGTAGTTTACCAATCCTGGGCAAAACTGATTATGCACATTGAGATTTCTAGTCCTTTTTTCTTATGTAGAATTTAGACAGTGTTAACATGCTTACCCTCAGTAAGTTTGTGGTATAAGAAACAAACTCCTTTAGTAGTGTATTCAATGTTTCATTGTTTATTCCAGCCTAGTACATGAGTATCTGATGCAAGGGAGTAGTTGGGAAGGGGGGACATCTGAATTATCTCTCAGATGATCTGAGAGAATCAGATGTTAAACATGAGTTAATAATGGTAATGTGTATTTGTCCTGGATTGCCGCCATGCTTGCTTATTCAAATGTTGGCTTGATCTGTTTTGATCTTGTGCTCTTTGAGTATATTGATCCCATCGACCTGTGTGAGGCTTAGTTACTACTTCTTCCCCCTGGAAATACAGCACACTCTCCAATGAATTAATTATTCTCTTTAACCTTGCTAAAATTTTGCATTCTGGGACCAGGCAAATCTCCAAGCAGCAAAGGGTTAACCAAAAATCAATTTGCAATATAAAGTATGAGTTGATGAGGGAAGGGGAGGGCAGCTTTATCACATTAACCTGCTCCAGTAGCAATTGCATTTCCTGAGAACTAATTACACTGCATTTCCCAAAGCACTTGAAAACTGAAGCCTTTGTTTTGGGAGGAAAAAACCCAAGCCTATTAAATTTGTATCTATGCAGGATTTTAAAAAGAGAGTTTCATCTTTTAATACGCCATCCTTCATTTCTTCATTTTCATTTTTTTCCCATATTAGAGCTGGCATATGTTATGAGTTAATTTAATGCTTAAAGAAGCTTCACTTTTGTTTGTTTCCCCCCCTCGTGTGAAAACATCCCAAAGCCACAGTTTGGGGGACACAAAATGGAAATAAATTGAGGACAATCCAAAGAAGAATGCTGTTTAGACCTTTGCACCAAAGTATGGTTATTTTCAACATTTGCTACAGAATGTCATCTCAAGTGTGGTGCAATATCACTACAGAAAAACACATGGTTTTTGATGCAAAATTGGTGGAGAATTTTGCACAAAACACCAGTTTTTCAAGAAAAAGTTATTTTTGGAAGCAGCCATTTTCTGCATGAAAATGTTGGATTTTGCACAAAACACAGCAATCTTTGTGCAAACAAACAGGCAAACACCTTGTATTTCTGTACAGAATAATTATATGAAACATTTCAGGAAGCTTGAATAATAGGCAAAAACTGTAGAAATGTTCAATTCTCTGGCATCGGGGAGAAAGTTATATAATTACTTGTCATCCTATAAAAGTATGAAATAGTCTAATAGTTACATCTGTAGACTGGACCAGGGATGTAATTTTTCACTAATTTTCTTCTTGAAGAAAGCAATGAGTAATTTCAACATTTTTCTTCCCAATAGGAAAAAGTCTTCCAGAATTTGCTGTTTTATTTTTGAAAACTATTTGGGTTTTGGCTGTTGACATACTCAAAGGCAAAAGTAAATTTCCCAAACTGCACAACACATGGAATGTGATAAGCATGAATGATGGGAAAAGCTAGACATAGTAAAGCAAGAAATGAAATGTATGTACGTTGCAATACTTTGGGTGAGTGAGCTAAGATGGACAAGATGGAACATTTTGACTCAGTTCTTTTTTTCTGGGAGAAGATAGAGTTACAGGGTGTTAGTTTCCCCCAAACTGTCCCCATTTCAAACAATCTGGATGGTCCTGGCAATAGGCCCCCTGGGCTGAAAATGCTGCTGCTCAGTGCCAGGTCAGTGAATGGGAAAACATCTCTGATCCAGGACTTGATCCTAGATGAGCACGATAATCTCACTTGTATTATGGAGACCTGGCTGGATGAAGGTGTGTGTGTGTGTGTGTTTAATCCCAGCTCTATCCACCTGGGTTTTCCATACAACAGCAATCAAGGCCTGGGGGACAGGGGGCAGATTTGCCGTGGTCTATCAGGATCCCATCTCCCTTACCAGGTGCCCTGTCCCACAATCTACGGGATATGAGTGTGTCTACATAAAGGTAGGTGGCCGGGACAGATTAGGGATTCTCTTGGTGTATCGATCACCCTGCTGCACATCAGTCTCCTGTCCAGAAGCCGACTTGAGACTGGCTAACATGGCCAAAGCTGCCAGAAAAAGGAGTGTCAAAAAGCTGTTCCTGCCAGTGGCCCATTCAGAACTTTGGCATCGGCCAGCTTTGGGATTGCAGTGTCCAGTCGCTTTGATCCCAGACTGATCGGTGTGAGAGCAAGGCTGCTCCTTTTGTCCTGTCTGCTTGACATCTCTGATTGCTATTTTCCCTGGATTCAACAGGACTTGAAGAGACACCATACTCTCAGGCTCTCTATTCTATATCCTATTGATGTAGCCAAATTGTATTTGCCTCCAGGATCCCTAAAAATAGATTAATGAGTTGTTTGGTTTCACCATTCCTATTAGATATGTGCACACATTCCAGTACCCTATTACACAATTTTGAGTTCATGCCTCAAAGTCTGTGTTCCAGAGTGTAGCCTAGCCTGCAGACATGATGGCCAATTAGGAAGTTAGGTCATTTCAGTTCCTCTTACACTGACTATAAGTAAATCTGCCTTTTTAAACTTTATTTCTTTCTCTTTCTATTGCTTCCAGTGTAGTCCATTCTGTTCCTCGTGCAGCCTTTCTTTTGTCTATAAAATTCAACATTCACAGCCTCCCAGGTTCTGTCTTGGTCTTTCTCCAGTATTCTTCCCCTGTTCCTTATTGTGTGAATTCTGGTCCCAAAGAACCTGTCTACTCCACATTACATCAAATTCATAGGTATGGTTAACCATCAACTAGGAGCTTTGTGACTGTGCTTGGCAGCATTTCAGCCAGGGTGGGTCAAGTGGACACATACAGTATATACACATGCCCACACTGGGCTGTGCTTTGCTCTCTCCCCATATTTCTTTCCCCCTTGGATTTTTTTATTTTTTGATCCATGGCATAAAGCTATTTTAAAGAATGGCAGCCTGTTTAAGAGCAGGATCAATTTCAGAATAGGATGCTGTAGAAATAAAGTGAATAAGGCACATAACATAAAGCCTCATTTAGAAAAGACCCTCAAAGTTGAATCTTTCAAAGGTTTCCCTTGTGGAAAGTCAATTTCACTGTTACAATCATTTTAATTCAAGAAATGGTCCTGGAAAAACAATCCCTGTACAAAAAAAGTTTTGGAAAGCATAGGACCCAGTTTTGTGTTTCCTGAGATACAGAAACCCTCTTAAAGACCCATGCCCTCCAAACTTATTAGTTTAGTTGATTTTTCAATCAAAATATGACACAACCTCACTCCCCACCTAAATCTTCACTGGTGCATTGCACTTTGCATCCTATTTTACTACCACTATCCCACAAATTCTCCTCGAGCTCACCTCAAAATAAAGAATACTGTTTCAACTGCAAATTAAAATTAGAAATGATGCTACCTCACTACCAGTATTTCTGCAGCCTGTGGATGAAGTGAAGGGGCTTGTTCTCTCTTTAAAGTTGCCCGCTCAACTGTAAAGTTACATGACCCATGAAAAATTAGCTATCAGAACTTCATAGTATGAAGTGGAAATAGTCTAAATCTCTCTATCCTTTCCTTTTCTTTCCTCTTATTTCATTTGTGTCCACTCTTCTGTTCTTTACTTATTGTTGTTAATTGCCCTCAAGTTGACATCAACCTATGGCAACCCTGTGAATGAGACATCTCCAAGATCCCCTGTCCTCAACTTTCCTGTTCATGTCCTGTGTACCCATCACCTCCCTGATAGAGTCAAACCATCTGGCATGTGGTATTCCTCTCTTCCTACTGTCCTCTACTTTTCTAGCACCATTGTCTTTTCTAATTATTCATGCCTTCTAATCATGTGGCTAAAGTATAACAGCCTCAATTTAGTCATCTGGGCTTCCAGGGAGAATTCAGGGTTGATCTGTTCTGGAACCCATTTGTTTGTTTTCTTAGCCACCCAGGATATCTTCAGCACTCTTCTCCAGCACCACATCTCAAATAAGGCAGTTTACAGACCGCCCCTTTCCCCAAAAGATCGGGGCCTCAGCTGCCACAGCGGCAGCCCTGAGGCCCTGATCCGCCGCTTTTCCAGGCTGAGGGAAGCGGCAAAAGGCCGCTTCCCATAGCCTGGAAAGGGGTGTCCTTGGGGTTTCAAGCCCCAAGGACACCCCAACAGTGGTGGGAGAAAAGAAAAAGGGGCCGCTAGGCCCCTTTCTCTTTTGTGCACCAGCGACACAAATGAAGGAAGGAGCTCCGTTTCGGAAAGGGTGCCAGGACATGACGTCCTAATGGCGGCACCCATGTAGAATGGGCGCTGCCATTTTGTACATACTGCGTACGCACTAGGGTTGGGGGCATCTGAAAGAGATGCCCCTGGGCAACCCTAGTACGTACGGAGTACGTACTAGAGTGCTCTTCTGGAAAGAGCCTAATTTGATTTTCCTTCTATCAGCCTTCTTCACTATCCAACTCACACATCTATACATGGTGACGAGGAATACCATGGCTTGAACTATCCTCACTTTAGTGTTCAGAGTTGTATCTTTGCTCTTTAACATCTTGTCCAATTCTGTCACAGCTGCCGTTCCCATTCCTAGTCTTTTTTTTATGACTTCAGTCCACTCTGGTATATATTTCATCCCAGATAGGGAAATTCATTGACTATTTCAATTTTTTCATTGTCTAGAATCAATTCTTGTAGCTCTTTAAGGGTCATTATTTTTGTTTTCTTAATGTTCAGCATTAATCTGACCTTGATGCTGTCCCCCCTGACCTTTTTCAGTAAATGATCCAGGTTCTTGCTGGTTTCTGCTACTAGTATTGTGTTATCTTTGTATCTTTGGTTGTTAACATTCCTTTCACTGATCTTCACTCCTCCTGCCTCTGACTGTAAGCCTGATGTTCAAATAATATTTTTGTCTTACCGGTTTAATAAATAGATTGATACTTAGCAACCCTGGCTTATCCCTTAGCTGATTGGAAAGCATTCTCTTTCTCTGTATTCTGTCCTAACAGTAGCCTCTTTTCCTGACAAAGGTTGTGCATTAAGACAATCAGATGTAATGGCACTCCCATTCCTCTAAGACCAAGCCATTGCTTTATGTGATGTCAATAAAACACATGCAGATTTTTTTTCTGGAATCCCTGGTGCACTTCATTATCCAATGTATATTTGCAATGTGATCCCTAGTGCCTCTTCCTTTCCTAAATCCAGCATACACCTCTGTGATTTCTCACTCCATATATGGTTATTCTATTCTGCAGGATGTTGTGCATAACTTTACCTAGCCAGCAATAAGTGAACCTGTTTACCTCCTTTAAGAAATAAAAAATTGTTTATTCTTCCGTTATTATGAACAGCAGAGGGTGATGGCAATGTCAAAATTTTTGAATTTGAAATTCTTGATGGTCTCTCAAACAGGTATGGATTCATTGTGCCTGCCAAAGAACAATGAAGATCATGAATTCTGACAAGAGTAGTTCCAGGGATACAGATGGTTAATATATTCTCTTTCAACTGATGTAGCTTTCTGCTCTATTTGTTCAGACACACACACACACACACACACACACACACACGTAGAATGAGCGAGAGACAGACAGACAGTGTTGTGTAGTGATTTGTGCAATGAACTAGAAATCTAGAGACCAGGGTATCAATCCCCACTTGGTCATAAAAACCCACTGAGTGACATTCTCTCAGCCTCAGAATTATTGTTGTTGTTGTTGTTGTTTGTTGTTATATCTATATACTGTCCTTTCCCCAAAAGTGGGACTCAGGGTGGCTTACAAGATTAAAAATAGTATAATTAAATACACAGAAAAAGTTACATTAAAAGAGAAATAAATTACTACAATATTAAAACAGATTGCATAAAAATATAGTTAAAATGAGAAAGGTGTTTAAAATACTTTAAAAGAATACAACATCCAGCCCGCTCTTCTGCTTTAAAAGCTTATCTGAAGAGGAAGGTCTTTGCTTGCTGGTGGAAGGCCAGTGAGGAGGGGGCCATTTTGGGCTCCCTGGGCAGCTAGTTGCAGAAGGCAAAGGCAACCACTATAAAGAAATCTGACCAAGAAAACTCCATGATAGGTTTCCCTTAGGTTCACCCTAAGTTGGAAATAATTTGAAGGCACAACCGGTTTCAAGGACTGGAAGAAACCTCTTCAGAAAGGAAGAATTGCATAAATGAAGGTATATAGCAACTTCTGGCTGCTACTAAAATCTCTGTCTGTTTCACAGCCATCTGTGACTGTGCTGTTGTGTGTTCCTCCTCTCCATTTAACTTGGCCAACACTTTTGCTGCAGGGGAATTGCCGGGAATAAACAGCAATTGCCCACTCTGCTTCAGTTTTTAATTCCAGACTTTGAAAGAAGTGGCTAGGTAATGTTTTTTTTATTTTGGAAATAGCATCCAGATCCTCAGATTAAAACTGGGAGCAGATTCACCACCCCTGTACAAGGCACACAAATGAAAGTGGCTAGTGGCTATGAATTCTGGCTCACAAACTAAATTTTGGAACACACCAAGTCTCTATGATGTTGCAGTCTCAAAGAAGGCCTTGCAAAGTGTGATGGACAGCAGACTGTGTCAAGGATGGGCAAAATGTTGCCCCTGTGCCATTGCTGTGTTCCTCAGGATTTTTTTAAAATGCAAAAATCATCCAAAATGCCCTACCAGGAGGTGACCCCCAGGGCTCAAAACAAAATTTGCAAAAACTAAAACTAAAAATAAATCCATTTAAAAAATTGTTAACATGAAAAAAGTAGAACAACAGAACAGAAAATATTGATAATGGTTAAAAGGTCAGGAATTATATTTTCATGGTCTTGAAAGGCAAAATGAATCCACTTGTAATTATTTGCTCTATTGGATTAATCCATTCCAAATGGGGATTGGGTCAGTGGCATATGGTTTCTTTCCTCAATAATTTGATTCGTCCAAGAAATAAATGGGAACTTTGTTAACAGAAAGTTATTATATTTCTGTTCTTTTGCTGGTCTTACTTGCTGTGCTAGTCTTTCTGATAGTGCTAAATTTCACATATTTTTACCTTAGACTTGTGTTATTAAAAGGTTTTTCAAAATTTTTCAAAATTTTCTTTGCTTTAGAATCCCTCGAAATGCCTTCTTAGGGGCCCCAGGAAAGCCCCCAAACATAGCGAGAATGACTGAAGGCATTTAAAGGCATTAGGGACATTTTTTTTTTGTGGGAGTGGGTTCAGTGAGGGTACAACACCCCCAGGCCTCCTTGTGTGTTAATTTGAACCCCTAGCCTCCCACAGCTTTTCATCCATACTGTTAAGTTCACCTATCAAGACCTTGGAATGCTTGGTGAAAACGTAGAGAGGAAAATGAATAACTAAAGGCTGAAACAGAAGAGCAGTAAGCCCCCCAGCCAGCATCATGCCACCCACCCAACCAGATGGTGGGCAGAATTGTAGTGGCAAGGCACTCAGATGCTGCATGCCACAGGAGCTCAGATGAACCACCACCATGGAGGAAAGGTCAGTTTTTTTTTCCACCCGAAAAAGGAGCAGCATTTTGCCTTCTTTTTGCACAAGAAAAACACTGGATTGGGAGCATGGCGTGTGGTTGCCACGGCCCCAATCCAGCACTCATTGGGGCAACTCCTTTAGAGCCATCAGTACTGGTCCTAAATTTAATAGTTAGTTGTGGTCAGAGTTTAACATGCGATCTGAAAATGAGAAGTATCTGAAAGGAGGAAGTGAGGAGAAAGGAGATTAGAGTTCAGGGCAGTTATAACAAATGACAAAAAGTAGCCAGTGACTGACAGAAAGCGCTCAGCTGGTTTAGTGCTAGTTATTATAAAGAAACCTTTTGATAAAGAAACTGTTCCATGTTGTGTTTTCATTTCCGTCTTAGTTGTTCCATTTAGGGAACTCTCTGAGTTGCTGGCATATACCACCAAGGCTGCAATGGCACTGCAGGTTTTGGGTCCATACAGTGAAGCTCAAGGAAGGGTTTAGAAGACAGAAGTGTGAAATGCATGAGCAATATAAAGCAGCTGCTTTGAAGGCAAGGAGTTTAGATAATACATGAGGTGAAAGGAGTTGGGAAGAGAAACAAAGCCACACTCCAGGCCTAAGTAAGGCCCGGTACATACCGGGCTTTGCAGCGCCCTCGTCACGTGCAAGGGTTGCCTGGGAGGCAGAGCGACCACACGTCCTGCAACCCTCGCACGTGACAAGGGAGTAACAATGGTGGCACCCTGTTTACATGGGAGCCACCATTGTTACGTGTCATGTGGCAGCCGCACGGCACCACACAGCACTTACATAACGAGCACGCCAGTGGCGCACTCGTTACACCACCACCATGGCAGAAAAAGAACCCATTTGCCTCAGATGCTGCTGCCGAATAACCACAGGAGACCGTGTTGGAGGAAAGGCCACAACTTTATTAAGCAAACCATTGGTAGGGTTGGCACAAAGCACGAGGTCAGGATCTGCGAAATCAAACAACCCCACGTTTGTCTGATTAACCACAACCTGGCACCCACCAGGCATTGGGATGACCTAGGGGCTAAGGAACACCGTATGACCGCATCTCTGCAATGCGTTCACATATTCGCTAAGCCCCTAGTCACCGGGAGGTGCTCTCGCGTTATGGCTCCCGCAATGGCCATATGCCTGCCCTATTCACCCCCGGGTCCCGACTGACTCCCAAACCAGAGCTCCGTAGCCCTGGTACCACACCGTGCAGATCCTGGCCTATGCTGCCGCCCCAAAGTTGTGACAAAAAACCCAAACCCAAGCGGAGGGTGGGTGGGTGGGAGGGAGAAGGCTCCGCTCCTCCTCCCTTCCTGCTTGGATCCTAACCATCTGTAGCCAAGCGCCGACTGAGGGCTGGGGATGGCAGCACGGCCTATATAGGCCTAAGCCCCACCCTCAGTACCACCTGACTAGGAGACTCCTCCTCCAGGGCAGCTGAACCAATCATCTGCCCTGGAGGACCGGAACTCCCGGTCACCAAGCCCGGCTCCCAGAGCGTCACAGGGCGGAAGGGCCTCCCCTTTCGCCCCACGCACCAATAGGGAGATAGAGTCAGATAGATGACAGAAGCCGAGGATTAAGCAATAAATACCCTGAAAATGGCTCTCCATCACATACATTTTCATTAATTACCAATTACCATTGAACATTTAAGCATCATGCTTATATTGGCAACATTAAAATTCCTGAATTGATAGTGTACATTTCTGGTTCTTTATGACTACTGGCTAATACATCTGTAGGAGACGGAACTGAAAATTTAATAATACTTCTGGAACAGTTGTCTTCTACCAAATGGATGGTCATGAATATTGGATGGTGACGGTATCTCTGAAAGAGGGCGAAACAGAGCTTAGGGTATGAAATCTGCCCTAGATTTTATTGAATGGGACTTAACCACAGGAGAGAAGAAGAGGCGCACAGCATGATCTAATTAGCTGTTATCTTCTCTACTCTTCTAGCATTTAGTATTTGATCCTTGCTGGGGAGGGGTTCTCAACAAATTGGATATTTGAAGTCCTGAGTTGGTGAAAAGGATTATTTTAATGATTGTTGCTATCTTTTTAATGAAAACTCTGTAAATGTTACCAGGAGATAAGATAAAATATAACAATCTGGCTGTAGGCTGGTTCTTTATTAATCTTTCAATTAAACAATAATGGTTAAGATTCAGGTCATTTCTCAGGGGATTATTTAAGGCCTAGGAGGTGCTGATGGCTGTTAATTAAGCCCTGCTGGTTATTAATCCGCCAAAATGGCCCAGGTTTGAGATTTTTATTGATACTAATTAAATACTGTTTACAGCAATAAAACCACCAAGCTTACAGAGTTTCGATAAAACCGGGATGGGTAACTTCTGTGTTTTCAGGTGTTGTGCTGTTTTTCAGTAAGTAATCTGGGGACCATGGGAATATTTTGCTGCTCAAACTGGCCCTCTGTTTGGTTCTGTTGGGTTCTGAAATGAAAATAAACCTTAGTTAAAATGCTGCCTCACTTCTGTGGTTGTGTTCATTGGCTTTGCAAGTGTGGCAGTGTTTTTATTGAGGTTCTTATAAGGTGAAGAGAAAGTGTAGAAAAGAATTAGGGCTACAGAACTTTTTCTTAAATTAAATATTTATTCCAAACTTTTCTGAAGTATTATCTATCCAAGTAGCACAAAAAGGTCTGCAAGTTTCACTCTAGGTGATGTTGGATGGCACCTCTGTTACCTAAGCAGCTTCCCTGTAGTTCTGACACTGATAACATATGAAATGATACAAGAAAGGACTGCATCAAGTGGGGAGTTGTTGTCACCTCAGTGACACAGCAGGGAGTGGTGATGCAGCAGGCAGAAGGATTTTACATGAAAATGTCACATACCATTTAAGATTTTAAAATGTAACTTTTTTTTCTCTTCTTCTGTTTTACTGGGCATGTATGTGGACTGAAAGTAGGAGAAAGCAGGCAATGCAGTTGAACAGCTTCATAAAGAACTGACACCACAATATACAAGACACACTGTATATCTTTAAATTGCATAGAGAGTTTCAGGTTATTTAGGGGGAAATTATGGCCTTCTAAGGTGGGAAATGTGTAGACCTCTAGATTATATCAGACTGTAACTCCCATCAGACCTAGCCAGTAAAGCCAATGGTGATGAGTGGTGGCAGTTTCAGTACAAAAACATCACCAATTGTCCATTCCTGTCTAAACCCATGATAGGGACAGCAGTATAGGAACAGAAAATAATTTAATTGTGTTTGATATATAATTATACACAAAAGCATCAATTTTATACTTCATGAAACTAATTGTGAGACAGAGATCTACCCTGCCTCTGAGACAGATAGATAGACAGACAGATTTTAGATAGATTTTCAATGCCTGAGACATATTATAGAGAAATAAAATATATAAAAGAAAAGAAAATGCTCTAAATTCTGTCTCATATAAATATAATAATAATTATTCAGTTGAGTTTCACTATTCTTTTGTTCCTGCATGGAACATATTTATCAGCAGATTTAAGGTAGTACTTAGAGCCTGTACTATGGTCTTGTTTTGTTTTGTTTTCTCTTTTGTTTTTGTTTTTTGGATAGAGGTCCCCACTATTCTTCATTGTTGGCTATGGGCCTGTCTGCAGTGGCAGGAGCAGCCTGGATTATCCTGGCCCTGGATTTGCCCTGGCCTCCCCCATTACCTCAGCCCCCCCCCCTTTCAGACACTGGGTAAGCTGTTTACATGAGCATCCTACAGTGTTGCCCACTACTGCCACAGTGGTGGCAGACTGCTCACTCTGAGTTCAGAATGAGGTGCCTAGCATTGGCTGGACAACTTGTTCTGACCTCAGAACTAGTCACCTGCTGCCACAGCCGCAACACGAGATGGCCAAGCAGGAGGCACATAGGAACTTCCACCCAGTCTTGGAATGGAGTGTTCCAGATTTTTTGAAGAAATTCAGAGCAAACAGGGAGTTTTTAAAATACATTTTAAGAGGGAGATACCTCAGGTTTGGTGTTGAACATGCCAGACATCATCCAGACTGTTCATGACAGGCTCAGGCTTTGAGCTCTGTGTCAACTGCACTCCCTGCCAAGAGGATAGAGACAGACCAGACAGTTATAGGCTGACAAGGGTTGATGGGAGTTGTAGTCCAGCAACATCTGAAAGGACACAACTCCCTTATCCTTTTTCTGTGTTTCTTCCCACTAACAAAATAAATAATAATAATAGTAGTAGTAGTAATAAATGTTACCAGTGTATTCATTATCATTTTTAGGAATTCTGATTCTAGGAAGGGGTATAGTTCATCTATCAGCCAAAGCTGATAACAAGCACTCCTGACTGTTGCATTTAGCTTGAGCTGACATTTGGAGGGACGGATACAGGAACACTCCCAAACTGTGAACACAGGGCTGGTACAGACAGCCATAAAGGGGAGGCTTGACACCACCCATTTCATTGTTGGATCAGACCTGTGGCAACCACACACTGTGGCCCTGATCTGGTGTTTTTTCAGCCCAAAAAAGTGGCAACATTCCTTTTCAGGATGGGGAAAGGGTAGCTTTTCCACTGCAGTGTGGCTTTCCAGTGCTCCTGAAGCATTCAGTGTATAAACACTGTGCCGCTAGACTGTTGCAACGCTGCCTGCTGTCCAGTCAGGTGGGCGGCATGACATTGCTTTGGGAGAGACACTGGGACATGCATCATTTAAATACCACACCACCACCAAGCTGGCATATTGTATTGGTCTGTTTTGCCCCACAGGCTATCAGGTGGAGTGTGACTCCATCCGGAACTGGTTGACACACATCCATCCCCGGATTACGACCCTTGATAGTAAGCACCTCTGTCTTGTCTGGATTCACTTTCAATTTGTTTTTCTTCATCCAGCTCATTACCTCTTCCAAACATTCATTCAGAGGAGACAGACTATCCTTAGCTGTAGTTGTTTTTGAAGCCATAGAGCAGGGGTCCTGAAACTCCAGCCCTCCAGGTGTTTTGGACTTCATCTCCCAGAAGCCTCAGCCAATCACCACACACATGCAAATTTCCTTCCTACCTCATGATGCCCTCCCTGACAGATTGGCCAATGATCTGGGATTCTGGGAGCTGAAGTCCAAAACATCTGGAGGGCTGGAGTTTGAGGACCTCTGCCATAGAGAAACATATCTGGTTTCACCAGCATATTGATAACATCCCACCCCATGCCTCTGGATGAGCTTTCCCAGTGGTTTCATGTAGATGGTGAACAGCATTGCATAGCAATGTTATCTATAATATAAATAAAATTGTTGTAGTGTAAGTTCTTTGCCCAGCTTTATATATGAAAGATAGTCAATCTTTGTTGGCATACACAAAACTGAAAGGATATTCTATGTATACATTTACCCCCATCACTGCACCTCTGCTGCCAGATGCTTTGATAGCATATTAGCACCCCAGGTGGCATAGTTAATTTAGTGCTACACTGCAGGGAGTACTTTATGATGTTTGTAATATCATCAGTAAGTCCCAATGTTTGAAATTGTTCAGACTGTCTCAGATTACTCCAACAGCTATACATCTCTAGAGGATTGACTGAGAGAAAATATCTAGGGAGAATTAATTTCAGCATTACATGAGGGCATCAGGGAGGCTGAACCAAAGATGCTATGGACTGGGAAACCAAGACAAGAGTACTTCTGAATTTAGCAATTCTCTTTTGGCAAAATGTAAATGACTGCTCAGTATCTAAAACAGCATATGCTTCTAATACAGCATGCATTATTTTATACAGACTTTTTTTTTGGTATTTATTCATTAGCATTTTATGGAAAGGTCAGTGTTAATATATTAAGACTATTAAATATTTGCAATACCAAAAATATTGTGAACCTAGCTCTGTGTAAAGTGACAAATGTATACATTTTATTGGGCTAAAAATCTCATGTAAGAATCAAAGATATGTGTGTTGCACACTTTATTGTCACTTTGTCAAACTGTGATCATGTGTGCTCAGGCTGATTTATGTCAATGAATCATTTTTGGATTTTAGTCTAAAGTGTAAAAGAGATACCCAAAGTACTGAAAGCTAACTTTAAAACAGGTTCAGTACTTTGGGTATCATTGAACTTAATGCTGTTATTCCTGCTATATGTGAACTGTTGTTAGAAATGTGAAGTCGAAGGCTTTCATGGCTGGCATCCATAGTTTATTGTGGGTTTCTCGGGCTATGTGGCCATGTTCTAGAAGAGTTTCTTCCTGACGTTTCGGCAGCATCTGTGGCTGGCATCTTCATTTCTCTGAAATGAAGCAGTTTAACACTACTTCAATTGCCATGGCTTAATGTTATGTAATTCTGGGATTTGTAGTTTTGTAAGATACTTAGCCTTCTCTGTTGGAGAGCTCAGGTTCTGCAATAAACTACAAATCCCAGGATTCCATAGCATTGAGTCCTGGCACTTAAAGTGAAGTCAAACTGGATTATTTTGTAGTGTAGATGCAGACATATTCATGGCAACACGTTTGGAAGTCCTGGGGAGCACCTATGGACTGACACCATTGAAATCATATTTGTGTATATGAACTGTTCTCTCTTTTCATTTGTCCTGTTGCATATTTTAAAAATATTGGAGTACCTGGTTCTCCCCCACCCCATTTTTAAAGGACAATTTTTTCTTTGTTTCACTTCAGTTTTCCTCACAATTTTCCAAAATGTGCACAGCTGCAATGTTAAGAAAGCAAAAAAAAAAAATAAAAAAAAAAATAAAAATAAAAAAATGAAAGATTTGCTAATTCCTACATGTAATCTGTTTATTTTTGCAGGAAGGAGATGTATGCATAAATGAACACAGGAGTGAATACATTTCAGAAACCTTTAAAGTTTTTGCATCTGAAAATTATGCATAAACAGACCTACCTCAATTAAAAAACATAAAGAAACCCACATTCAGTACATAAATGTGTACAAAAATTGCAGGAAGAGAGAGAATGTAGGAAAATATTGTTGAATTTTTATGAGAGAATGGGGAGGAGAGATTCACAAATGCTTATAGACCATGGTGAAACAAGATTCTTGGTGGGATTCTGGTAAACTGCAAAAGTATGGAAACTGACAGATTTTATTTCTAGGAAGAACCAGTGTGTTGTAGCGCTTTACATGCTAAACAAGGATTACTATTCTGATTTCAGTTCAACCATTGAAACCTTGAGAAATCACATTCTTGCAGTCTGGGAGGAAGGGAAGGCAATCCACTCCAAACAAACCTTGCCAAGGAAATCCTGTGATAGGGCTGCTATAAATCAGAGTGGACTTGAAATCACACAATCAAAGAAGAGTATGCCTAACTTTTTCTTCACCAGTTAGTCTTCTACTCCCAATCAGTTTCTGACTATAATGCAGAATGTGATACACTGTGGACTTGCTATGAATGTGATTAGGCCTTCCTAGAACTAAGGTAAACTATAGTGTTGACATATCTGTCTACCTGGTTGCAGAGGGAGAGAGAGAGAGAGAGAGAGAGAGAGAGAATTTCAAATGTTTTTGTGGGGTTTTCGGGCTATGTGGCCATGTTCAAGAAGAGTTTTCTTCCTGACGTTTTGCCAGCATTTGTGGCTGGCATCTTCAGAGAATGCTTGCCTGGAAAGAGTTGGATATATACATACTGTGCCACCCTGGGAAAGGAGGAGTGATTTGCATGTATATTGTTTTGTTACTAATGGCAGGCCTCAGGGTGGGAGGATATGCAAAGGAGAATTAATGTCTGCTTGATTAGTGCTCATTATCTGCTCAGAAGCCCCTGACCCATTTCACATTTGCATTTGTTGAGTCTTCAGCTTGCTGTTTTTCAGGACTGCATTAATTCCACAGTATAGATGCAGCCTTTCTCATCTTTTTAAAATGGCATTATTATTATTAGTAGTAGCAGTAGTGTAATTAAGGGGAATGCCTCCTTAGTGGTTAAGATGAAGACTGGAAGGTTAGCAGTTCGAGGCCCAGGTGCTGAATGATTGTGTGAGCTCCTGTCATTCATCCCAGATTCTGCCAATTTATGAGTTTAAATGCATGCAAATTCAGGGAGATAGATAGGTACCGCTTCTCAGTGGGAAGGTAACAGTGTTTGGTACAGTCATGCTGGCCACATAGCCACCAGAGCAGTCATTGGACAATGCTGGCTCTTCAGCTTAGAAACGGAGATGATCGCTTCCGCCTAAAGTTGATTCGCTAGACATTCATGTCAAGGGACTACCTTTACCATTTAGTAGTAGTAGTAGTATTTGTATCCCACTTTTCCCCCAGTTTGGCACTCAAGGCATTTTACAATAAAAAGTTAGCAAAAAATATATATAGCTAAAAAAGTATAAAGCTAAAAATATCATTAAACTATTTATAAAATTAAACCAGTTAAAAACACAGATATTAAAAACAATCAATAAACAGAACACACACAATCCAGCACAATTCTGCAAGTCCCAGTTCCCTTGAACACTCAGTCTTCAAAGGTCTTAATTTCTATTTGTACTGGTATTATAGATTATTCACCGTGCCTTGGGAAATAGAGGGCTTGTCTTGTCTTCAAGTATTTTGGCTAATCACAAGGAACACTCAAAACAACATGTCAGAGCACTTCCCTACATATACTGTTTCAGCTTTTTAGTCATAATGCAAATATAGAAGAGTGATTTGTATCAATTAAGACAGCGTGACTTAATCAAATACACCTATTGGTGTTGCCAACATTTGTACTTTATGAGGCATAAAATACAAATATTAGATTTTTCATTATACTGACCAGTTCTCACTAAACTTTAGGCTTCTGCCTACAGTTAAATTATGGGGGTCAACAAGATTTCATCAAAGCACAACAAACACTGTCTAAAGTCAGAAAATGCGGTAAAGCCATTTCCCCCTTGAATTATATACTTAATGAAGTGTGAAAATGATGACATTTAATATCTTCAATGAAAGCTGCTTCAGGGAACACTTCATCACTTCAGAACTGGTAGCTGGTAATTTGACTTTACCTGACTTAACCAACATTGCTGTATAACTGCCAACTTGTAACACTCTTTTGACTGGAAACTATCATATTTCTAAGAAAACAGTATATAATTTGTGGAGACAAGGGCTGACAGAGTCAGCTTCCAGGTTGGAACATTACTTGCCAAGAAAAGTAAGGAACTGATGGTAAGAGAGTCTATGAACTGTAATCCAAAGGCATACATTTAAATGCATAATAATGTTATATTTGCAAAGAGCTGGGAAATTATATGTATGAAGCCAAGTTGCTTTCATCAAGGTGATATTCAAGGTACAAAAAAGAAGGAATTCAGAATGTGTGTGTGTGTGTGTGTGCAGGGAGTTTTTTTCTTCTTGCAGAATTGTGGTGTCATTAACAGTGCTCAAAGCTCAATTAATTGAGCATTCAAGCATTGATGCTATTAAAAATATTGACCCTCATGTTCAGATGTGCAACAGCCTAGTGTGTAATGCACAGCTACTGAAACCTCCTAAATCACTAGTATTTTCTTGATGAACTCTTTAATTGCCATACAAAGGAAAGGGGAAAGTAAATCCAGACCTGATTTAACACCCTATTGCATGGGTTTAAAACCCCGGTTTACCTTTCCCAAATTTAGTCCTAATTCGGGAGACAGCCGGGTGCTATTGCATAGAAATCACTGCCAAAATCACCACCCAGGTCCATCTCAGATGCAATCTAAGTCATCTAAGCCACGTCGGCAGCCATTTTTAGAAGTCAGAAGTCAGACCCAAGCTGCATCCGAGATGGACCCAAGAGGAGATTTGGTGGTGATTTCTTTGCAATAATATCTGGCTGCCTCCTGAATTAGGAATGAATTCAGGAAAGGTAAGCCAAGGTTTTTTTAACCCCATACAATAGGGTCCTTGGATTTTTTTTTTCCTTCTGTGGATAACTGACTGTTTGTTTGAATTTTTTGTTAATCTCCATTGGATTTTTCTTTTCTTGTGTTCAACCTCAGCAGCTGGATCTAAGAAAATACATATTATTACCATGTGATTCAGCATGGGTGTGAAGTTCACTTTAGTTTGCTTTCAATAAGTATCTACCAAAATTTGCAAATTCATTCATTTTCAGAATGAAATGGAATTAAACTTTCTAGAAAATGTGGGTGAAGATGCAACTGAAAGATCTGTCCATTCATCTTGATCACTTGGAGAGCTTAACATTTGAATGTCTTTCTATTCAACCATATTATTACTAAATTCAGTTTGCTGCTTCTTTTCCCAGAAGCTTTTCTCCTGTTTTTTTAAATTTAATTTTTATAGTATTTCCATAAATAAATATCTCCCTACATTCTATTACATTTTAACAAATTATTTTATATACCCCTCAGTGCCTCCCTTCCCCGAAACCATTTCCATCCTTATATTCCATCCAAAATTTCAGTTCATCTTGTGGAGGTAATTTTCCATCTTCTTTTCTCAGTACTTTCTCAACAAATTCTTTGCAAATCCCCTCGAAGTCATTTCTTTTCCACAGTCCTTTTTTTACTTAGCTTTTCTCCTTTATAAACACTATATGGGGGGGGGGAGTGAAGAATGACCCCTTTCATACAGCAAATGGCTCTACAAAGTGAATTTGGCTTCTGGATCTGAAGAGCAGTTACTTTTCTGTTGGTAATGAGAGTTGGAATTTTATTAACTTTTATTATCTGTCATTTAACGCCCATTGTCTCTAGTTCTCATACGGCCAATAATGGGAGTGCCTGCACTGATATTTCCTAAATATAATCTTAACTGATAACATATCAAACACAATCTAGACCTGTGACTCTAACATCATCACCATTTTTCTCCAGTGTAACTTTTAACATCTTTGCTTGATGAAGAAGCCAGAGAAGCTTCAAAAGCTTACATAATGTATTTTATGCTGTTGGAGTTGGCCCAAAAAAGGTATTACTGCTTGTGGATTTTGGATCCCCCCCCCCCCAATTTGCTGCACAGCCAACATATCTACCCCTGAATATATTTTGTTCTGACTCTTGATTAGGGGGGTGATTTCAATTTAGTATTTATATATTTGTTTATTTAAAAATATTTACCATAATCTAAAAAAATCTTATTAGTTGGAAGAAAAAAACCTGAAAGATTTGTCCAACTCTATATGTGATAACTCATCTCACTATACATGTGGAGCCCTGGTGGCGCAGTGGTTAAATGCCTGTACTGCAGCCACTCACTCAAAACCATAAGGTTGTGAGTTCTATACCAGTGAAAGGGCTCAAGCTTGCATCCTTATGAGGAGATAGCTAAAATGTGTACCCAGCTTGTTGGGAGCAATTAGCTTACAGTTGTAAACTGCTTAGACACTGTTAGTTCAGTATGATGTGGTATATAAATGAAGCTGTCTGTTTTGTTTGTGGAGAGACAACTTTGCTTCCATGCATACATAGTCATTCACTGCTCCAGCAAGTGTGAGATTAGGGCTGTGTTGGTGAACCTGTGGCACATGTGCCCTCTTTGGCATGCAAAGCCATCTCAGATGGCATGCAGTGAAGGACGCGTGCACCACAAGTGGTGGGGAGGTGCGTGCGGCCAACTCGGCTCCTTGCCATGGCCTGGTTTTCCCATGGAAAACTGACCCATGGCAATGAGGGGTGGTGTACAGCCCTTATGGTGGGGAGCTCCACCTCTTCTGGGTGGAAGTCCTGGCCCTTCCATCCAGTCCCCTCCCAAATTCATTGACACCAAACCCCAGTATGCCACAGCCTGCAGAGCTTCTGCCCATCATCTCCAGGGACATGTGGAAGGAGCCCTACCTCCTGGCCAAACAGCTGGCCTTTCCAATCTTCTCATGGCTGGGACCATCCTGCTCCTCTTCCTACCCTTCCTCACACTCTCCCTCACCATCAGAGACTTCTCCCATGAAGGGTGGCAGAAGGGCTGCTCCAAGTACTGGCTGGAAAAAACCACTACCCTCTGGCAATACATGGGGTTGGGGTTGTGTGTCTTCAGGTCCTTTCCAACTTATGTGATCCTAATGTGAACGCATCATTGGTTTATCTTGACAAGTTTTTTCAGAGGGGCTTTGTCATTGGCTTCACCAGAGGCTGAGAGAATGTGACTTGCCCAAGGCCTCCCAGTAGGTTTTGTGGCCAAGATGGGATTTGAGCCTTGGGGGCTTTCTAAACTGGCATTTGGGACGTCCAGAGGACGTCCCATTTTAAAAAAGGGGCGTCTCTTTTAGACGCCCCTGGGCCTAGTACGGACTCCGTCCGTACAAGATGGCGCCGGCCCTTCTACACGGCCGGCGCCATCTTTGCGTATCGGACGCTGAGCGTCCGTACGCATCGCGTCCCTTGTGATGTAGCGAGTGCGCCCCTGGCGCCTCGCTACATCGCAAACGCGACGGAAAAAGAAGCTCCATTTTGGAGCTTCTTTTTCGGTCCGCGCGGGAGTCGGGCCGTGTGAAGGCTCCGGCTCCCCCGCGGACCTACTGCCGGCGGCGGCAGAGCGCCGCAAAGCGGAGGTATGTACCCCGCCTTGGTCTCCAGAATTTCATGTTCAAACCACTGGCTCTCTTTGTTCTTGTTCTTGTGCTGTGCTTTCTATGCTTCTGTGATGGTTGTTGTTGTTGTTGTTGTTGTAGTAGTAGTAGTGTGCCTCCAATTCGTTTCCAACTTATGGGCCCAGAGCACCCTCCCTCCCTTCCAAGTGCCAGCTATGGGTGACCCTAAGATGAAACTATCATGTGGCAAGCTTCATCAGAGGAGGGTTTCCATTGCCACCCTCTGAGGCTGAGAGAGCATGACTTGTATGTGTTTCGCCTTCCAGCCGTTTCTAACTTATGGAGACCCCAGGTGAAACTGTTGTGGAGTTTTCTTGGCAAGTTTAGTCACAGGGGTTTTTGCTATTTCTAGCCTAAGACTGAGAGAGTGTGCCTTGGTCCCCTCCCCCCCAGAAGTCCTACCCCCCAGCACCAGGTAACACTGTGAAGTTTATCACACAGGGATGGATTGGGAATGGAATGAAAGAGGCCGGTAATGAGTGCAGAATCAGTGGGGGATGCATTTTACCGCACACAAAAGTTCCCATTCCATTCTGTTCCCCATCTGTCCCACAGGAGGCAATTTTTGAGAACGGTTACCAAACAGTTCTCAAAAATCGCCTCCTGTGGGACAGATGGGGAAAGAAACAGAAGGGAACAGGATGGAATGGGGACTTTTGTGTGCAGTAAAATGTGTCCCCCACTTGTTCTGACCCCATCCTGGCCCCTTTTGTAAAGCACAAAGACCGTTCCAGGGGACCTGTGTGATAAACTCCCCAGTGGGGGAACAGCACTGAGTGTGGGCACTTGGTCTTTAAAAGGTTCACCATCACTGGACTAGAGCTTATTAAATGATACATATATCCTTTTCTATTACTGTAGCAACACTCAAACAAAACTAAAATATATATTGAGAAAACCACATTGCATTCTACTAACAAAATAATGACAGGAAATAAAACCACATTTTTATTTGTAGTGATGTGAAGGGATATGAGAGCACTATCTGTTGTTCCCACCCACCCAGTCATAATGACCCATTCGTCGTACCTACACCTTGCCAGTTGGTATGTCACTTACAAAGTTATGAGCAGGCATGTCTCATTTATCCCTTTTTTTTAAAAAAAAAAAAATCAAATTTAAGAGATGTGATTCAGTAGCATTTCCTAGTAGTTGGTTATCTGGAAGAGATAGTTTGATGAATAAATTAACAATGGAATCACATTTCCAACGCAAAGTTAAGTATGCTTAATTCTGTTGCGATCAATCATTTTAGACAAGGAATCTTTAAAAACTCTTGTATAAAATGTACTGATCCACAAACTGTGCAATGACACATAGGTTATAATTCAGTTATTCAACAGATTTTACACTTCTGCCAGTGTTGTATCATTGGCCTTGGCAGCTTAAATTGATTAGATATGACCTTAAATAATATTTTGAGAGAAAATCTCTCTCTCTGTCTCTGTCTCTCTGTGTGTGCACACTCATATTTTCTGAGTGCAAACAGATATTTAAGTATCCATTTTGACAGAGTATCTTGGTGTTAGGAAAATAACCTTGACCCAGCAGTGAGACTGTCCTCATTAGAAGACTGTATCTCCCTTTATGAGCCCATAAGAGTTGTATGCCTGTCCAGAGAGGGCCTTCTTATGCTTGCAGACTTGCTTGGTGGGTGGAACAAAGAGAGAGTTGGTGGGCACCATCCCTGTTCTTCTTTTGGAAGTAGGTGCAGTAAAAAGATTTTTTGTGCTTTTAAGTTTTTTCAAACTGAGAAAGGTTGGGCTGTATGATCCAGATTTAAGGTTTTTATATATAGTTTTTAATGCGTTAATGTGTAATGTTTTTAACGTAATAAACAATTTAATTGCTTTTAGACCTTAAATTTATACTTTAAAATGCTTTAGGACTGTTTATAATTTGAATTGTTTTACATGTATTGTTAGCCACCTTCAGTCCCTATAGTGGAATAAATAAATAAATAGATAAATAATATGTTTGCATGTATAAAATATTACTGGCTTTGGTCTGATTTTCAAGTTTTATAGGCTTCAACAATTAGCAAAATAATTATGAGTCACTCTGGTGAATTTAGAGGTAGAAAAAATGATATATTTTCACCTCCTTAAGAAGAAACATTGAGATAGAAGTATGAGGCTCCTGCCTTGGAGTTTTAGCATTCACTACATTTCTGAGGTTGTAAAAAAGAAATATCTGCATAATAGAAACTAGAAATTTCAGACAGTGTGTGCTCTTATGATGAACAGAAAAAAACAAGTTCTTCCATGTGGAGCTTTTTCAAACTTAGAACATTGTCTTAAGTGTATATTCAGAGAAGAGCAAACATTGTGCTTTTGTATACTGTATGGGTCCTTTGCAGGAGCTCTAGACCCAGCTTGATTTTTAACTCTGAATGGGGTCATGTGGATGAAAACCCAGTCTGACATCTCTTCTAACTGGCAGAAAAATCCCAAAGAAGACATTATTAATTCACTGGTATCTTTAGAATAAGAGAAGAATAATTCATTGGAACATAGCGCTGGAAAATTTTGCATCAGTGTGTGGGATCAGTGGCACATCCATTCCATTTCATTCTCTCCACAGTCAAAGTATTGGTATTCAACAATGTACCTGCAATAATTTTTATTCACATCAAAGCATCTCTAAAGGTCAATTGAGTGAAAGAATCCCTAAGCTGCCACCTATCCTCTGCTCCCAGAATTAAAGCATAGGGCTACAAAGCACTCACAACTTTATTTAGTACCAGGATCTGTAATAATCAGAAATATTCTTGTATTCCTCATAAAAGTGTAGATACTTGGTAACTTGTATACACAGTTGGAAGAGGCTTCCTCTATTTTCAAGGTATATTCCTGGCTTTATGCCTGGATCAGCCAAGCTGCTGATTCATGTATAACATAGGATGCATCTACACTGTAGAAAGAATGCAGTTTGACACCACTAAGTTCTGTAGCTCCATCCTATGGAATCCTTCAGTTTGTAGTTTTACAAGGCTTTTAGGCTTCTCTGCCAAAAAGTGTTGGTCCATCACAAAACTACATATCCCAGGATTCTGTAGAGTGGAGCTATGATCATTGAAATGATGTCAAACTGCATTATTTCTACAGTGTAAATGCATCCATAACCTGATCAACTTAAAGTGAGCTGAAGGGATGGGGGTTTGACACACAGTTCCACAGTTGTTGATCACAGATCAAAGGAACAAAACCTTAGTAATCAAGAGCAGCTCCCTTTCCACAGATCCCCTGAGCTGGCTGAAACTAGGTAACAATCCTTTCACTAACCCAAAGCCTCAAGTTTCTTTTTTTATTTTATCCTAAACATCCTTCTCTCTGTGATGAAGGAAAAGCATCCATCATTTAATCAAATGAGAATACACAATTACTTGCTTGAGTATGAAGCATGGAAATAGGCTGGGGGGGATGTAATCTCAATAAATAACTAAGGGAAGCTCAGAACAAATTCTTACTTAATCCTGCAGTGGGTGATCTGCTGATATCATATAGATGTCCAGGGAGAGACTGCTTCATGTTATTGAAAAGAGAAGAAAATGTGTGACTACTTATAAAGATATGATATCTGGGCCAGATCATATGTCCGTGATCCAACCTCAAAGCAGGCTGGCAAAGTAATTATAAAAATGTATAACAATTATAACTGGATGTGCCCTTAATCCAAGATCAACCTAGCAGTCCACCACTCATATTTCATATGTATTTTCTAGACTGAGGGGCTAAACAGACCTCCCCTTTGGAGCAGTCTGCTGCAACCCCTTTCCTAGCTGGATTAGGGCCACTGCAACTACACACCACAACAACAGTCTGGTGTTTTCCTGCCCTAAAAAGAATGACAAAATGCTGCTCCTTTTGGAGCTGGAAAAATTGCGCCTTTGCCACTGCAGTGGCACTTTCTGGAGCTCCTTTTGGCATGTGTCATTGTGCCAAAGGAGTGCCATGATGCTCCCACTGTGCGGTTGGGCACATGGCATGATGTCAGCATCAGGATAGCATTGGGGCATGCATTGTGTGGATGCCACGCCCACACTCTGCCACAAGGCTGGTGTGTTTAGCCTTTCAGTTTCAGATTGGTAGGCCATATCTAGCACAAAACCACCATTAGATACCTGGTCAGGGGACTCATCATCTCACTGCGTTTTTGGAAATTGAGAGTTATAACTGGGTGTTATCAGCATGCCAATGATACCCAGCTACCAAATAGCTCTCAGCAGTTTCCTATTAGGTAACAGCAGGGATGTCCTATGGTACTACCCATGATAACTTCTAAGGAAATTCCCCAGCACTACCTTTGTGCATCTTTCATGATGCAGCTTTCATCTTTCATCTTACATGAACAAAAGGCATTATCCTCCTCCTCCTCCTCCTCCTCCTTCTTTTTGATTTTTTTAAATGTTCACCTGTAAACCTGCCTTTGCACTTTCTTCCTTACCTTTCTGCAGTATTTGGTCCAAGTCTTTCCTTTTTTTCTGCTGTTTGTATGGTGTTATCTGCATATCTTGAATTGATGACATTTCTACAGTGGAATGGTTCTCATTCATTGGGTCTCCTGAATGTTATTCCAGGCTATTACTCAATGTTCTCATTCAAAAACACACTCTGAAATATTATTAATTGCTGAAGACTACTGGACAGCTGTTTGTTCTTCCTCATTCAGAATCACCAATTGATCATCATTGCCTTTTCAAAAACACTAGCAGAGCTATTGTGTATGGCATCTGTTTGAAAACCCATACCTAATGAAGAACTGAAACTTTTTTGCACATGTGCATATAAGCCATTACTCATGCAAACAGCTCACTCAGCACCACTACTTTTTAACTTGTCATGAATTTGTCTCCATCAGTATTTATAGCCTTGCTGCTCTTGGGGATACATATTCATTTCTATGAATGTGCTGTATCCATGTATATGTGTGCATGTGACTTCAAGCTCCATGATGATTTATGGCAACACCATGAAGTTAAAAGGATTTTCTTAGGCAAGCAAAAGTCAGAAGTGGTTTTGCCAGTTCCTTCCTCTGAAATATAGCCCACAGCACCTGGTATTTGTTGGTGGTTTCCCATCCCATCAGACAGTATCTGATGCCTTTAGGGTATTTAAGCCCTACCCTTTCCAGATAAGTGAGGAATCACTGATACTTTTTTTTTTTTTACATTAATCCAAGATTTGCTTGGTATTCACTGGATGGATAGCCAGTTGTGCAGACTTGAACTACAGACAGAGTCAGAGACTTGGAACTTATGGGTTTACTGGACTATCCCAGACTTGAGAATGAACATGTTACTCTCATTTTGGTTCATGTCAAAGCTACACACTTTTATTTCTGAGCCCATTCCATCAGCTTTGTGGAGTAACACCCATTTAAAAAAAAAATCTGAAATTTTGCCCACCACAGAAGAAATCATACCATACCACACTGGGAAAAGATGAGAGGTGGCTATGTGCCATTGCTTTTGGAACCATTGCTAGCCACTGTGTCAATGTATAAATATATGGGTTCAATTTATTCTTTAAAATATGGTCAATCTTCCATGCTGTAAAGCAGAATAAAATGATAAACAAGTAGCAGAATAACACAATGACATTAGTACACACAAACATTCAGTGATGACATTGAAAAGCAAAAAAGATCATAAATGCAACATTCCATGAAATTCTTGACTCATGAAAATAGGAGACAAAGGCCTATGCTAGTGGCTGTTCTTTTCTGAGAACCCTACACTGGTGGTGAGAGGAAATCTTTGCATTCAGAGCAGTCTGTTTCTCCAGTATGTTACTTCCTTCTTCACTGTTATGCCCACAACATTTTATCTTCATCAAATAGATTCTAGAAAACAAAACAATTCAAATCAAAATATTGTGGTAGAATTTCCTCAGCAGACATGTGTTCTATTCTGCATGTTAGTCTAGAAAGTGGACTAAGGGCCCAAACAGACAGGCCAAAATAAAGGTGCTCCAGGTCACTTTGGAGGTATGCTGTTTAAATGACATACATATCTTAAGAGATCAGAAGCTGTGGCAAAGCTGTGCTCTAGTCCTTAGGACTGGAGCGTGGCTTTGGCGTGGCCTCCAGCCTCTTAGGACGGATGCATCATTTAAACAGCATACCTCCAAAGTGACCTGAAGCAGCTTTATTTTGGACTGTCTGTTTGGGCCCTAATTGACTCAGGTGAGTTTGCTGAGGAATTCTCTTTGAATGACTTCTTCAAACATCCTTACTCATATTTTAACCTAACATCAGCCTATCAATTTTGCCAGTCTTTGTTGCTAACTACTTGAGATTCATGTTGTAGTTTGGTGACAGTTTCAAAACTTTTCTTTCTTTCTTATCAAAGGTGTGGAGGAAATATGGCTCACCTGATGTTGTTGGATGGTAGTTCCCATGATCCAGCTCCATCGTCTGTGCCAGCTAGAGAACACTGGCAGTGCCCACAGTCCCTCAACCTGCATGTCACTTTACAAAGCAGAAATGGGCAGGTCCCTATCTCAAAGCACTGAAATATGGAATACAACACAGAAGAAGCAAATACAATGTTGTTGCAAATCTGGGAACAATTACTATATATTTTTTAAAACATAGCAATTTATGAGAAGGTCAGTGTGATGCAGGGGGTGGAGGTCTGGCTCATATTCAACACTAAATAAAGTGTGAGGAAAATAAGATTCACTGTGGCTGTAGAGGCTATTGATCACCAGAGCATTATAGTGAAGTCAGTCATGCCTCAAGGTTTGGAGGGAGACTGTAGGTTAGTGGTTGAGCACATGATTCACATCAAGATAAGAGATTCAAATCCTGACATTAGTTATTAAATAGGAATAACCTCTGCTTCATACTCTGAAAAGCTGATGCCAGACTGAATAGACAACTCTGGGTAGATGCTTTTACTTGAAGGAACAAAGGGACTTGAATTGCTTGAGGAACTTCTTAGTTCTCTAAAGTGTTGTGGCACTGTGAATAGGAGTGAATGCAAGAAGTCTTTCTTTCCTTGAAACATGGGTGAACACGTAGGAAAGAAGAGGGAATTTCACAGCACAGTTAGGTTGCTGTTTGGGAGAATGTCAGCCACTCATTCTTTCAGTATGGCAAGAAATATCATTGGACTCAACTGTTTCAAAGAAAGTACAATTTTCCCACTTTCAAAGACTCCTTGAGAAAAAAGATAAGCCTCAACCTAAACATTCATGGGTTTGAAAGTGTAAGAGGTTTCTGAGAAACAAAACGATGCACAAATTTTCAAATGCAAATAGCTGAAAGGAGCATAATTTAAAACAAAAATAGAGACAAATGAATTAGTCAGTTAGGAAACACTGGATAAATTAGATAATGTGTGCAAACAAATGCACAAATTGGGCTGGGAAAAGACTTCAGAATTGTGAATTTAAATTCTGGGAAGCAAACACATAGCCTCACTACTCAATATGAAACAGACAGCCAGTGTGTGTGTGTGTGTGTGTGTGTAGAGAGAGAAAGAGAGAGGCAGAATTCAGAGCATGTCAGCAAAGTTGAAACCTGGAGTTGCTGGTGTTCTTGTTATTGCTGTTGTTGTGTGTCTCCAGGTAATTTCTGATTTACTGCAACCCGAAGGGAAATTAACCACAGGGGTTTCTTTGTAAGATTTGTTCAGAGGAGGCTTATTATTGCTTTTCTCTAAGGCTGAGAGAGTGCGACTCACCAAAGGTCTTCCAGTAGGTTTTTATGACTGAGCAGAGATTTGAACACTGGTAAAACTATATGCCACACTAGATCTTATTGGTGCTTTTTTTGGGGGGGGGGGGCTTTTTGTGTGTGAGAGAAGTGGGTGGTGGAAAGCTAGGGATAGACAGACCATGCTTGTTGGGAATAATAGTCTTAAATCTATAATTCTTAAAATTTAAAACATAAAAAGCTTTTTAAAAAGTACTTTTTCCAAGCTCAAGATTGTTCACTTCAGACATGAAACTTCTCAGTTCAAATCCCGGTTACCAACTGGAGTTTGTAAAGCAGAAGCACTGATATCTGTAAGGGAAGTAGCTGGTAAGTCAAATAAGTTTTCAAATTGCTTTGTTTGTTAAAGTGCTGTAAAATGATGATTAGCAATAATCATTCCCAACAAATTTATGGGTTTGGATGGTAAGAACATAGATGGGTACAGCATATAAAATGGAGCCATGAACAAAATAGCATCAGCATGAGAAAGGGTTTTTATTTTTTCTTCTTGCTTTTTAATATCCAATTAGTTTTCTAAGATGCCAAGGAATACGAAGCAGCTTTTCTTTAGTATTCCACTGAAGCACAAAATTTAATATGAAATATTATTTTCGTGCTCCACATTCACATCATTTGGCTCCTGGGTATTGTGCTTATCTTGTGTGGGGAACATATCGCGTTAATTCAAAATGAGAACTTATCTGCATTCATCTCTACCAAATATTTCAGATTGTCAAAAAATAAAACAAAGACAAACATCAACACTGATTTTATAGAGATTAGTTTTAAAACTGAGTATATAGAACCTCACACATATACATATAGAAATGATGTACTCAGAAAGCAGGGACGTAGCTAGGATTTTAGGAAGGGGGGGGGTCCAGACTAAGTGCCACCATTATAATGGGGCTTGGGTACGGCGGCGCAGCAGCACACACTATTCATTTTTCTAATGGAAGGGGGGGTCCAGACCCCAAGAACCCCCCTCCCTTGGCTACGTCCCTGTCAGAAAGCAAATGTATGCCATACCTATGGCCAAATTTGCCTCCAGCTGATCCTACCAGTGCACAGCAGACATCATTTTAACCAATTACTGGCACACTGGGAGATCATGTGTGCTCCTGACCTGGTAGGTTATTGAATCATGTCACATCCCAGGTTATCTGTAGTCAGTCTATTAGTGAATATTTAATACATTTTGCGACTGTCATCAATATACGAATTTTGTAATAGTGGTGGTTAGATAGATCAGGAATTACTGGCGAGTCAGTGAGTAATTTGCAGTAGATCAGGGTCCCCAAATCACAATAACCTAAAAATAACAATGTTAATAAAGATTACCAGAATTTCTACCAGATCCCTGATCTTTAATACTTCAAATGTAGGTTTGTGTCAATGCAGTGTGTGGCTCTTTTGTGTGCCATAGATAATTTGCTCTCTCTACTGAGACAGGAGTGAAGACTGCAGCCTCTCCTACCTTGGATTGGCAAGGACAGATAGATGGTGCCCATGCATCTTCTCACGGACAATGACAGAGGGGAACAAATGTATCTGTGGGCATCCAATTACCTTTACTCATGTGTGCGTGTACATATGCAGACTCTTCCTTAATATACATATTTTGGTGCACTCATATAACATCAATTTTTCAGTGTGTGTGTGTGTGTGTGTGTGTGTGTGTGTCACAATGACATAAAGAACCTAAATGTAACAGAAATTAATAAACACCAGTCTCCTGTGGGCTGAGTCAGAGAGAAGGGTCACATCCACAGCAGCAGAATGAGACAGCCCTTCTTCCTAGATCTTGGGTGTCAGTATAAATAACTGCATCAGCTGCAAAAGTTTAAGGTGGCCATTTTTTAGTACTGGTAGAACTCTAATATTTTTGCTAATGAAACACATCCACTAGGTTTTAAGTGACAGAAAGGATTTCTTTGTTGTACTTGGAATGGAGGAGGCAGCTTTTGCATTTGAGCTGAAACAGCAGTTCAGATAAGCTACTGAAAAGCTTCTTCTGGCTAGCGGAACCAAATGTGCAGATCTTGGGGTATTAAGACAGGCTTGCTATATGCCTGATTGCTCATTAGCCCCTCAGCTCTATATATGTATAAATAAATCTGCTTTATACAGTATTATTGTTGAACTAGATGGCCCTTGTTGTCTCTTCCAACTCTATGATTCTATTTAAACCTCAAGAGAGGTTTCATAGGTCAGTGGTATGCAGCATAGGCATTGCATTTAGAATCCAATGGTTTACTTCCTGGCCTATGCAGTAAAAAAAATTCAGGTGATGGAAAAGATCTGGATAGCTAGGCTAATCCTGGGCTCCAGGGACACAAGTCCAAAACAAACTGCACAAATAATCCATTTTGAGATTGCTTTAACTGCCCTGGCCCAGAGCTAGGGAATACTAGGTATTGTAGTTTATTGTGTCACCAGAACTCCCTGACAAAGAAGACTAAATGTCTCACAAAGCTACAGTTCCCAGAATTCCTTAGCACTGAGCCAGGGGAGTTAAAGCGGTCTCAAACTGGATTATTTCTGCAGTGTGTTTTGGGCCATAGTCTCATCAAATATAAGTAGAATTGTAAAAATCTGTTAGCCGTATTGCTTCTGAGTTTCTCAATTTCCCACCCATAATGTTCATTCCTTCCCATTGCCACACTGAGGTTTTTCTCCACATGGACACTACACTATATGAATTTTTGTGTACATTACCCCAAAATTACTCATGTTTTGTATGTATGTTTGTAACATACACATTTTTATATTCATTTATTGACAAATGCATGTTTGTTCATGCTCTTCAAATGTATGCATTTTAGTTATACATATTTTCAAATGTGCATATGGATCTTTTCTTAAAGTTTTTATCAAGCCTAGCAAATGTACAGTTTTCCAATACTGGATGAATTCTGTGCCATTAACAGTGTCCAGAGGTGTGAAATGGACATGTCCATATGGAAACGAGGATCCCATAAACTTGTTTTAAAACTTAGATCAAAACTTAGATCACCCTCACTATAGCTCTACTTCCTTCCTCCAGAGGAAACTGAGAAGTGCTGTTCTGTAGATTTCAACAATTGCTGTCCATGGGAGTAAGGAATGTGAACCAATATTATGTTGTTGCATTTTTTAACATTGTTATTGGCTTTCAAAATCTCAGTGTCACATTTCTCTGCCGCAGGATTTAGAAATGGCACATTTATCTGTGATTTCTAGGAGGAAGGTTTCCATGAAAGAAAAGTCACTGCTTCAACATTTTCTCTTATCTCTGGAAACAGGACTGCCTTGTTCCAACAAAGACCTCTCTCTCTCTCTCTCTCTCTCTCTCTCTGCTTATACCCAATACAGCTCTAATCATGGTCCATAGTGGAGCCTTCAGAATCTCATTCAACTGAAATGACTTTTTGAGCATCAAAACATTTCAAAGTGGTCATATCAGCTTTTGAAGGAAATCCCAAGGCTCCAAGAGATGTTTGTTGTATTTGATAAGTAATAATGTAATGTGAGAAGGTATGTTCTCTTACACACAAAAAGCTAAAAATAAAAGTTAAAAAAATGGCAGGAGACAACTATAGCCCATCTGGATTTGCCCATGACCAAACAGAAACATACTGAGCTAAATCTTACATTAGTCCTATGCAGAGATGTACATCTTTGCTTATTTTGTGTGCACATGTGAGAATAACAGATTGCAAGGTGTCCCCCTCCACCTTGTCCTTGCCTGAAAGAAAGTGACATGTTTCCTGTTACCTTCAAGACAGTTTTCTCATTAACTAGAAGGAATTTTGTGAAAATGTGAATTGGCATACAATAAAGTGGTGGTCTTTCTCTCCAGAATAGAGCTCTTTGCCAATTGGAAAACACGGGAAATCTAGCACGATAAACAAGTTTGGAACATGTGGTCCAGAGGGATCCAAAATCAGTTCCCTTTGGTTGGGGGTGGTGAGGCGTGTTCGGAGAGGGGTCACATGGCCTCAGGGAGGCCAATTGGAACATATGAGGGGTGGGGGGAAGGGGCAAACCCATCATCTATTGATTGGGGCAATGAGGCAACTTCTTCATGGGGGCACATAACCCATCCTGTATGCCCCACCCTAGTATTTCCGGGGAAGGAGCAAGGCATCACTTTGACAGGTTTCAATCATTCTGGACAGATCATCAATTTTGACAGGTCATCATTCATTCATGACAGGTCATAAATCATCCTTGACAGGCATAAAAAAAGTCATAGATCATTTTTACAGGAGCTAAAAACCCCTACTACTGTTGTTGCTGTATGCCTTCAAGTTGTTTCCTACTTATGACGACTCTAAGGCAAACCTCTCATGGTACTTTCTTGGTAAGATTTATTTAGAGGAGGCTGAATAGATGGTTTGTCCTTACAATCATGGAGACAGTATTAGAGAGATGTCATTATTCAAACTCATCAAACGTTCCCATGATGGAATATTTCTAGAAGAGAAACACTACATCTTCCTTTCTATCCAGAAAGCTCAATTCTATGAGCAACAGAATTCTACAGCAAATTTCATCACATAATAACAACAATAAAAAATCCATTCAGTCATTGCCTTACAACTCTAGAAATACTACCACTACCAGTAATAATAATAATAATAGAATTAAACATTTCAAGACAAAAAGAAACGTACATAAAAATAATATAGATATTATTATCCCTTATATCATTGAAACCATCAAATAAACTTTATGAAGCAGACACTGCAGTTTATTGTGAATATTCAAATTTAAATATATAACAACTGGGCAACAGTGAGACAGGAGCTGGTTGGTTGGTCACTATTTCACATCCTTTTTCTTGCTTTTCAGGTTCTGAATATTTGAGTTTTTGGTGATCATATTGGAAAGCTTTATCTTCCTAGACTAAGCAGAAAAGATGTTAAAAGAGCAAATGTGCTGCATGGCATTACATTGGTTTCATGCCTTCTCAACTGAGAAATGTACTTCAACTGAGAAATTTAGAAACATCTCCATTCCTAGTTCCACTAAGCTAAGCAAATCAATCAGTAGAACAACTCCATCAGGCTCTGGCCTTTATGTTTTAAGAATTAATTATTTTATCTATTGTTTTATTACTGTATTTTATGTTATGCTTTAATTGATTGTACACTGCCCTGAAATCTGAAATAGAAAGAAGGGTAGCATAAACTTATTTGAAATGAATTCAAAGACAGAAAGTTTGTTCTTGGAAAGAGAAGGCTAGATCACTCTAACAGGGAATTTATGGCACTGTCACCAAATGACAATTCCATGACATTTAAGATGATTGAGAAAGTGTCTGCATATGTCTATATATAGGAGCCTTTAAGTAAAGGGAAAGGTTTCCCCATTGATAAGGTTTTCAAGTTATGTCCAACAGTAGGGGTGGTGGTGCTTATTTCCGTTACTAAGCCAAAAAGACAGTGTTATCAAAGACAACTCTGTGATCATGCATCCAACATGACTGCAGAGAATGCTGTAACGTTCCCACCAAAGTGGTACTATTTATCTACTTGCACTTTTACATGCTTTTGAACTGCTAGGTTGGCAGAAGCTGGTACTGGTGATGGGAGCTCACTCTCTCATGTGGCAATTAGGCCTTGAACTGCTGATCTTGCAGGTTATCTTCTTAACCACTGAGACACTGTGTCCCAGAGCCTTTACCTTGGGGTAATTTAGCCCTGGTTTTCCACAGATATTCTAGGAACCTCCACAGCAAAACTTGGCTTTACACCTCCATCATGCTCTTTACCTTTCCAAGCCCCCCCCCCCCAAGTCACTGTGTCTTACACAGAAATGGGGCACTTGGCCATGTGGGAACAGACAGGCATCCTGTTTCCATGTCACATAGGAGCTTCTCAGTTGGATTGACTGTCAGAAAGGTAAGAAGGTGTGCTGGTCCCTGGTCCTGGATCAGTGTGAGGACAGGTGTCTGAACACCTATAATCACAGAATCAGATATTTATAGAGTTGGAAGAGACCACAAGGGCCATCTAGTCCAACCCTCTGCCATGCAGGAACTCACAATCAAAGCACTCCTGACAGATGACCACCCAGGCTCTGTTTAAAGACCCCCAAAGAAGGAGACCGCACCACACACTAAGGGAGTGTGTTCCACTGTTGAACAGCTCTCACTGTCAGGAAGTTCCTCCTAATGTTGAGATGGAATCTTAAATTAAGGAAGTAATATTTGCAGAAAATGTCACTGGGCTGTTAGTTTATATCATAGGAGAAACGTAACAAACAAAAGAGGTCTGTAGCAAATTCAAGACTAATAGATTTAATGTGTCATAACCTTCCATTATAATGACAGTCATCACAAAAAAGAGAAACTGCATCACAAAAGGAGGCCAAAAAAAGACAGAGATTTGCATAGCATGTGCATGTACTAACTTATATAGCAAAAAATTCATACTTGAATGAATTGGACCTTTAAAAAGAAATGCAAACGGCTGTAAAGACTTCAACTACGTTATCTGTATGCCTGATCTAGGGATAGAAAGAATGTTTACAAATATTTGAAAAATGATTGTAAAACATTTTTTCAAGTGTTGCAAAACTGTGATGATGGTGCAGCTGGGGGACGTGTGCTCCAGCGAGCGGGCCCTTAAAACTGGGGTCCCTCAAGGAGCCATTCTGTCTCCCATGCTATTTAACATTTACATGAAACCGCTGGGAGAGATCATCCGGAGACATGGGGCGCGGGGTTATCAGTACGCTGATGACACCCAGATTATTTTCTCTATGTCTCCGACTGATGCAGTGACCGGGGATGGCGTCTCTCCTCTCGTGGCCTGTCTGGAGTCAGTAATGGACTGGATGAGGAAAAACCGACTCAAGCTGAATCCAGAGAAAACGGAGGTACTAGTGATAGGTTCCCCCGGTCCAGGAATGGCGGTGGTTCCACCTGTCCTGAACGGGGTCACGCTCCCTGTGAAGGACTCCGTGCGCAGTTTGGGAGTGCTTCTTGACTCGTCGCTTCATCTGACTGCTCAGGTGAATGCGACGGTCAAGAGCACTTGTTACCAGCTTCGGCTGATTCGCCAGCTGCGCCCATATCTGGACCGGAGGGACCTAGAAACTGTGGTACATGCTCTGGTAACTTCGAGATTGGATTTCTGCAATGCACTCTACATGGGGCAACCCTTATACCAAACTCGGAAGCTGCAAATGGTACAGAATATGGCAGCCCGGCTGGTCACTGGCGTATCCAGGACCAGCCACATAACACCTGTACTTAAAGATCTACATTGGCTGCCCGTTCGCTTCCGAGCTCAATATAAGGCGTTGGTTATCACCTATAAAGCCCTAAATGGCTTGGGCCCAGGTTTCCTAAAGGACCGCCTCTCCCCGTACAATCCGCCTCGCACCCTCAGAACATCTGGGCAGCAACTGCTGAAGGTGCCTGGGGCTAAGCGCGCTTCTACGTCTAGAAGGGCTTTTTCTATAGCTGCCCCAGCCCTTTGGAACACGCTGCCCATTGAGCTCCGCTCATCTACCACCCTGGCCCAATTTAGGAAGGATCTTAAGACCTTCCTATTTAAGCAGGCATTCCCCGACTAAGATCCTGTGGGCCTCCCCTCCTCTTCCGTGGCCATGAGGAAGGGCGACGGGGCTTTTATTCCTGTTTTTAGTTTTCTGTGACTGTGTTTACTGTTTTTAATTGTATCTGCGTGCACTTGATGCACTTTTGTAAGCCGCCCTGATCTATTTGGAAGGGCGGGGTAAAAATAAATTTTATTATTATTATTATTATGAGAAGAATTCTGGATTGATGAAAACCTTCACATAATTTACATGTGTTTGTGTGTGTGTGTATGTTTCTGTGCAGCAAGCAGCTGTTTCTGGGTGGGAAATTTGCATACATTCCATGCAAATCAACCACATGTTATTTTTATGCATTAAAAATACCAAATTACAGCACGTTCTGTGCAGAAAATGGCCTTTTCCACACAGGAATTAATATTATTGCATGATTATTTTCCATGCAGAAAAAGCTGTTTCCAATTTTAAAAATGCTTATTTCTGTGCAAAACAACCAAATACAAGTTTTTTGCAGCAAGTCTTGATTTGTGAATAGCCTTCAGAAATGCTGGTTTTTGAAGACTCCCACAGCAGGAAGAAAATTACTGAAATTTCTCATCCCTACCATTGAGAAGAAATTCAGTGAAGAAGTGTATTGCTACCTTGTTCAATGTCCTGTCCAAGGGCCAACTGTTAATGGGCTGCTTTCAGACTTCTATCCTCTCTTTTGATTTTGTTCAGATTTGAACTCACATTGGCCTTGAAAGAGAAAACTGATAATCCCTCAAATAAATCATTGTCCTCTATGCAATGGGAGACATGGTCATCCAAATCTCGACTGGTTATTTAGGGTATGTTTGTGTGTGGTGGGAACAGAAGGGGGAAATGTAAAGAGCCAGATCAATTAGTAATGCAAATGACAAAAAATATTTTCTGTGAAGCTGAAGTTTGCATCTACACTGTAGAAATAATATAGTTTGTCATTTTGTGAAGCACTAGTATGCTTTGGTAAAGAATGCTAAAGACATTGTAGAGTTACAAACCCTAGGATTCCAAAGGATGGTGCATAAAGTGGTGTCAAACCTCATTATTTCTACAGTGTAGATGCATCCAAGGATAAGTAAAAGTGGTGTGTGTGTATGTGTGTGTGTGTGTGTGTGTGTGTGTGTGTGTGTGTGTGTGTATATATATATATATATATTAATTACAGTTTGTTCAGGGAAGAGAACAAAGTCCAGTAGAGAGTAGTAGAGAGTAGAGTTCAAGTTAGACTTGGAGATTAGTTCTCACATTGCTGTGAAAGTTGATGATTGACCATCATTTTGGTGACTAGTCCATCTCTATGAGCCTGATGACTCCTACAAGAGGCTTTCAAGATATGTGGGGAAGTGGAACTGTTATGAGTTTACTGGATAAAAGCAGCGGTATTAACTTATCTAATGAATTAATGAATATAAATGAAGCAGTTGCCTCCTCTATCACCTGAGTGTTTGAACAGAATTATCTGACCCTAACAGCAGGGGCTGGACTCACTAAACAACAGTCAGTTTATATCAGTTGCCACCCCAAAGCTATTTCTACACCTCTCAGTAATCTGTAATGCTTCCATCGATGAGGTGATGAAAATTGTGTGGTTGCATAATGCTCCTGTAATATCCACCAAGCATGGTAAGAATTTCAAACCTTTCCTTAACACAATCACCTTGATTTTTAAAATGATTTTTAGAGGATTTTAAGACTGCAGTTTTGCATACACTTAACTGAATTATTCGAACTGAACTCAATGAACACATAAGTCTGTGAATGCTATAGGGTTGGCGCAGACATGTATAAGACCACTGCACAAAATTGGATTATGCCTGATGTGTTTATTTATGTAAAACATTCTCTCTGTGAAGTGTTTTTCATGTACAATTATTTCTACTGTTGTATTTATTACCCAGAATGTATATACTCGCATTTGACTGTGCCATGAAAACAAAGTTATAATGGAACAACTTTATAGCCACTCTTATAATCCCTAATCTTCCTTAGAGTAATTTGCTCTACCTTCCATTAACTTCAATCATTGCCACTAAAATCAGATTTTTAAAAATGAGTCAGCCTAGTGTGGTCTGTTCAACATTCAGAGTAAACAAGGCATAAAATAAAAATGCAAAACTTTGCTGAACCTTTAAACTGTTTGCTGGGTAGATTAAAAACTATGAACTTGATCACTTGATATATCAACTTAATGTGCCTCTTCTGAGTGTTATGGTTTCCAGTTCTAATTTGTTTTCCTTAGCCCTAATTGTCTAGCACTTAGAGAATTATATTATCTTTTTAAAAAAATTATAAATCACACAATGAAGCTAAAGAGGATAAGAAAGCAAGGGGGGGGGGGCTTCTTCTTAAATTGAGCTTTTGAGTTCTCCAGACTTAAATGGTACACAATTTGGTGGCTTGGTAAATGAATAAAGAATCTAAAAATCTAGCCAGATATAGTGGCCATTTTGGATGTCATGCCATTGATTTACCACTGAATAGTTTCACTTTTCACCCCACTAAATTTGGATTTTCAAGATGGGGGAAAGATGGACCATTCTGATGAATATGTTCACACTTGACAATAGTTTCAGCTGATATATATATATATATATATATATATATATATATATGAGCAAAGAACATACACAGCCAATGCCATGAGTTTCTATTATCTAAATATATGCTCATGAACAGTACAGTTGACTCAGGAATTCGATTTAAGATGGTGTTAAGGTTTACATGTCTTCTAAAAATTGCTTAGGCTATGAATTAGAAAGTTCCCAGTTTGAATCCTGAATATTCCTCAAAATCACCTGGTGGTCTTTGATGGTGAGGAGGGCAGTACTGACTTACTGTGTATTGATACTCAACCATGAACTAAAGAGACTAGACATGTAAATTGGATGAATAAAGGGCCATTTATTTGACTAATATCCTATTTAATGTTAAGCTCTTGAACTTCAACTTTAAATTTCAAAACTCTTGAGAAAATTGATTAAAGTGAAAAGCATGGTGTGGGTCCAGCTGAAGCCAAGTGTCAATCCTAGACCTCCTCCTCAGCCTTCCCTTTGGGCACAAACACCAGACCCTGTGGTGAATCAGATGATTCGAACTGCATACTCAGCCAGTCCTAGTAAGGTAAACATAATGCACTCTCCCTCAAACTCCCTCAAATTTGTAAGGCTGAGCAAAACCCCCATGTCTACTCCAAAGGCAGATTCTTTCACAACTCCAGGTCCCTTGACCTGTCTAAGGCCTTTTACAGACTGGTGAAAAGCACCAGCCCAGGGACGTAGCTAGGATTTTAGGAAGGGGGGGGGTCCAGACTAAGTGCCACCATTATAATGGGGCTTGAGTGCAGCGGCGCAGCAGCACACACCATTCATTTTTCTAATGGAAAGGGGGGGTCCGGACCCCCAGACCCCCCCTGGCTACGTCCCTGACCAGCCTGCGGGTGGGGTGAGGGCCGAGCATCCCCACGTTCAAAGACCTAACCACACTGCCCAGGTGCCATCTTTGCACACACCAATTCAGATGGCATGCCCCATGATGATGCCCTTTTGACACAGTGCCTACAGGGGTATCATCAATGTGGTGGCGGCTGTGGTACCCCTTTGAAGGCACAAAAAGGAGCTAATTTTTCTGGCTCCTTTTTGTGCTCTATGAAGGCCAGATCAGTGCCATGGCATGTGGTTGCCACAGCACCGATCTGGGGCAGAAAGGGACAGCATCTCGCCCTTGTAGAGGCCCTAAATTGTTCCAGAGCCTAACCTTTCACCACAAGAGGATGCCACTGGTGTGCACCAAATAGCAAAAAAAAGGCTTTCTCTCAGTCCCATCAAGATCACAGGCTCACCTGGTGAGAACTTGAGAGAGAGTCTTCTCAGTGGCTGCTTCCACACTCTGGAATGCCCTTCTATGGGAGGCTAAGCTGGTCCCTCCCTGCTATACTTTTGCGGGCAAATAAAAACATTTTTATGCCAGCAGCCTTTCTGTACATAATGTATAGCAAGGTGGTTTTATGGAGCAGTTGTGTTTTTAGTCTGTTTTTAATGTGTATATTTTATGTGATTTTATATTATATTTTATATTGTGTATATTTTATGTGATTTTATATATATATAAATTTTAATTGTTTGAACTCTACGACCATTTCAAAGGTTTTATCTGTGAGCTGCCTTGGGTCCCTCTGGGGAGAAAGGCAGGATATAAACGAAATAAATAAATAAATAAAGCTAATTTACACTTGAAAATTTGTGCCAATGTGACCATAACCCTTGCATTCCAGCAAGCATAGTGAAATAGGTTGTATCTTAGGTTGATAAACATTCATGTTATACTGAAAACTGTACTAGGTATATAATGAACAATGTGTACTTTCCATACAAGCCAGCTTCTTGTTTCTTGAGGTGCAGGATTTTCTATGGCTTTGCAAGACAAATGCTACATGCAAGAAGACATTACTGGTACCATTAGGAGTAGTTAGGTGGTTGCCTTAAAAGGTAGACGTTGGGGATGGTGAGTAGAAGGGAGGTGTTAGATATCAGTGGCATCTGTACATCCTTCACAGAAATGGAGAATTGTGTAAAGTTATCTGTATTGGCTGAAATTGTAATCTGTTTAGTGTGTGACTATAGCATGAGTGGGTACCATCTTGTACTCCACTGCAAGCAGCAAAAGTTTTGGAATAGTTCTGTCTGTTACTGATCAAGGATTCTCCTCCTCCTGTGCATCTTTCAGTTTCTAATAAACACAGTGAACTTTGCAGAGATGATGGAGGTAGAGAAGAACTCCTTACTGTGAGTGACTAATGACTTATATTGAAACAGGTTTTCCAATGAAAGAGCTGATTAAGAATATCTAGATCATCCCCAGTGTTCTTATTGCTCTTTTTAGTGGAGGTACATAAGTATGTCTTGTTATATTTACAGCATCACTTTTTAAGATTAATGAGGGCCACTTTGTTCCAAACTATTTCTTTTAACTTGCAGGAACTGTGGCTCTTCTTACTCTAATTATTCTCCAGGCACCAAATTAATTACAAAAAAGCATCCACCATCAGGAGACATTTAATTAACAAGCCAATGTGAGGAATCATGTAAACCGTATTAACTACAGAGAAGGATAGCTGATTACTGAATAAAACACAGTGATTACATTTATTGGACAACTGATTAAATGACTGCAGTAGAGCTACAGAAGAACATTGCGCTGGAGAAAATATAAGGTGTGTCTTCGCTAGCTACTCCAATAAATCTAGTGATCTGGTATATCTTCTGGGTGTTGTTTCTCTCTACCCAAGAGCTGAAAACATTTGATCAAATCCATTCCATTAACTCCACCTTAGTTTCCACAACTATATCATACCACCAAAATTGGAAAGAAACAGACATGATTAAAGTAGGGGTGAGGAAAATTTGGTCCACCAGATGTTTCAGATTGCAGCTCCCGTAACAATCCCTTTGCTATTTGCCATGCTGGGTGAGACTGATGACAAATGAAGATAAAAACATCTGATGGGAAATCAAGAGAAGGAGTTGAAGAGGAATAGAGATGGGAATCCTGGGAGAAGGTTTAAATTAAATAATAAAAAGTGTATAGCATACTGTTTATAAAACGATATTTTATAATGGAGAAGCTTGTCTCTTTTTCTTCTTTTTTCTTCTTGTTCCTTATATGCTTCATGGTTATAACAAAATATTTAACAAATGCTATTAGTCAGATGACTTGGATGGAACAGTGAAAAGAACTTGAAAGATATTAGGATTTATTAAGTAATTAGTTAAGTATAATTAAGCATAATTAATTTGTTTGCTTAGAGACCTAGAATTAAGTATTGTGAACAGAAAATCAAAAATCTTCTTTGAAAAAGGGTAGTTATAAGGTACTAGGAAGTTATTATTATGATTTCTTGTTTGTCAGTGTTGTATGTATGTTGTATATATTTATTTTATGTTGGATATGTTTATTTTAATAATCTATTTTAAAAAATCTGATAACATACAGTTATCCATAGCCCTGCATTTCACTGTACCCAAAATAGAATGGCAGGGTGCATTCTCAGTCCAAAAATCACTGAAATTAATGAAAGATGCATGACATAGGTGGTCTCTTGGCTGCAAAAATGAGGTAGGAGGTAAGATTCTTACCATTTACACCAAGCCTGGCTGATCCAGAAGTTTCATGCTGTCTGAGGGTAGCCTGCCAATTATTAAGACTGTTGGTTTACAGCTTGTTCCCTTTCTATGGTTTTCTTTGGACAATAGCACTATTCAGGCATTCTCAAAGTATATAATTTAAATACTGAAGAGGAGGAGTGCTCTAGCCGCCCTCACTGCTTTGCTCATGAAAAAGTGGTATGCTTGAAGAGGGGAGTCCTTTCCATCCATAAATGGAAGTGTGGTGAGCATTCACAGGAAACAGAGTTGTCTTCTTTAAGCATGCCACTTCAATATGAGAAAAGAAGTGACATAAGGGGTGAAGTTGGGAATGCTTCTCTCTTCACATATTTAGACAACACACTCCAAAAATGCCTGAAGTCCACAAATAGTAATTTATGAAGCTAAAACCACCATTCTCAGATCCTTAAATTTCTGGATAAAACAAGATCGAGTGTTCTTTACATTAGCTTAAAATTTCCTAGCAATCCATCCAGTTCATGTCTCACTCCTTTGGGGATTTAAACCACACTATTTCCCATATGGCCAGCTTTCTACATGCAACACAACCCGGTTCTTCTGTAATCCCTGACAGTGAAAATATGTCCTGCCAGGTGGAATCTAAAATGGTCCCACCTCTTATGATCACAAGCTTTTCCTTATAGTTATCAAAGAGCTTATTCCTTATCCTCCTTCTCTAAGTTTTATGCAAGAAAAAATTATTTTTTCTGGGGATCACACTATAAGACAGATTTTGTGTGGGTGGCTTTTTCTTTTCTTTAAAAAAATACTTCTTCACTGCTGGATGTTCTGATTTCATTTCACAAACTGCTTTAAAAAATTTGGATGGCTTTGTTGACGTTTAATGAATTTTGGCTCTCATAAAACTTTTGACACCTTTCACAAGCAAAGAGAAAGAGAGGGAGAGGGAGAAATGATCACACAGTCTCCCAAGCCTGTACTGCCCTTGCCATATGGTGAACACAAATGTTTCGAAAGCAGCAAATGTTCTGTCAGGATTCTCTGAGATGTTTTGATTGGATTGCTCTATTATCTCAACAAGTCTGCCAAAGGAAAACACCTGTACAATGAAAAGTGTGCTGGACCAGCCAGCTTGTAATGGAGGAAGGAAACTGAAGCATGCAATGACAAGTTACCTGTCACTGGAAGATATGCTGAAGAGGTTATGATAAATTTTTTGGATGCACATGTTTTGCCATCTTCCTTCCCTGTGACAAAGAGGGGCTGCCTCAGTTCCAGCAACTTTGTGTCCTTGAAGATGCCACAACTTTTCAGTACTCTCAAAGAGCAACACAGGGAACAACCATTTCCAATGTAGACATTTTCTGTGGAAATGTATTACTGACTGGCAGTAGAGTAAGCATAAGATTGGAGACATTCAGTGTATTTCTTTCAAATAGATGAAGAGGTGTTGTGTTATGTTTCACTTCTATTCATATATAGATGTTTTCAAGATCTTTGTCTCATTTCAAAAATGTGTAAAATCCTTTTCATCTAAAGTGACTTCAGAACAAAGAGGAAAAAAGTATAAATGCAACGAGAAGTTGTATGAAATCAATGTTTTCTTCTCTTAAGATTCCATTTAGATTTCCCATCAAACATGGGTGGGAGCCAGTTGGAGGCATTGTGAATACTTCTATTGAAGCAAAGTTTTTGAGGTTTTTTGTTTTGAGGAAAAACAATGAGTTCATAAAGGACAAACATAACATCTTTGTGGGGACGTGGCCAAGATATATTTCTGTTTCTACTCAGACTCTGACTTCAAAAATTAATCAATCAATCAATCAATCAATCAGTCAAGGATATATACTAAGTATATATTTTGTAACTTATTGTGAACATGAAACCAAGCAAAGGCAGTATGATGCACATTGCTCACACAAAAGACCACAGTGTGAGAAATTTGGTATCTTGGCACTCACATATTGAATTATCAATATCTTGTTGCTCAAGCAGAACCCTACAAGAGAGGAAGGCATCTCCATACCTCCACTATAAGAGGAGACATCAGGTGCCCTGTACTCACTACTGCGAGATGGGGTAGGTTGAAAAGGAGTTGGAGTCACCACAACTTTGCTATAGGACAAAGACAGAAAAGAGATTGAAAAACAGAAACTGTTGATGAAAGACAGTGGGTGCTCCTGGACCTACTTGCTGCCACAGGGGGATACAACTGCAATTTTTTTGCCTTCCATTAAATGTCAACTGTTTATGCTCAGATTCAAGGGTTCTCTGGATTCAAGGCACTACAGAAAATCATCTTTGATTTGGTACAGGTGACTTCTGATTATCCCTCTCATAGTTTCTTGAATCCAAGGAAAGCTTGCTCTCTCTCACTCTCTGTGTTTATTTTCCTTATACCATGTTTTTCTTTCAGTGTGTGAGCCAAAACAGCATAGAGTACATGTGAAAATAATGAATACTAAGCACTTCAAAAGGTATTAAATAAGCAATCAAATTAAGACTCTAACTTAAAATATTTGAATCACATTTTTTTAAAATGGTGAAAATAAAGATCTAAGACATACTTTTGCTAATAGCTAGTTAATGGTCAAAGATCTGTCTAAACAAAAAGCCCAAGATACTAAAGAGGTAGCTATATTAGGATAGACATCAGTGTGGACAATCCTGCCAAAAAATAGTAGGCATTTAGGGGAATGGCATTTTAAGTTAGTCTATATTTTTCCATGTATTTTCTATTTCTGTGTAGTAAAGTGTGATGGTCCATGTCTACAAACAATACAATGGCATTTCAGCTCTCTGAAAGGTACTGTCCCCTTGGATTCAGTCATCTCCTCTTCCCTCTTCACCTTTTAGAAGAAACTATGAACACTTGTAGATGTTTCTGTCCTGATTCCCATGTAGGAATGTGCTGAAAGCTTGTTGCTGTTCAGTAAACATACAGGACTTTTGGTTTTCTCAATCCTTTGCACAAATATTTATGAGTTCTGAAATTTGGCACCTGGTTGACAGAGGTGTGAGGATTTGCAGACACATCATTAGCAAAAGAAGTTACTGGGTGGGCCTTTCAGGGAGAAATCAGGACATGTTTTCCTTTTGTTTGGTTTTGCTTTTTAGCTTGAATTAAAAAAAGTATCAGTGTCTTTGGGGTGAAGCAGATGGCCCTGTAGGAATGGCCTTTGTCTGCTTCGTACACAATTGCACTGGGACCGCAGTGTCTGCACAGCCCACTTCCAAAGCAGGCCACTGCCATAGTTCCAAGCTGGTGCTGCAAGTTCCAGATTACTTCCGCTCCTCTGTGCAGTGCCACCAAATGCCTTCTGATGGCTTGGTAGTGGCTTATGGACACTGGGGCATGCATCATTTGAATGTCATGCCCCCAAAGTGGTCAGAAGCTACCTTGTTTGGCCTATATATTCCTGGCCTTAATCATTTGGTTTAATTGTGTGCATCTCAGTCAAGGCAACTAGAATCAATGGATGCAAGCTACAGGAAAAGATATTCCACCTCAACATTAGGAGGAACTTCCTGACAGTAAGGGCTGTTCAACAGTGGGACACTCCCCCTTGGAGTGTAGTGGAGTCTCCTTCCTTGGAGGTCTTTAAACGGAGGCTGGATGGCCATCTGTCGGGGATGCTTTGAATGAGATTTCCTGCATGGCAGGGGGTTGGACTGGATGGACCTTGTGGTCTCTTCCAACTTTATGATTCTATGAATCATGACTCTTGGTTGTGGGAGTGGGTGAGAATTTTATTCTAAAGATAAACACAGGTCATCCTTCCTTGTTTGACACTGCTAATGGAATTTTATGGTTCATACCACTAATGGCAGGAAGAGTTGGGGAGGGAAATCCAGCTGAGTGTTTTATAGCTCTTGTTCTTCAGGAATTTGTCAGGAATAGTTTGCCTGTCTCTGAGGGGCAACCACATTAAAATATCTCACTATTCACAGAAGAGCAAGAAGGACATTTCCTGTCCCTCTCAGGAACAGGAAGAATAAAGAGATAAATTTACATTTCCGTTACCAAATATAATTCCCCTTTTTGTTGTTTGTTGGCCTTTTTGAGAAGGATGAACTGGCATATGTTACATAAAAGAAAAGTGTTAAGGACAGGAGGGAGTGTCCATTGATGGCAAAAGGCTCAAGACCATCAATGTTAGATGAGGTGAAGTTGACGTGGTTGAAGCAAGAATCAGGTTTTTTTCCCCCAGTTTCTTCTCAAGCATGTCATGCAAAGCATAATAGCGAGCATTATGTATTAATAATTTCAGGAATTATCATCCCTTTGAGAAAAAGTGTGTTCTATAGACTGATCCACTTTAACAATTTGCACCCTGAAAATGCAGTTCCAATTAGCTGTTCTGTATAAAGATTCACATAATAATGCCATGTTCAGGGGTAGCCATGTAGCAAAATATAACAAAATAGAAAATTCATAAAAGATTGGTAACTTCATTGGTCAACCAAGATATATAAAATACATCATGTAAGTTTTTGAGGCTTCACTGGCTTCTTCACCAGGTAAAGATGCTAAAAATCATACAGGAAAGGAAAGCTAATGATGTTAGAGTCAAAGGCCTACATTTTATCTATATTGTGTCTGGAGGGATATCAATGTAGGCAGAAACTACTCCCCTTCTTGGCCATATGGGGACAAAGAACAAGGAACAAAAAATGCAGGTATTAAAATTTCAACTCCATTAGCAATAGCAAAGTAACTTTATTGGAGATCCATGTTTTTCCCATCCTGTGAAAAGCTAACTGCCTCTTTTTATGCAGAGAACATCAAACTTCTCAAGATGCCCCTGCACCACTAAAACTAGGCAAATGTTTAGATGCTGTTCAGTAAAAACCTGTCAAATGTAGTCCAAATGAATTTTCCCTTTTTTGGAGGTTAAAACTTCAAAGAGTTAAGTCCCAGTCCATTAGCATCCTCTTCTTAAAGCATCCCCTACAGTGGCAAGTGGTAGTACTACTTATTTTAAGATGAGAAAGTGTAGATTCAAGTTTTCAAAGCTGCCCACATAACTTCTAGGAAAAATAGAAGAAAAATAAACAGAGGGATAGTGTAGGGTATTTTTTTCCTTTCCCCCTACTGACTCTTTAATTCAATTATATCATAAAAGCTCACTATGTACTTCAAAAATAAATTAACTCAAGATGTTACTCTACTCTCCATCTGCTGCATTGCCTTAAATGTATTTTGTGTGTTCCCACATTACTTTAAGTGATTTTCCCCTCAAACTCCACAAACTTTTTTCTTTATGGGGGTAGGAAAAGAATTGGGGAAGCATAGCTTTTTCTGTTCTCTGTTCTCAGAAATTGTTTCATAACCTATTTGTGTATGAAAGAGAGAGAAAGCATTTTTCTGTTGTTATTTTTTGTAAGAAAGTAAATGTACAATAACTGCTAGGTATGTTAACCTTTCATCCCCCTATTACTAAAAAAATAATAATCTAGATTCAACTTGCATTCAGCAGACATTTCCTTTTCTTTCACATAAGGTCTGTTCTGCAGAAAGCTTTAGTCAACAGGCAAAAGAACACTGTAGAAAGAGATTGTGTGTGTGTGTGTTTGCATTAGATGAGACCTGTAAACCAAGATGGTTTGGGGGTAGGAAAAATAAAAAGGAAGATTTTTAATTGTAATTCTTTTAAAAAGGGAAGGGGGAAGAACTTGATTAAGGACTGCATGTGGAATTAATTTACGTCCCAGCCTTCTATGTTAACGTGATGAACATACCTTTGATTTCTCTTATGAAACCATGAATACAATCCTTTGTCAGAAAACAGTTCAGGTAATTAAGTTATTCTTGAGCTACTTGTAATGTCCATATCTTACTTTGTCCTTCAGAAGTAAAATGCAAGGCAGCATTTAAAAAATAAAATAAAAGCATCTACAGTAATTTTTGTCCTGGCCACCTTTCTTTATGCCCTAAATGTACATAAATACCACAGAACTTTCACCATGGCACTTTTTAATCATCTCCTATTAGCCTTTTTAGATAGGGAATGTGATCCTTTACAACCAAAATATCTTTCCTTATCACAGAATCATAGAGTTGGAAGAAACCACAAGGCCCATCCAGTCCAACCCCATGAACTCTCAACCAAATTATCCCCGACAGATAGCCATCCAGCCCCTGTTTATAGACCTCCAAAGAAGGTCTATAAAGAAGGTCCAAGAGAGTGTATTTCACTGTTGAACAGCCTTACTGTCAGGAAGTTGCTCCTAATGCTGAGGTGAAATCTCTTTTCCTGTAGCTTGCATCCATTGTTCTGGGTCCTGTTCTCTGGAGCAGCAGAAAACAAACTTGTTCCATCCTCAATATGACATCCCTTCAAATATTTAACATCAGTAATATTTATTTAATATTTAATATCAGTTAGGCATGATTGAAAGAGTAAAACGCATGCTTCTTTATTGTTTGATTTAGAAGGACACCCACTTTTTGTATATTAACTCAGTTTTAGCAGATTTTTGGGATAGGGCTGACAATTGTATCGTGTCCTTTTTTCATATGACAGTCTTATGTAGGGATGGAAAGAGTATTTTAAAATGGTTTTAAAATACATTTTTTAGAAGTTTCAGAAGGCCCGGATAACAATAATCTTAGACCGGTAAGAATCTTCCAAATTTAAGACCTATGTCTCACAAAATTTCATACAGTATGAAATGTGTGTATGAAAACAAAGCCTTTTCTCCTACATTATTTTCTGTGTAAAGAACATAATTTCCTGAAGAGGAAAAAGCTGATTCCTCTCCAGAAAATCCAGTTTTCTATATTTAAAAATATATAATTTTGTGTAGAGTAAAACCCCAGCTACAATATTTCTCTAGAAAAAGCAGCATTTTATGCACAGAAATATGGGGACTGCCAGTGGTTACTGTACTGAAACTCACAGCATTCCTCAACAGTGGTTATGCTGACTGGAGCTGCTATAGAAGACAATACCTGATCCCTTCCTCATGAAATGCGTCTGGACACAGTTTTTTTGGTCAACATTATTTTTGCTGCAGAAAATACTGTTTGCTACACAGCAAATGCATTCATTCTATGCATTCATTTTCTATACATCCAAAATGCTGTTTCCTATATATTTCTATTCATATTGCGTATGGACTTTGTACAGAATAAGTCCTGAACTGTAAACAATGTTTGAGAAGAACATAGTTCTCAAAGACTTTCTTGCAGCAGGTAGGTAGATATCTGGTATAATTAATCATTGTTTCTTTTAAGAATGTCGTTAATAAAGATTTACATCCCTACATTTAAGGTGGCAAAATTTTGTGTTCTAGCTTTTTCTGATGGAGGAACTAGCTGGTTAAACCATTTTAGTAATTTCATTGGATGTTGCAGGCTCCACTAGGATCCTTATTAACTATTCTTATATTTTTGTCATGGTACACATGTACGCTGGAATTTTCCTAGTTTTGTAATTTGTATGTGTTCATTTTGTATTTCTTTATTTTCTTTTAAATGGCAAAAATAGTCTATAACAGTAACAAAGTTAACGGGCCATGTCATGTCACACTAATACAATACATATTACAATCTTACAGAAAATTATCATTAAACTATAATTATCTATAAAATTAAAACATAATTTAAACCAACAATTAAAAAATAGAAAAGATAACAAGAAGATTCAAGAAAAGCTTCTATAATTCCTACCAGAAATATTGGTTTGAACTTCCATAAACTCTAAATATTTTTTCTATTTTAATAAATTGCCTTCATTAGTTTAACAGTAGCACTGTGTTCGCTAGTGATTAATGGTATGCTTACTTCACTCCTGTCTAGTTACAGGAACACCCACCACTGCCACTTCATCTTGCTTATCTCCCCCCTCCCCTAAAATGACACATTGATGTAGTTTATACACACATTTTATCACGTCAGTGTGTGCTTATGTGTTGAAAGAGTGCCCCATTGCATTATATAGACTTTTAAGTGAAACAGCAAGTCAAGAATACTATCTTTGGAGTAATAACCTCAAATTCAGTGTAGCTAATGTTATTTGACTGTTATTCATGGTATACTGATAACTCCATCCAACTAAAGATCACAAAATAAATATTGTTGTGGCCCTTTCAAAATGTTGCCCCAAGGGAAAATAGCAAAATATAAGATTTCCCTCAAAATACAAGATTTCATCTTAAAAAGTGCAAAAATGGTCTATAACAAAATGATCTCTTTGACCAATAACAAATATGTCAAATAAAAAGAAAAAGAATAAGATTGCAATATCTGCCTGGCAGATCTGCTAGCCCATCTTATAGAATCACAGAATCATAGAGTTGGTACAGACCACAAGGGCCATCCAGTCCAACCTCCTGCCATGCAGGAAATCTCAGGGCTAAATGCCAAAGTAAAATAAACCATGGTTTTTTCCAGTTCAAGCCAGAAAGTATGAACTATCACACTAGTGTGAAGACTGTATGCCAGTGCAGAATGATATGCCTTGCACCATTACTGCCCATATATTTTTTGTCACCCACCAACAAATCGATCACACATGCACATGAGCAGACAAGTGCACTATCAACCCATTGCACTCCCTGTGAAGCAAAATGACAGCAACTCAAGGTGTCACCAACAATACAATAGATTTAATCACAACATTATCAAACTGGCTGGTCTAACTGGGGTGGGGGGCATGGAGGAAGAGGGGCATGTATTTTGAGCCTCCATGACTGTGCTGTGTTGCTGTGTCAATGGGCACACTGATACTCCATATGGGCAGTCGATTGTTTGTGAGATCAAGGGCCTGTCACATGGCCTGTTGCTGAGGGCATTGAATGTGCTAGCAACTGGGTGGGATAAAGGACATGATTGGTGGCTGCTGGCGGTGTGTCAGTTGGAGTAGAAGAGTAAAAAAAGTAATGGTGTGGCACAGCTTGCCCTTGTCAATGTACTAAACACCCACAAAGTTTTTGGGGGGCAGGTCTGTCTTTGTAGATAAGGGGAACTTAAGACCTTTGTGGGAGCCATCAGTGTGGTCAGTGTATTCTCCCTATGAATTAGGAAACCCCAGAGATATGTCAGCTTTCCCCCTCAATCTGCTCAGCACCAAAAATATTTGCATGTGTGTTCTCCCCAGAAGGACAAGTCACAATATAGGAAGCAAATGGCTTTTCCAGGCTGTCTGTTCATCCCCAGATTCTTTGAATTCTTCATTGAACCTGTGATGAACTGATTTAGACTCTGGAAGAAGCCATTGTAGTAGCTGTTCCATACATGAAGGATGCTAATACCCCAGAGGACAGGATCAAAATTCAAAATGACTTGAATAGACTAGAAAACTGGGCCAAAGCTCAACACGGAGAAATGTAAGGTACTGCACTTAGGGCAGAAAAATGAAATGCACAGATATAGGATGGGGGACACCTGGCTGAATGATACTACATGTGAAAGGGATCTAGGACTCCAAGTAGATCACAAGTTGAACATGAGTCAACAGTGCGATGTGGCAGCTAAAAAGGCCAATACAATTTTAGGCTGCATCAATAAAAGTATAGTGTCTGGATCAAGGGAAGTAATAGTGCCACTCTATTCTGCTTTGGTCAGGCCCCACCTGGAATATTGTGTCCAGTTCTGGGCACCACAATTCAGAAAGGATGTTGAGAAACTGGAGCGACTAAAATGGTGACAGGCCTGGAAACCATGCCCTATGAGGAATGATTTAGGGAGCTTGGGATGTTTAGCCTGGAGAAGAGAAGGTTAAGAGGTGATATGATAGCCCTGTTTAAATATTTGAAAGTATGTCATATTAAGGAGGGAGCTAACTTGTTTTCTGCTGCTCCAGAGACTAGGACCCGGAGCAATGGATGTAAGCTACAGGAAAAGAGATTCCACCTGAACATTAGGAGGAACTTCCTGACAGTAAGGGCTGTTTGACAGTGGAACAAACTCCCTCGGAGTGTAGTGGAGTCTCCCTCCTTGGAGGTCTTTAAACAGAGGCTGGATGGCCAACTGGGATGCTTTGATTGTGATTTCCTGCATGGCAGGGGGTTGGACTGGATGGCCCTTGCGGTCTCTTCCAACTCTGTTATTATATGATTCTATAACAATAATGATAATGAAACAACAATTGTAAACTTGATCATGTGCTAAGCCACTGTAGTAGCTGCTCCATATTTCAGGAACGCAGCATTCATAACAATGTAATTCGGTAAGTGACCTTCCACTCATTAACTGAATAGTCTGGAGCACATTTAATTCTCTTTGGGACCTGACCTATAATTCTGTTTAAATAAGGGCATGTCAAGCATAAATGTGAACATTTCTTGGTTTTGATGTTGTTGGGAGTCTGTGAATCTTACATGCGTGGTTCATCCTTGAACTGTATATGGTTGTAAAACACTCCCCTTCATCAAAAGGATGTAAGTGCTATCCCCCACCCTTTTTAAAGAAATAATATATTACAGATAGAGTGTACAGTTGGGCCTCCACAGATTCTTATCCATGAGTTCAACTACTCAAGGCTTGAAAATATTTATATCAATGTTTAATATTTGGCATGTGTGTGTGTGTGTGTGTGTGTGTGTGTAGGGGTGAGTATTACAAATAGTAAGCCTTAATTGTGCTATTTTATATCAGGGACGTCATTTTACTAACCAATTATATTTAATGGGACTTGGGCATCCACACATTATAGTATCCACAGGGGTGCTAAAACCAAACCTCAGTGGATACCAAGGGCCGACAGTTGTTTTTTTTCAAATATGCAGTTTCAGACACTCCCATATTAAAATGATATATTACATTATGTTGCTGTTGTTTAAATTTCTACTGGTGTTTCAAATTGAGTCAAAATGGGCTTTTTAAAACAACATATTTTGAGAGATAAAAAACTGATTTTTGCGCTTAAATCATTTTCTTTCCTTACCCATTCGTAAGTGATTGCTGTGGGAAGGAAGCTGCCCAATAAGACAACACGGAATTGGACAAAAAGGACACAACTTTATTAACAAACAGCACAAAGAGTAGGGTTGGCCCAACACATAAGGTCTGGATTTGGAAACATCAATCAACACCAGTTGATTGAGGTAAGGTTGCTTGGTCACGACCAAACATCAGGATGATGTAGGGGCAACAGAAATGCCCTCTCGCATATATACAACCAGTCAGTCGCGTCTTCCAATAAACCCCTAGTCACCAGGAGATATTCACTCGATGTGGCCCCTGCAATGGCCACACCGCCTGCACTCAGTGTTCCCGGGTCTAATGGACTCTCGATCCAGTGCTATGGAACATTGGAAACCACACCCACCACATTCAGGACCTATGCTGCCACCCTAAAACAAATTTGTGACAAAAACACCCTAGCCAAGGGAGGGAGGGTGGGCGGGTGAGCAGAGCTAAAATGGTGCTGGATGGTGCACGATGCAGCCTTAAATAGGGGGCCTGGAAAGAGCGGAGGCACTGCCCCCCAGGCCCCTACCACAAATAGGTTGTGCTCAGGGGTCCGAGCCAGCCAATCATGGCCTCTTCCCTTTTGCAGTGCAAGCCAGTGCGAAAGAGCCACCCTTTCCACCCCAGCAGCCAATGGTGGGCCTTCTTGCCAGCCCAAAGGCTGCTGGGGCAAGACAGGCCTCTGCAAATATGGAGACTAGGGCAAATTCTGCCCCAGCAACAACACTGGCCTGGTAAGCCGGGTGGCATCATTTGTTTGTAGATTGCTCAGGTTAACAAATAATGTGAGTAGCAAACCACAGAGTGAGCCAGTGTGGGTTATGAGAAACCCCCAGTCACAGGCTAGGTGGTTGTGTAACTCAATCATCACATTTCTTCTTGTTGCTGCATTCTTTTGTATGAAGAAATTGCAGTTTGACAAACATCTTGTGAGATGGATCTGGTGTCTGCCTCCACTTGCCAATTTGTGGCTGCTTCCCTTAGACACTTTGATGTATAAATATCTATCGGTGGAAAGCTACTGCAAACGTTTCAAGGACGTTGGTCACATTAGTGTCCTTATTACTGAGACACACCTGGTGAGAGAATTGTAATAACCATCTCACCATTTCTGTCTTGAAACCACACAGTACTGAAAACAACTTTCCAAAACATGTTGATTGACTTCCAGAGCTATAAACTCTGCCAACATACCTTTTAGTTTTGCCGAGTGAATGAGCAAGCAACTGTTTTTGACATGTTTGACATATTTTAACTTTCAAAATGTTGCTGCCAACTTTCCTTACATTCAAAAAAGACAAAAGAAAAAAGACGACCTGCTGTGTTGACAGAATTGGCACTTAACATCCTTGCCTTTCCCTACAGTAAAAAGGACAATATTTCAAGGAGAATATGAGCGTGAGCAGGCCTTTTACTTTGTTTTGCTTCGTGTGATTTTCTTTAACTTGTCTAAACTACAGTTAAAATAGTTTAAATTTTATTCTCTCTCTCTCACTCCTCCCCTCTCTGTTTTTTAAATATAAAACAGAAACAAAATAAACAACATATCCACCTGGATAAAAGGTCTTGACTCATTGACACAAATTAATTGTAAAAGTCTCAATTGAATAATAACCATAATAAGAATAATATCCTTGTCTTTTAGCAGATGGACAAGAAGTAGGTAAATTCACTCTCAGTCTCTAGCTGAAATTAACAATAGCTTCTGAGGTTTGTGCAAAAGTGTATGGAAAACTATTGGGGAAAAATGCACAAAAACATATCGAGCAAGGGATAAAACTTTAAAAGTAATTTGTTCCTGTATACAAGAATGAAATAAGCCTAATTTACATTTCTAATGCCTAGAGGCCAAACATCAGTGACATTTCAAGTTAGGGTGAAGAAAAGCTTTGACTATGTGGTTTCTAAGCTTTAGTTCTGATAGCGGAACAGACATGGTCCTCATATTATGGCTGTCAAATAGAGGGATGTTAAAACCACTCATTGTGGAAACTCCTGTCATTCATTCAGTCAAGTGTTCATGTGTAGCGGTGTGCCACATGGAAAGGGAAAATCATTGACTTGGATGAAAAGATGGGGTGAAATAAAGGATCTGAAGCAGTATGGTATATTCAGTTCACATGATGAACCACTACATACAATAATATATCAAGTGGGATGATTTTAAGTCCCATACTGTCTGCACAAACCTTGCCAATAAAAATCTATGGTCGTTATCACACGGTGACCCATGTGCTGTCATCCCAAAAATAGTTAAAGTGCAGTCCTTCCAGAAAAGCAGGCCCATTTGCTAATGGTTATCACACACAAGAGCACAACAAGGGGTTAAACAAGGCACATTATTTAGGGTTAGATTCGAATTTGGCTATCAGATGAGTGAGGACAAATACCCATTGCTTGCGTAGAAACATCTTTTCTGAGCATGCTCCAAACTGTCACTTTCACAAGTGCCCCCCTAGATGCCACAGGGAGGGAAGCCTCTTTGCCCCAAAGCCCCAAAAGCTGTGTCAGAGAAGGCAGACAAACTGCGTAAAACCATAAAGACGCACACAGACACACAAGTCATATGAGTCCTATTTCGTCTGAGGCTGAGAGAGAGTGACTTTCTCAAGCTCACCCAGTGGATTTCATGACCAAGCAGTGTCCCTGTCTGTCATACATCCATCTGTGTGTGTGTGTGTGTGTGTGTGTGTGTGTGATCTATCTATCTATCCATCCGCCTATCTATCTATCTCCATCCACTTACCTATCTCTCTCTCTCTCTCTCTCTCTCTCTCCCTCCCTCCCTCCCTCCCTACCTACCTACCTACCTACCTTCTTCTCCCACCAGCTGCTCTGCCTGTCCTTCATGAGGGGCTCCATTGGAGGAGGAAAGAACAATGAGATCCAGGAGGAAAGTGTGTCTCCCTTTAAGGAGTCTCTAGTCCCAGGGACAGCAAAAGGCAGATGGCAGAATCAGGAAACAGCGGATGCACCTGGAGCCTTGCATTATCACACAGGTGAGAGCAGCCCGTCCGCAAGGAAAAGGGACAAGTGAATGATTGACCTCACATTCACCCTGGATTCCCATCTGATTGGCTGCAGCCTCATGTGGAAAGCAGCTGCAATTGGCCCCTGTACCCTGGATAACCCTCCATTGGCCCCACTTTAACCTTCCAATTAATGTCCCAAGATAGGTTCACCTAAGGGTCACCATAAATCAGAAATGACTTGAAGTCACACAACAACAACAGCAAAAACAACAACAAGCTAGCTCTGAACAGACCAATATGAAGTAGACACTAATAAAGTCAGACCTCTGTATCACATATTCTGTATCCATGATTTCAAACATCCACAGCCTGAACATATAATTTAAAAAATCCAAAAACCAAACCTTGATTTTGCCATGTTATATAAGGGATACCATTTTACTATGCCATTGAATATAATGTGATTTGAAATTCCACAGGTGTTTAGTATGCATTGGGAGGGTGTCCAGGAACCAAACCCAGCAGATATCAAGAGCCCATTGTGTTACTAATATTACTAAACAGTGTAATGCTTCCTCCTAGACATCTTCAAACAAAACTCTATTATTCTTCCTCCTTATCAGCTGTTTATGCCTATATAAGACTCTATAAGAATATGATGACACCAAAATAGCTTGCTGCTTGAGGCAGAGGGCAAAATGGTGCCCCTTTCTTTTCACATAGAGAAGACAATGTGGACTGGCAGTTGAATCTTATTTCAACACTAGCAACTGAATTGCAACTGAATAGCAACAAAAGGAGTGCAACAAGAAGATAGGGCAGTCTAAATGGCACAGTTATATCTCCATCCTCCAAAAAAGGGAGTTAAGGGATTAAGAGGAAAAACTGCCCAGCATCTGCTGCCTGAAGCAATTGCTTCACTCTGCCTAATAGTAATATATCTATCTATCTCCCCCTTCCTTTTTAAATGGACATTAAGCTCCTGATCTTCTTGCACAACAGAAGTTGATTAAGGCTCAAAGACTTTATTTAGTTATATTTCTTCCATAATGTTATTTTATTTTATTATTATTTTTTGGCTTTGGTTCACAATGTAGTACAATCAACAGCTCAGTTACATTGATTTTGAAAATTCTGGACACTTCAGTGGAGATTTGAAGAAATAAATCAATTTAATTTGGATGATGTTAACAATTAAGCAGATCTGAAATTCAAACTGATTCTCAAGCAGTAAAATATTCTAGATCTAGAAAGTTTCCAGCTCAAAGGATGTTATCAGACAAGGGAAATTGGAAGTATAATCCAATGGCAATCCGAAAGCAATCATGAGGTTTAACGTTATTGCATGATAGACTACCACACAGAATTTCGGGCAATGGAAAGTCAGTCCGAACACAATCATGGGGTTTCACGTTATTGCATGAGAGGTGATCACACGCAATTTCAGGCAATGGCAAGCTATTTTGGGGCAATGGGAAGTCAGTTCCAACACAATTCAAATTCATGTAAATTCGCTGAACCAGCGAATTCACATGAATGCGTTCTGGCCCCACTTTCTTTTCATTCAAAATTAAGAGAAATTCCTCCTGTGTGATAAACTCCAAAGACATCCCTTCCTCAAGTGTAAGAGGCCCAGGGGATTGGAGAGAGGAGACAGGAACATGTTCTTATATAAAGAAGTATGCCCTCAGTATATTAGGCCCCAGAATAATAGGAATAAGGCATATGTCCAGTTGGTTTAGTAAGGCCCTGAAGTACCACAGGAAAATTTACAGCTCATCATTTTTTTCATGGCTCTTTTTTGTTGTCGTTGTTTACATCAGGCCTAAGGAATACTTGAGGCTTTTACATCAGACCCTTCCCATCCATAGGAGTTCAGTTCCATCTCCTCCTGTACATGACAAAGAAAGAAAGAAAGAAAGAGTGGACAGTCATATACATATTATTCAATGGCAGAGAAATGCACTCAGACATGATAGTGTGTCCATGTGCACACACTACCCTTGAATAATATGTTATGTGGTGAACCATGAATGTTCAATCCATGAAAAATCAAATCCATGGATGATCAAATCCATGGATTGTCAAACTCCTGATACTAAGACTCCACTGTAATTGTAGACAACTACCACAAAAATGCAAAGTCTTTTTCACTATCACTACCATACATTTCATATCACCTATTGATAGGTTTTAGATTTTGCATTTTTAAAGCTTTTATCCCATTTGTTTTTAATTTCATTTTTTGTGGTGATTGCAAGCTAATACTATTACAGTACTTTGAATTTCATAAGAATTTAATAAGGAATTTTCCTGAAAGGCAGGATATAAACACATTGTTGTTTTTGCTGTTGATATGTCTTCTGACTTTAATTTTCATTTAAATCAAGTACAATTATCTCCCATATATGTTTCTTTAAATGTTTCTATATCATTCTATGCATTCCACACACAGTCTAACACTGGGATACACCAAAAGGGATCTCTTTTCAGTACTTTACTGAGACTGAGAACTTTATCGCACTGGGGTTAAAACGTTCCCCAGTGCGTTCTAACGGGGGCCAGCAGGGCCACGCAAGGAACATGATGAGCACTGGATAGGGCCCAGAATGTGACTTTACCGCACGGGGAACGCCACCGCCACCACGTGTTCCCATCGCGTTTCAATCCGGTTCCAGACAGCGCCATTTCTGGGAACGCTTTGAAACAGTTTCCAGAAATGGTGCCCTCTGGAACCGAATTGGAACACGATGGGAACGCGCAGTGGCGGCGTTCCCCGTGCGGTAAAGTCGCGTTCTGGGCCCCATCCAGTGCTCATCACGTTCCGTGCGCGGCCCCACTCGCCCCCGTTAGAACGCACTGGGGAACGTTTTAACCCCAGTGCGATAAAGTTCTGAGAAACAGTACCAGCAATTTCAGAATCAAATACTGTATGTAGTTGACTGTCATAATTTTCATTCAAACATTATGCCCAGCCCAACATGACTGTAAAATGTGTAAGGATAGTGAATGCTTTTGATTGATAAAGAGCTTAAGTAAAATAAGGCATAGACCAGCTTACGCAAAATCTTCAAGGCAGTGAGTATGGAAGTTGTCAGTCTCTTTGATTTGATTCCTTTCAAGAGTGAAGGTTTTCAGGACCAACCAGCAAAGTGCTTAAGCTAATTATGTTAAATGTGTTGTGAATTTTAAGTTCTTTTTTTAATGCCAACTTCATCTTCAAATATAGACTTCGTTTACCAATACTATCTATAGCTGCCATGAAACATCATATTGGCACATAAGTTATTAAATATTTAAGCAGATGTATACAATCAGTTAGCAGCAGAATACTGAATATATTTAGCAGAAAGCAAGTACGGTACCAAAATCCTTATGTTTTACAATGCAGACACAGAGTAAGTACACTTATCAGAGAGTAAAACCTGCTGGAAACCGTGGTACATATTTCCAAAGAAATATACATAATATTCTGTTATATATTTTGCTCAATGGTTTGTACTGCACTAAAACAGATAAAGCATTCATATACAGCATGTCCAGCTCTGCATAATTCTCCAGTGATATCACCTTCCCAAAATAATCATAGGGTTGCAGGATTACCTCCATGTGCAATAACTTAGATGATCTTCAAGGTCTCTTCGAGGTCTTTTTCTGTGTCAATAGTGGGCAACTTCCAGAGACTGGGACATAGGGAGTCATTCTCTCTCTCTCTCTCCCTTCTTTCTTTTCTTTTCTTTCTTCCTTTTTATTTTGTATGAACACATAAATTAATACAATTTTCCTCCACTGCATTTCTCTGGCATTTTGGAAGTTAAGTGAGCATAAGATACTAAACCCAAGGCTTTGTTTGTTCATTTTTAACGGAAGATCTTTTCCGACTAAGTATTTTAGGATACTGTTCAGACTTTTAGGTAGCCACCAAGAATTTTCCTGAAAGGGGGGAAAAAGTGAAACTCCTAGAGTTTTCTTAGGCAAGAGGTTCTTAGGCAAGGAGTATTTAGGAAAGGTGGTTTTACCAGTTAGGCTACAGCACTAGGTATTCACTGGCAGTCTCCCATCTGAGTACTAACCAGGGCTGGCCCTGCTTAGCTTTCAAGGTCAGACAGGATCTGGTACTGTTAGAGTGTCAGTAAAATCGAAACTGAGCCCAGAAAACAGTTACCAACCATGGATGTTCAGTATCTATTGTATACTACCAATGGGGAAGGCTGTTAATTTTGCTTTTTAACACATTTCAATTTTAAGAATTTCAATAAATTCTGTTTTGTTTTTTAAAATCTGAATTAAATCTGAATTGAATTAAAAACATTATTCCTCAGGATGAGGAACCCTGTCAGTTGCACATCTGATTATTATTTTAGGGGGAAAAGCTGTTCTGATGTTTTCACTCATTTCTAATCAGGAAAATCAGTAATAATCAACTTTACTATTGGAACCTCTGGTACATAACTATGTGGAATTGCAATCAGTTTGGTTATGATGGTCTGTGTCTAAGGCTGTAATGAACTGAACTAGGAAGCAGTCTTAAGTTCCTACGGATGTTTGAAATGTTAGCATAATTTATCCACTTAGCTCTCTACTGAAATGATTATGATTAAAGCAATTTTCAATAAATATTTTCCGTCACAGCAGAAACTTGGATAATTATAACTTATTTTGGCTCTAATTAATACAGTAGTCATATGATATGTATAGTTAATAATCCTAAACTTGCTTCATCTGCTGAAATTGATGGCATTAACTAACACATAAGTGTGTTTAGGAATGAAAATAGAGAATTATGAATAAAATAATTTCTCATAATCCTTCTCTTTTGTGACATATCACATATTCTCTGTGACTCATACTCATATTGTAAATCTAAAATCTCTTTATTTTTCCTCCCAAGGAAATCCCAGTATTTAAATCTTCAGACCTTGCTTATCAATTTTACTAGCATGGATTTTACATCATTAATATTTGAACTTTACTGCCTTTTAGGACATTATGTATTTATACATTATTAATTTTGCCATAATTGTATTTTATTTGATAAAATCATGAGTGCATCACCATAAATCATGACTCTTGTTCACCACATACATATAATCCAGGAAATGCCTGCACATAATTAGATGCATGGGTTGCTATGAGTCGAAGTCTGCTTGAAGGCAGTCAAAAACAAGAACAATTAGACATCACATTATTCACTTGTTCCACTGAAAGAATCCAAAAGAATATATGCAGAATCAAATACCCAAATCTGTCAGTACAGTAAAGTATTGGGAACAATTAGCATTGATCTATGACTGATAGGTACATATGTGACTTGTCCTTTGTGATATTTATTGTTTGGAGCCTTAAACATTTATTTCAGTTGATGGTGTACAAACAAATGTTGTGCAAAATGCCTGTGGTCATAAGAAATGTCCTTGCTAGAACTAAATAAGTTGTAATGGAAATTAAAGAAAGCATGGCATGATAATGGAAATGTTGGGGAGAGGAACACAGGTAGCTGCTTATTCATTAGTCATATCATTGCTTCATCTAATTTAGTGTTGTCTACTGACCAGCTACATCTCCCCAGGGATCCAGATATAGACATGCCATAGCATGGATCAGGACCTTAATCCAATTACTAGTATAAACCAATTAAAATAATAAAATCAATAGGATTTGAACAAGTATAGATATAATATTCATCTCTTGGTTCAGTGATTTTACTTTAGATGGGACTAGTAATTAGATTTAGATCTAAAGCAGGGACTGAACCTGAGACCTTCTTTTTGAAATGCATGTGCGATACCACTAAAATGTATCCCTTCTCCAAAAGATGATATTGTCAGATTAACTATGGTCAATCTAGTATGCAAAGGGATCTTGCAGCACCATTGAGACTAATGCTGCATTCACATTGTGGAAATAATCCAAGTTGTCACCACTTATGGCTCAATGCTATAGTTATAGTTTGTTTTGACACTAAAGCTCTCTGACAGAGAGGGCTAAAAGTTTCACAAAACTACAATTCCCAGAATTCCATAGTATTGAGCCTTGGCAGTTAGTAGTGCCAACCTGGATTATTTCTGCAGTGTGGATGCAGCCTACTTGAAAGAAAGAAGCTGGTAGCATGAGCTTTCATAGATCATGAAATTCTGACATGGATGACAAAGATCTGCTGTGCCATTAATCCTGGATATACCTTTTACCTCCTATTGTATCCATTCTTTAAGATATCACACTGGGTCTCACATTTATTAAATATCAAATCAGATTTTGTCTCTAGCTGTTCTTTAGTTCACTTGTAATGCATAATTCTAGTAGATCAATATGATCACTTGTGTAGCAGAGTTTGAAGAATTGAAGGCTTGGGAATTTTTGACTGGCGGAGACTAGGATGTTATTTGCCACCATCATGGAAACCAGTACTCCTCTTAGTTACAAACCCCATTTAGCTTGAGGGAAAGATGCTGTTTCAGTAACAATGTACTATTATTCCCTAGTCTTGAACTTGAGTGACCATAATCCATTAGTTTTTTAAAAGCCCTGCTCCTGGCTTAGATGAAAACTGCTAGGAATGTAAGACTCCCAAACCTATCAACATATCCACTTCAATTTTTGGACCCTCCTAGCAGGGTGACCAGACATCCTTCTTTTCCAGGACATGTTCTACATTTAAACTTTCTGTCCAGGAAGAATTCCAAGATGTCCTCCATTTTGAACATGACTAAGTATGAATTTATATTTATATTAATGGTTTTTAGCTCTTGTTTTGTAATGCCCTACATTTTTCTTGACTGACCTACATTTTATGGTGCCTCCGCATATGACTTCCACATAAAATCCTTGGTTCACAGAGAGCTCAAACTTTGTGTCAGAGCAGCAAATCAGGAACTAGCCAAAATTGTCAGTTTCATTCTTTTTCTCATCCTATAGGTTTCAATTCAGTTTGTCCCATTTTAAAAAAAAATTGTGTGCATTTGCAATTCTTTAGGGGTAAAAATATTCTGCATGAGAATTCATCCACATTTGTCTGCTCATTTCTAAGCTTGTAAGCAAGTTCCCCTAAATTACTTGTAAGCAAGTTTCCCTAAAGTACACATGTTTTGACACATTCATAACTGGAAAATGAGACTGCAAAATTTGGAAACATACAGTATAAAAAGAGACTTTTATTTCGTTTCATTCACTGGTTCGAGACGACTGAATTAGGTAAATTCATATAAAAGTTAGATTTGAATAATGTTTCCACTATACATGCTGTAAATGTATATTGTTTCGTACTGTGCATTTTTAGGTATATATATATATATATTTTAATTTTAACATGGCATAATGAAGCTTGTTTTTGTTTTTTTGTTTTTTAAAAAATTAGTTCTGTGTATGAGCCACATCTTTCTCTCAGACATATAAACCATTTGATATTCAGTACAGAGCAAGAGCTGAAGAGAAATTGAGGATGGACATCTGCATAAGATGCTCTGGGATTCTCTGCTCTTTGTAAACAAGTGCTATTGATTCCAAGATAACAACTCTGAATAAACAACCTCTAATACCACCTTGAGCAACCCTGATCATAAATGAGCCTTTTTACACTTTGTGAGACATTAGAAACTGAGTCTGTGTATCACAATGCATTTCTGTATTGAATGATGTCTCTAATTTCCTTTCTTTGACACCCTACCTTTTCATGTGTCTTACAGTTTGGAGATTCAACAGAGACACAATTATTATTAAGTTTCTTTTTTGTAATGGATTTTAAATAAACTTCCACGATTTTGCCCACACTTTTTCTTGTTTTATCTTTGCTGAATATTTTCCAGACCAATGGGCCTGAGCACTGATGGACAGAAAAAAGCAGCTTAATCCTGCTTTTTCTGAAAGTGGGTCAAACCCCTGCTGTCCATGCAACCCACTCCCAAGGTGGACTAAATACCTTTGGGCAGACTGCACAACAACAATAATAATAATAATAATAATAATAATAATAATAATATCATTATTTATATTTCGCGCCTCTCCCCATGGATCGAGGAGCACACAGATGAAATCAGCATTACAATACATACATTTTTGCAAAGTCACAAATTTCTACATTATATCAATTACTGGTCGATTATAAAAACAGTATAATAATAATAATAATAATTTATTTATAGCCCATACAAGGAATTTGGGCAGGTTACAGCAATAAAATATGTAGAGAATACAATAAAAAAATGCAATAAAATATGATAAAACAGCACCATAAGTCACAGTAATTCACAGCTAGGCCTATGACGATATGATGTCAAGCCATGATGCTGGATATATATATATATATATATATATATATATATATATATATATATATATATATTATTTCGCATCTCCCCAGCATGTATGCACACCATCACACAAATATACCATTCTCTTTCCTTTCCTTTCCTTTCCTTTCCTTTCCTTCCTTCCTTTTTCCTTTTCTTTTTTCTTTTTCTTTTTTCTTTTCTTTCTTTTTTGCTTTGCCACAGCCCCACACTGGTGCCAGGCTGTTTATATACAAGTGTGAAGATACACATTTTCCTCATGAAGCTTCTTTTTTACCTGGTTTTTTAGACCTGGAGCACAGCTTCACTTCACTTTCCACCTGCTTTCAAAGCATGTCACCTCATAGTCATATAAACACCTCACCTTCAAAGTGGCTGGAATCCGCTTTATTTTGCCTGCCTGTTTCACCCCTATGATATACAATAGTTTAAAACAGGATCATGTCACCTTACAGTTTTAAGTGGTCCCCCCCACCCCGTCTTTTAAAATACTATCAGTTTTTTCAAATATTTGGTAGAGTTTTGATATATGCTGCAATAGACTCAATTTGTGATTCTGTTAGTGATTTATGTCACTTAGACTCTTGAATGAATATGAGCATTGCATCAGACATGATAAATTTACATAGAATGTCTAAATCAACATTAGTAAAAACCTTAGAGGGGAGATAACTTATCACACTTTTCACATGCTTTATTCAAGAATCTTGAAGAGGGAACATATCCCTGGATATGGAGAGCTTACTGTTTTACTCCTTCCTTTCTAGCTCGGCCTAGATTGATGAGGTTTTTTGTCCTGCTCCCACATAGGCTACACCCATGTGGCTGGGCATAAGGGGTACATAAATCACATCTGATTGAAACTGTTGTCCAATTTTTAAGCAATTTTGGAGCATTTTGAGCATTTTTGAGGTTGAATAGAAGCATTCTGGGACAGGCAGTTTTGCTTTATTTGGCCACATTCAGGTAAAAACCACTTGAAAATGAGCCCAGAAAAAAATAGTGGGGGTCTCCATGACAAAGGATGTGGTGGATCATCATGATCTATTTCCAGCCTCCAGTGTTGACAAGAAATTTGGTTTTGGACAGTCAGGGTATCACAGAGCCACCTTAAATGTGCTGCCTACAAAAATGGAGATCAGCAACACTGATAACGTGTTTTGTTTGTTTGCTTGTTTGTTTGTTTGTTTGTTTAAAAATCTGAAGAAGCAGAATTGAAGCGGAGGTGCAAGAAACATTCTTGTCTGAGTTGAGACATATATTTCTCCATGTTTTAGTTGTTTCTACCAACTTTTATAGACAAATACAACAATAAAATAGAAATTGAAAGACCAGGAGTGGTGACTTTGGAATGGGTAAGACAGCTTGACAATAGGATGGTTTGACAAGACAAATAAGGAAAGAAGAGGAGTGACCTAAAACCAGATCTCAAAGTCTACAAAAACAGCTGATCTTTAATTCTTCATCATGGAATGACAGAAAGAGACTGGGGATTTGGTGGAGGAGACTACAATGCAGCACATACAGTATGACACAGCATAATACAGTATAATCAAAACATTCAACTGGATTGGATGAATTTAGGATGTGATTAACTTTTTTAATTTGATTGCCTTAATGAATGTGACTAATTTGATTGATTCAATTGGTGATAAATGACTTTGAACTGACTCTTTATGATTGATCTTTCTAAATAAACTGTGCCTAACCAAGCCAACTGCATTCTATGTATACTGAAACTGGACGAATTTACAGAAGTGGATAATGGATAATTAATGAATTCTTCATTTAAGTTAATATTTGACTATTATTATTAATAAATTAATTAATTGTATAATTGAATAATCAGGACTCTAATCAACCAAGTACAATTAATTAAATATAAATAGTGTGAAAAGAAGAAAAAGGGAAAGGAGGGAGTGAAGTGGATAAGATCAGGTTCTTGTTGGAGGATAAGTCCCCAAATGTAATGTTGACTGTCGCTAAATTTCTTTGAGAGGAAAACAGGATTAGAGCTCTCTATGTGCTTTGGATAAACCTGATAGCAATCTTTTTATTATTGTTTTTACTGTACTATTTATTCCTTTTAGATGATGTTTTTAATTTTATATTTGAGTTTTTTATTGGATATATTGAATCTGTTGATTGTAATAAATGATGAATGATGGAATGAATGAGTCAACACGAGTAGAAAAAGATGAAGAAGAAGAAAAAGAGAAGGGAGTATCAGATGACAGCAAAATGGAGGAAGAACTACATGAAAAGAGGGGATTGTAAACAGTATCATTTGCAAATCTGTCAATCAACATTCTACCATAGAATGTAAAAGGTTTGACCCCAAGGTGGGACAAATATTCACAGGCCGACCACACAACATGCCATCAAACTGCACCACTGAGTAATTTTTTTGCCTCCCCACTATATATGTATCCCATTGCACAAACACACCACCTGCAATCTCCAAGTGCCTCCCACATCTGCACAGATGCCATTAAGATGGTGTTAGATCACAAGTCTATACTATTAACACTAAAAATGTGTGAATTTAAACATAAAAATCCATTAACAGTTTAAGGAAAATTCAGCTTGGGTTATACTTTAAGGAAAAACTTTACAAAAATAGCTGCCTTGACTCCCTATACCAGCAAAAAGGTGGGATATAAAATAAAAATAAAAAATAACTTCAGATGTGACTATAAAGATCATTTGGGATGCTAGCAAGACAGTTATTAGAGGCCATTTTCTTCTTTAGAACTCTTAGAAACCTTTAAAGAATTTGGAGAAAATTCTGGATTCAAGATAAATAAAAAAAGATAATAAACAACAATAGGGGAATTAAAACCTAATCAATACAAAATGCAAAAAAACCAAAAACAAAACACTAAGTTATGTGTTATAAAATATGGCTCAATCAATGAAAGTTGATATTGAACATGTGTGTGTATTATTATTATTATTATTATTATTATTATTAAAAACTCTCAATTCAACCAAAGAATATAATCAAATAAGTTGAACTGTCCAAATAATACACAATAAAAAGAAACAAAGGTCCTGTGGGGAGACCTCTAGTCTATAGAAATGTAACAATCTTCTTGAAGGCGAAAGATGGCTCATTCTCAAATGGTATAAAGGGTCCTTCAGAAGACAACTGACTGCAGTAGGAAACTTGATAGGGAAAAAATTGTTGGTATTAGATTTACAAAGTCACAAAGGCAGTTTATTTTGTCTTCTCCTAGTCAAGTCAATGGTTCGATAATAAATGAAATAAAGTTATTATTTTTATGATATTCAGAGAATAATGGACTGCTTTATTACTTGCAATTCACACACACACACCCGACAAAGCTATCTGGACATTTGTTGGCTATAGAACTAAGTATGCAATAAAGCAGACAACTGGGATTGTTGAAACTGTGATGCATAGAAAAATGTATCATTCGGAAGCATAAAGGAGATTTTCTTGGGAGACAGACCAAACACAAGCTAAACTCTCTCTCTGTCTCTCTCTCTCTCTCTCCTGCATTCAGAAAAAGAGAGTGAAGCAAGTGATGCATGGATAAATATTTATACTCCATTTCTATCATTGCCAACTCTCTGATTAAATTAAAGTACAGAGCAATTTATCACATAGTCTCTCTTAATTAAAACATCTGTTCTGATTCCCAGAGAATCCATGAATGATTCATTGGTTATATATAAAATGTTTTTATATATTTGTTCCTTTCTGAGTCAATATTATGCAGTTTGTATGATCATATTTGCATTTAGTAAAATTAATGGAAAGCCATAGTGATGTGATGAAATAGTGATCTTTGGGGCTAAAGAAAAAGGAAGATTTTTTTCTTTAATTAAAACTTAATTCTGATATAGTGATCACTTTTTTGGCTAGTCCTCAAACTGTTTGTATTTCACTTTTTTATTTGTTTTGATTTTGCAGTACTTTAAAGGAATGGTTGAGGATCATGAAGGAGGATCACTTTAAAAATGTTTTTGTTTAATAAATCAAAACATATGCATATCTCATACTTTAATACCATTTTCTTCATCAGCATAAAAATGGCAGGCCTTAAGCCAAGCTGCTTAGAAGGGCTCCTTTAAATAATTGGTGAATGCATGCATTGTGACTGTATTGGAGGGGGAGGTATGCACAATGTATCAGTTTTGAATAATGAATGTGTAAAATTATTGTGCAAGGAAAGGAGGGGGCAATCTGGTACCAATGGTAACCCATAAGGAGGATCTTTGTGGTGGAATACTGAGAACTTCAACAATCTCTGGTTCAGATTCAGTCACACTCTCTGAAAAAGCAAGCCAGCAAGACGGAACATGTCTATTATTTCTGGTGTCCTTCACCTGAGTTATACTTCACCTGGTGTACTTCGAGATTTTTTACTTGAATTTAAAGGTGGAATAAGTCAGAGGGAGGAATAAGTCATACTGAGAAGTATCTTTCTATCTTGACTAATTAGGTTTGAAGATTAGGGAAGTCATGCTGAGGGTGGTAAGGTGATAAATCTCCTACCCACATACTGTTTTCTCAGTCTAAATCTTACATAAACCTTTTGTTCTGTGAGAAGAAATGTACAGAGAGCAGTGCATCTTCCACACAGTGATGTCCATTGAAAGGGAGAAAAATTATTATTATTTGGGGGGGGGGGGGTTGCAGTTCACTGAAATTAAGACTGGAATATCAATGAGTATAACATTCATCTTGAAAACATTTCAAGTCTTCCTTGTGGAAAAAGTGGCTTATGAAGTCCAGATCTTTAGACCATTTACCAAGTAGTTCATCTGATTAAAATCCACACCCAAACAAGGGGCTTGCCACTTTAAGGGTGGGTGTTTTTTGTTTGTTTGTTTGAGATCTCCCAGGAACTGAGGTCAAAGTAGATTTTTAAGAAGGGCATGGCCTCATTGGCCAAGCCTTGGCACGTGAAGGGGGCAGATCTAGGCTATTTAAGCCCTCGGCCCACTTTACCTGCCCCCTTTTCAAACTTGCAAAAATGAAACACAGGCAAAAGCAAATTCAGAAGGAAGTGGCTGAGGCCTGGGTGCTTGGCCCATTTTCATCCACTCCCCAATTTTAGAGTCTTACCTTTAGGGATTGTCCCCAAGGAAACACCAGGAGAATTCAGGTTGCTATATCATATGTCTTTCTCTCCTGGCAGATTGGTAAATGATCATATACCCGAAGAACTTTATACAGTTAGATACACCTGCTTTGGTTCTGCAGTGGAGCTGGTCTACAGAAAGGACTTTGCCACAGAACTGGCTAAATGTGACATCAGGTCATCTTTTAGGGGGCTACTTAAAGCCACCCCTTTGTGGTCGTCTCTTTCACCCATTAGTTATTTTTTGAAGGCAACAAGGAGTAATTTCAGTTATTCTCTGCCTGCTACAAGAAGACCCCACAATTTTGAAGGCTATTTGCAATTTACATGTGCATTAATGACAACTTTATATACAGAAATTTCACACACAGAACTGGTATGTAAAACTTTCAAAGAACTTGAACAAGATAAAATTTCCTTCCTTCATTCCTTCCTTCCTTCCTAGCACAAATACAATTGGCCAAAGAAAGATTTCCAGTCAAGTTTACATTATTGGTAAGATTCCTGCTCTCATGGTAATTATACAAAATTTAAATCAGAGCAGCGAAGATAAAAGGGATGAGGAAGGAGGAAGAAGAAAATAAAAAGTGCTTATAAAGTTATAAAGAAAATAAAAAAGTGCTTATAAAGATTTTTGAGAATGAAGAATTTATGTTGTTGTGTGCCTTCAAGTCATTTCTGACTTATGGCAACCATAAGGCAAACATAACATGGTATTTTATCAAGATTTGTTCAAAGGAGGTTTGTCATTGCCCTCCCCTGAATCTGAGAGAGTGTGACTTGCCCAAGGTCACCCAATAGGTTTCATAGCCAAGCTGTGAATTGAACCATGGTCTCCAGAGTCATCGTCCAACACTCATAGTCCAAACCACTATGTTATATCTGCCTCTCATAGAGCTCATAAAATTCATTGCTTAATGTGAGCTAGATGGCCCAGTTGAGGCAACTTGCTGGTATATCTGCAAATTGGATGTTACGAGAGGAAGGAAGAGATTTTTTTTCCTTTGCTCCACTTGATCTCCACATGGCTGTATAGGATCTCAAGACCAAAATGGTAAAACACCTTTTCAACCTGCTGTCCATTCAAATAGCTAGTTCTTTTTGCTGACTTTGTCAATGTGTAAGGCCCATCATTTTGATATCCCCCTGACTGCTCAACTGAACTATGAACTGCAGGACAACGGTCTTTGTACAGTTGCAGTTGATAGTTGTAAGAGGCTGGTTCTTGCTAACAAGTGCACTCAGGTTAAGATATAGCAGTGTCCTCGTGCTCCTCTTTTTCCTGGGTGGGCAGAACAGAGCAGTTCATCACACACTAATCAATATCTAGACTGGTGGTCTAGTGCATGATATAGCCTCTCCCTCTTCCTCCCTTAAGAACAGAATAATAATGATCTTACCTTTATGGATTCCAAAGCAAACACTGCAGGATCATTTACATACTCTGCAAAGATGATGATCCTATGTGTACTTATTCAGAAATTAAGTCCCACTGTGTGCAATTGTGATTAGTGATTAGTATTTCAGCTTTAAAGAGCTGCACACAAGATACATTTCAACTCTGAGACGATAGGATTAGAATGCTAGGCTCATCTTGCAGTCTGTGCTAGAACAAAATTGCTCATGTTAATGCACCAGGTTTAGGAGAATACTGGTTTGATACACATAGGGTGTTTTTTTAAAATATATATATTAAAAATATTTAACAAATAAAAATATATTTACCAGACCTTTTTGACTTGAAAATAATGGTTTATGTTATTTTAAAGCTGCAACTAAAGATTAGTTGACAATTCATTATATTACACTTTGCATCTAGTTTTGTCCTTCCCGTCACATGAAACTCTTTGTGCCAACCAGCGATGTAGTGGAATCAGGGCTCACAGGGTCAAGTACTAGAACTTTTTGATTAGCAGGGAATATGCTAACATACCCGATCCTCACTTTCCTGTCCAGTAAGAGTACAGCTGCAATCCTCTGTGTAGATAGCAAAGGTAGGGTGGATATTTCCATCAGAAATGAATTCTTGTAAATTCTTCCTGTTGTAATGTACAATAATTTGGAATGCCTTGTACTTGGATGGGAAATGAACACACATTAGCTACTCAAAAGTTATCAAAAGCTTCTGTGAATGGAAGGGGGAAAGAAACATTTTCAAAATATTCCTCCTTTTTACCACTTCATGCCACTTTTCACCTTATTTCCAAATCTTCCAAAGCAGGAATAGGATTATTTTTTTAAAAAAATTGCCTCATCTTTCCACATTCACAGAAGCTTTTCATGGATCATGAAGCCTACTACAAATAGAAAGACAGCATTAGACACACCTACATGAGGCAAAACTAGTTTGCTATAACCATGTTCACAGCCCTAATTCTACATCTCCACAATCCAGTCATGGTTGTGCAGTTGCCGATTAATACTACATATTAAAAGAGTGCTTCAGTGGATAGAACAAGATGCCCATGAAAGTGAGAAGACAGCAAAAAGCAGTTGTTCCACACATCATCCATTTCTGTAGAACAAGATGCATCCACAAAACATCATTAAACTTCCAGTTTCTCTGTGACTGCTTCCTACTTTGTGTGCTTCAAAATGTCAGGGGGAAAGAAGACGAAGAGAAGTTAGGCTCTTGTTTTCACATTCAGACCTTCAGTGCCCACCCACAGTTAGCTGCTTCCTTTGTACATTCTATGTTTTGTGACAATATATGACTTAATTTTCTTTATCAAATATTGATTTTAAATCATTAAAATAATTTTAATATTATACACACACACACACACACACATATATATATATATATTCTAAATTAATTAAAGAAACAATCACACGACAGAGAGATGACATCCTGGGAGAGATAGTCCACATCAGTGGGTGGCCAGGTGAGCTACTCAGGGAAGGCCTGTCGGAAGAGATCTGTCATGACAGACTTTTTAAAGTTGTCAAGGTTGGTAATATTCTGGATCTTCTCTGACAGACCATTCCATAGTTTAGGAGCGGCAGATGAAAAGGTCCTCTGGGTGACCGCTGCCAATCTATTCTTTATTGGTTGTAATAGGTTCTTCCCAGAGGACCTAAGTACGTGGTGTGGATTGTATGGAAGAAGGCAATCCCACAAGTAGGTTGGATCCAAGCCATGAAGGGCTTTAAAGGTGATCACCAACACCTTGTATTTTGCCTGGAAACTAATAGGCAGCCAGTGTAGGGATTTCAAGATAAGTGTTATATGGACATCTCTAGCTGATCCAGTAATTAGCCTGGCTGCCATATTTTGGACTAATTGAAGTTTCTGGACTAGGTACAAGGGTAGCACCATTACAGAAGTCAAGTCGTTAGGTTACTAGTGCATGTACCACAGTCTCCAGGTCCCCCAGTTCCAAGAAAGAACACAGATGTTGTATCAGCCGAAGCTGATAACAAGCACTCCTGACCATCACATATACCTGATTTGACATCTGGAGCAATGAGTCAAGGAGCACTCCCAAAGTGCAAACACCTTTCTTTATGGGTAATGTGATGCCATCCAGGACCAGTTGACATATCCTATGCCTGGATTAGGGGTCCTGATAGCAAATATCTCCATCTTGTCTGGATTCAGTTTTCGTCTGTTTTTCCTCATCCAGTCCATTACTGCCTTAAGACATGAATGAAGAGGAGAAATGCCATCCTTGGCCATAGCTGTCATTTGAGGCATGGAGAGATATATTTGGGAGTCATTAGCATACTGATAATATCCCACTCGATGTCTCCTGATGATCTCTTCCAGAAGCTTCATATATATATTGAATGACATTGGGGACAGAATGGCGTCTTGAGGGATGCCAGATTTAAGCTCTCTTTTAGAAGAGTAACTGTCCTCAAGTATCACTCTTTGGAATCTACCTGAGAGAAAGGATCAGAACCATTACAGTGCAATACCCCCGACTCCCAACTCTCCCAGGTGTTCCAAAAGGAGGTCATGATTAATGGTGTCAAAAGCCACTGAGAGGTTCAGAAGTACCAACAGGGTCACACTGTCGATACTCAAACGAAGATCATCAGCCAAGGCAACCAAAGCAGTCTCAATTCTGTATCCTGTCCTTAAGCTGGTTTGAAATCCATCCAGATTATCACTTTCCTCCAAAACTATTTGGAGTTGAAGAGGAACAGCCTCTTCAGATCACTTTGCTCAGAAATGGAAGATGAGAGACTGGCCTATATTTGTTCTTGTCCAGTGGATCTAGGGAGGGCTTTTTCAGAAGCTTTCTAATAGCTGCTGCCTTTAAACAAGTTGGAATCTGGCCCTCCCTAAGAGATGCATTCATAACCCATGTCATATACAATACTATGGCATCTCCCCCCGGACTACCAGCTATGATGGTCAAGGATTGAGGGGGCATGTTGTCTTCCTCATCCTACCAAGAACATTGTCCACATCCTCAGTACTCACAGACTTGAACTGGTCCAGTTTAATCTCATTCATGGAGTTGCTGGACGCCTCATTGATTGATTCTGTTAAAAGACTGGTGTCCCAAGTTGGCTCTTATCTGAGAGATTTTATCTGCAAAATAGCTGTTAAAAGCTTCACAGCAGGCTGATGTAGCATCTAATAATGAATTCTGGGTGGTGGGCATCTGAGTTAGGTCCCTCACCACCCTAAATAGTTCTAATGGGTGAGAATTTGCAGACTCATTACATGCAGAGCAGAAAGATTTCTTTGCTGCATGTATTGCCACTCCATAGGAATGAAGAAAATTCATATGGCATAGTTATCACTTGATAACTAGCTTTAGTGTGCTGGCAGAAGCTACACAGGCCAGAGCAGTTTCCCCTTGTCTGCTTTCAGTGTCCTGCTCTGCAACTTTGGGAGCCTGCCACTGCTATTGGAAAGGAATCTATTTTCACAGGCATGGAACCATAGGAATGGAGACTGTGAATGGATGAGAATATTTGGCTCCCCTTCCCTTGGCTACTTTTCTCATCTGCTGCTGTGGGTATCTGCTGGGTGAATAGGTCCTTCTGGAATACTATAGTCTCAAGTGCTGCCAATAAATGTCTGTGAGCTCAAGCATGCAGATGCTTTTACAGATTTTTAAATGTTCTCTAGTTTCAGTTTGAGAAAATGGTTAAGAAACCTTTTTTTTAAAAAAATGGAGCTTGTTTCAGTTCCAAAGAGACAAATGCTTACATATAGAACATTGTGATTTCAGTCAAACAGTCATTCATCTTCTCATGTTTTATACCAGTTATACTCTGGGGAAACTGATTATTGTTGTCTGTCTGTATGTTTCTGTGCAGAATGAATGAGTCAGAATCTAAACATAAAAAGAAGACTACAGGTGGGAATGGACCATAGTTTTCTGGATTCTGATCACAATATAAGAGTTCTTTATTTCTTCAATGGATGTATATCCAACCTTTCTCCCTCACATGGTACTTAGTGTGGCTGTATAATATTGAATAAAAATGTAACCAAAACATGGAACAGATTACATATGAAAATACAAGTTAAAAATACATTTTAAACCATGTTATTAAAAATGGGTGCAATTGAATTAAAAAATCAACACCCATTTGATTAAAAAAAACCCTCCTCCCTCCAATGATGGTCATTTTTCAAAAGCTTGGCTTGAGGAAATTATTCCAAGGAAGAGTATTGGAAAAGATGTCAATCTTTCTTGGCAGAGAGTTCAGAAACTTTGAGTGGCCATTTAGATATATCTCCTTTCTCCACCAGATGTGCTTCTGAAAGCATTAGAACAATATAATATTTTCCAAAGATTGACAAGCTCAAGCTATCTTAGGCCCATTCCGCACAGGCAAAAAGTATGTGATCGGCACGTACTAGGGTTAGAAAGGGGCGTCCTTTCCGGATGCCCCTAACCCTAGTACGCACCCATTCTACATAGGTGTTGCCATTTTGACGTAGCGGACGCTTAGCAGATGCTTAGAGTCCGCACGTCTCAGTGTCATTATGATGCCGTAAGTGTGCCAATGGCGCTACAAAAAGAAGCCACTTTTTGCAGCTTCTTTTTGCAGCGCAGAGGAGTCACGCAGTGTGGCCGCTGAGGCTCCTCTGCGCAGCAAATGAGGGTGCCAGCAGACCGTCCTTTTGGGGGGTCTGGAAAGTGCCTTTGATTAGACAATATGGGCCCTTGGACAACCTGGACCAAAACTGTCATAGGTCATAAAAAGGACATGAATTGTGTCTGGAAATGGATCAGTGAGTAGTAGAGTTCTAAGAAGTGAGGCACAAGTTCTTAATAACCAGTCCCTGTCAACAGTTTGCAGCATTTTGGACTAACTGAAGTTTTTGAACTGATGTGAAATGAAATAGTTTAAGTTCTTTTTGATTCCAGAACTCTCCTCCTCCCATCAATACCTCATCAAACTTATAAAAAGGTAGAATGGGGGGCTCTTTGGAACCACTCCTGCACTGCTTCAGGCTTCAACTGCAGAAACATGATTTTGCATTAAATTTGAACACAGTGGTAAATACCTCTAAGTATGTGTACAAGTACCATGTTCTGCTGTAGAGGCAGCATATCCTGGATTAAACAGGTAATCTTCAATATGGGTTTCATTGGCAAAAGGGTCACAAGTCTAAATTCAAAGGGATAGCAAGTACAGTGACACCTCACTGAGTTGATTGGGCATAATTAAACTGTACTATGAAACATGGGTAAGGCATAGGTGCATAAATGTCCAACACATTTATTGATTTATTGGCCCTTTCCTTGTTCAACCCAGGTAGTGGTATCCAGCATCTCCCTTCTAGGAGTAATAGAATTGTTTCTTCTCGGGATATTCTATGATAATTCTATGACAAACAAAGCCAGCTTACAAGTGGCTACAATACCCCCAGGCTTACAATATGAAAAGACACATAAGGAAGAGGGATGGCAATGGAAGAGAAGATTAAGTCCTGCAGATGCTGGCTGCTCTTCTCTCTCTCTGAAGCTATATTAGTTGGAATGCAAGAAGAACCTTTCATCAACTGCAAGATCTAGGCACAATTATTATCTATTATAATATATCATTATAAATCTAGTTTTCCATGGCCAAATCTGAGAGATAAAATTACATATTTCAGATTAATTCAGGTATTCCAACTTTCCTCTGCAAAAGTGTTGTAAAATCTAATTGTTTGCCAGAATGATTTCAGACCTAAATATCTCTTTTTTAAACAAATCAAATATATTACTTTAGAAAAAGCATCCTTAAAAGACCATTTTATAAACAAGAACATTTATCTCATGAAAAGCATAGAGGTGTTTGATTTGTTTTCCTCTTTTTTTACTAGCCAAGTGTACAGAAGAATGTTTTCAGCCTGTCCTCCAATGGCATCTAAAAGCTAAAAACATCCTTCAGAGATAAAGATCTCTAAATTAACAGGCTCATGTTTTACAACGAAAATAGTACTGGGTCAGAATAGCAAAGATGGGACTGGATAATACTGCAAAACCATTGTCTCTATTGTATTGCCTAAACAGAGCAATAAAATATCACATATTTGTTTAAATCAACAGCTTGTAGGTAACATGAGTTTCAGTTTTGGCAGTCTGTATAACACAGGATCCTAGTATAACATAATTGACTTTAACCCAAATATATGGAAGCCTGTGCCATAGTTCATCTGTAGGTTTAGATGCATTGAGATTGTAGACACTGTGCTGAGAAGGGGATATAGATCCACATCATAGTTCTAATAACTCATAGGACTCATCGCACCATGACACCTGAACTTTCTGCTATGCAAAATCAGGAAAAGTGGATTAGAGAGAACGCATGGTGTTGCTTTATTACAGGAAGGTTACATGAAAAGATGGAGAAGTTCTATGCATTTAAATAAGTGATGGGAATTAGAATTCCAATATTATTCCAAGTCTACACCATAACTATAAAGATCAAGCATACTTTTGAAGGCTTGCATAGGATACCCAGTTCCGGGGCGTGGGGGGGAATCAACTTCATATGATACACATACTGTATACACACATACATACACACATACATATCCCCTTTCATCCTTACAGGAGTATGCTAAATCCAGGATGACTGCAGGTGTTTCTGCAGGCTCTTAGGATGTCTGCAGGCTCTTAAAATCAGGTAAAAATATTATGTCACACAAATTTTGGCAACAGACAATCATGATTTTTATGATAAGCTTCTATGAAGACTCCAACACTCTCCGAGGCAGTGTATTCCAGTGTCAAACAGTTGTTACTGTCAGGAAGTTCCTCCTAATGTTGAGGTGGAATTTCTTTTCCTGTAGCTTGCATCCATTGTTCCATGTCCTGTTCTCTGGAGCAGCAGAAAACAAGCTTGCTTCATCCTCAATATGACATCTCTTCAAATATGTAAACAAGGGTGTCATATCACCCTTTAGCCTTACTTTCTCCAGGGTAAACATACCCAGCTCCTTAAGTGTATCCTCATAAGGCATAGTTTCCAGGGCTTTCACCATTTTAGTCACCCTCCTTTGGACACGCTTCAACTTGTCAATATTCTTTTTGAACCGTTGTGCCCAGAAGTGGACACATTATTCTAAGTGAGGCTTGACAAAGGCAGAATAGAGTGGTACTATTAATTCCCTTTATCTAGACACTATACTTTTATTGAGGCAGCCTAGAATCAGACTGGATTTTTTAGCTTTCGCATCACACTATTGACTTATGTTAAATTTGTCATTTACAATGGCTCCTAGATCCCTTTCATATGTAGTCTCATTAAGACAGGTGTTCCCCATCCTATATCTATCCATTTCAATTCGTTTTAACCTAAGTGTAGTATCGTATTTTTCTTCATATTGAAATTCATTTTGTTAGCTTTTGTCCAGATTTCTAATCTATTAAGGACATTTTGAATTTTAATCCTGTCCTCTGGGGTATTAGCTATTCCTCCTAATTTGGTGTCTGCAAATTTGATATGCATGACGCCTATTATTTCATAAAATTAATCAATAAAGATGTTGAATAGCACTGGGCCCATGACAGAACCCTGTTGCAACCCACTGGTCACTTCTCTCCAGGATGAAGAGGATCCACTGCTGGGCACCCTTTGGATTTGGCCAGTCAACCAATTACTGATTCATTTAACAGTTGCATTGTCAAGACCACATTTTACTAGCTTGTTTGAAAGAATATACTGGGGAACCTTGTCAAATACCTTACTAAAGATATGCAATATCCAGATTGTTTCCTTTATCTACCAAGCTGGTAATTTTATCCAAAAAAAGAGATCAGATTAGTCTGGCATGACTTTTTTCCTTGAAAGCCATGTTGACTTTTTCTGATTATGGCCTTACCTTCTACATGTGCAATGACTCTTTGTTTAATGGTCTGCTCTAGAATCAAAAGGCATATATTCCAGAGTGTTACAAAAAGTAACACAAATCAGAAAACATATCTTTCTTGGATAATTGTTGGGATCCTCTTTTCTCCTCCTTTTTGAAGATGCAGACAATATTTTCCTCCTCTAGTCTGTTAGGATTTCTCCTGTTCTCCAGGAGTTCACAAAGATTATTGCCAATGACTCTGCGATTACATTTAGTCAAAGATGCCCTATAGCTTGAATCAACTGTTGTTCAGAACAAGGACTACAATCAAGAAATTAGAAGAAGATTAGGAATGTGAAGGGCAGCTATAAAAGAACTAGAAAATATCCTAAAGAGCGAAGACATACAACAGAGCACTAAAGTCAGAATCATGCAAGCCATCATATTGCCAATCATCATGTACATGTAGGAGATGGACAGTGAAGAAAATGGATAAAAAGATAACCAATTCATTTGAGATATTGTGCTGGAAAAGAGTGCTGAGGATACTGTGGACAGCCGAAGGGACAAACAAATGGGTCCTTGGACAGATCAAGCCTAAAATCTCCCTGGAAACCAAGATGATCAAACTGTCATACTTTGGATACATCATGGAAATGCACGACTCTTTAGAAAATACAATAATGCTTGGAAAGGTAGAGGGCAGCAGAAAAAGAGGAAGATTACACACTAGATGGATACATTCAGTCAGAGAGGGCATGTGTCTGAATTTACAGAATCTAAGCAGAGCAGAGGAGGACAGGAGGCCTTAGATAAGTCAAGGTTGCCTTGAGAGAAGTTAATAAGAAGTGACTGGAGGCATGGTCCCTGGAGGATCAGTTCTAACTATGTGTAGGAGAACTCTTATAGGATATAGCAGAGCCTGTCTTCCTCCTTTTGTCTCCTGGTATGAATATATCATAGGAAACCTGACTTTACACAGAATGGGAGGCCAGTATACTTCTGTATACACAATAGCACCTGCAGTACATTAAGCTCTCCTTACTACCTGCCAGGATGAAACAGATGACCAAGAGACCATGAAGCATGAGAATTGACTCAGGATGGTTTGGCTCAATATACAGCCACAGAAGAAGACTTACCCATAGTCAGTCTACAGGCTAACTAACATCACCAGCACACCACATGAATTGATTATAGACTGAAGAACAGGAACCAGTAATCCTTGTAATATCCAAGTGTACTTGACAGATAAATTGATATGACTATATCAGGTGTAAAGTTTGAAACCAGTGAATTCTGGCATTAATGGATTAAGGAAAGCTACATGGGAAAATAATGGTGTGGGAGGGAGAAAACTAGCAAAATACATGAAAAATCTTGTAGCAGCAACTGGAATTAAAGTAGTGAAATTCTTGTCATTTAATAAAGCAAAATTGTAGCAACAATGTTTGCTTTGCAAAGGTTATCTAGGCGATCAGTTTTTCCAGCGAATGTACCATTATATGCTCAAACAGAGAATTACATTTTTAATTGTGCTGTATTACTCAGAGGAGTATCCCATACATTTTATTCAGTTGGGAAAAGAATGAGAACTTTTGCCAAGGTCTTGAACCGTTTCCTTTCTAAATCTCAAAAATGAGCTCAGCATTCAAATCTCAAGTCCTCACTTTGTTTTAACATCCTGTGAACTGGATCAAAAGCAAAATAGGAATTGTGGCGAGTTACACACCGCCATTAAAGTACACGTGGAGCGCGTACTAGGGTTAGGGAGGTGTGGTGCTTCCGCACCTCCCTAACCCTAATATGCGCTCTGCGAGTAAAAAATGATGGTGGCCATTCCAGACGGCCGCCGCCATGAGGACGTCATGGCCGCGCCGCCTCTATATGGGGCAGCGCGGATGTGACATCCTCACTCCATGCCAGGGCGACTAGTGCGCCCTTAGTGCGGACCAGGAAGGAGCTCCATTTCGGAGCTCCTTCCTGGTTTGCGGTGCCGCTTTGCATCGCTGGGCGCAGCCTTCAGACGGCTGCGCCCAGCGAAGCAAGGGAGAAAGGGGTCAAGCGGCCCCTTTCTCCTCCTCCACGCCACCCCTTTACAGGACACCCCTTTTCAGGCTGCGGGGAAGTGGCATTTTGCCGTTTCCCCGCAGCCTGAAAAGTGGCGGATCAGGGCCTCAGCAGCTGCCGTTCTGGCAGCTGAGGCCCCGATACACCGGGGAAAGGGGCGGGTACAGCCCGCCCCAAATGGGCAGTCTGTAACCCGCCTGTGTGAACATCTGAGATCCAGAACACACTGCAGAAATAATCCAGTTTGAGACCACTTTAAATGTCTTGACTCCATTCTATGGAGTTCTCGGAATTGTAGTTTTGTGAGCTAGTTAGCCTTCTCTGTCAGAGAGCTCTGGTCTCACAATAAATTACAATTCCCAGGATTTCCTAGCACTAAACAAGAGTGGTTAAAGCAGTGTCAAACTGGAATATTTCTGCAATGTGCTTTGGATCTGAGACAAACCAGAAGACCCTACAGTACATTATGGTGGTCTCAGTGCTTCAACCAGACAGAGAAGTTTATCAGACAAGAGAAATTGGAAGTATAATCCAATGGCAATCTGAACGCAATCATGGGGTTTCACATTATTGTGTGATAGACTGCCACTCACAAATTCAGGCAATGGCAAGCTATTTTCGAGCAATGGGAAGACAGTTTGTACACAATTCGAATTCACGTAATTTCACTGAACTAGCAAATTCATGTGAATGCGTCCTGGCCCCACTTTCTTTTCATTCAAAATTAAGAGAAATTCCTCGCATGTGACAAACTCCAGAATGGTTCATTCATATGAGTAAGACTCCCCTTGCTCTTTTCCCTGTCACATAAAAAATGGACCAAGCCCCTGGCTGGTCACAATATGTGCCTGATGGGCTGTATTCAGTTTGATATATCAACTGTTGTGATGATCTGTTGTATTACATTAACCATACAACCATTTGATGCAACATCATTTTATTGTTTGACTTTTTGAATATATGGAGGGGGAACTCCAGGTGTATGAGGCAAATCTAGTTAGAAAAAGAGAAAGGTAGGGAAAATCATGATGAAGGAAGCAACAATTTAATCCATAGTGCATAATTAACATGGTAAAAATATGCTTCAATATGTTTTATATTGAGATCTGCACATTCCTAAGCCCAGCCCTTTCTCTCCAACCAAGGCCTATGGGAACTTGTGTCCAAATGATGTGACCTCTATGGTTGTACAAGAGGTGCTGAAACATTTTCAGACTGGCCACTTCACAAAATTTGAGTATTATTTTATTGCTGTAGCTTGAAAAAGTATTTTGTCTTGGTTATTGCCAATTTGAAAGGTTGTGACTCTAATTTATTTTTCCTTTTTTCAGATTATTGATAAAACTACATCAATAGAAAGTGTGCAATTTTCAAGCACTGAACTCCAGTCTGTCATGAAATTCCTGTTCCTGCAGAACACTCCATGAATGTATGATGCAAATATTGAGTGAAAAGTTCCCATCATACTCAACTGTGAAGAAATGGTGTGTCAATTTTGAGTGTGAAGGTGCAGCAAGAGGTTTTCAATAGTGTCAATTCCTGAAATTGTTGAGTATGTTAATGACCTGATTTTGGCAGATCAGTGGATCTCAGATGAGACACTGGAGATACAGTGGTACCCCGGGATACGAAATACCCAGGTTACGAAATTTCCGGGATACGAAAAAATCCCATAGGAAATAATTGTTCCGGGTTACGAATGTTTTTTCGGGTTACGAAAAAAATTTTGGTGCTTTTTACGGCTTTTTCGCACGAAATCGCGGCTTTTCCCCATTAGCGCCTATGGCATTTCGGCTTGCGAATGCTTTTCGGGTTACGAAAGCGGCGGCGGAACGAATTAATTTCGTAACCCGAGGCACCACTGTATCCTGGGAACACACTGAGTTCATAATTCATGAACAGTTGAATATGCAGAAGCTGCCAGTCAAGTTGGTGCCCAAATATTGATTTTGCATCATTTGCAGCAATCCAGTTAACATTATTTTGGAACAACTTGTCACTGTCGCTGAATCATTGTTGCATCACTGTAATCTGGAGACCAAAGAATAGTCCTTGCAGTGGGGGAACTTGGATTGTCCATGGCTGAAGAAATTCAAGAGTTGGTCAGCAGGAAATGTCACGGCTACAGTTCTTTTGGGTTACAAAATATATTTTGATGACTGACTATCTTCAGAAGGGCCAAACAGTTAATGAAGAAAACTGTCCTAACTTCTTGTGCTGATTAAAGGAGGCATTGAAGGAAAAATGGTGAGGGAAGCTGTGGAAAGGTGTTATCTTTTCGTAGGACAATGCACAGGGCTGGCAAGATTATTGACATTTCGAAGAATTTGGGTTTGAGTGCACAGACCATCCACCCTAATCACCAGATCTTGCTCCATCTGACTATTTCCTGTTACCAAACCTTTAAAAGAATGTGAAGGGAAGGACATTTTGGAATAATTAAAAGTGATAGCAGCAGCAGAGCAGTATTTCAATGTACAAACACCAGAGTTCATTTATTTATGGGAGACTTAAAGAAACTTAAGAAATGATATGTCAAGTATGTTGAACTTTGGATTATAATGTGGAATAGCAGATAAGTTCCATGGCTCTAGGTCATATGCCTCTTTGTCAGGCCAAGAACTTTTCAGCACCCCCTCATAATTCTTTATGAAACTTCTTATTTACAATAGCAATGACTAATTTCAGCATATTTCTTCTCAGAGCAATACAGAATTTGAAAACCACAGTGTTTTGAGAGGAAGGAAGTGGAAACTGCAATGCTGTTTCCTAGTAGAGAGTGAAATAGATGGAGAAGGACCTATTGGAGACTTGAACATTTTGGGTTTGAATGTGTGCAATATTGTCCAATTTCTTCATTTGAGTGTAGATCTTCTCAAGTTACAACATCTCATGTTCATAATCTTTTATCCCCACTCAACTCCTATTAAATTCCCATCCTGATATCTTGTCACTTGCACTCATGTTGCTTCTTAATAGTTTCTGGATGTTTCCATGACTCCCAGCTTGCTGTTTGATACGTCATCAGTGAAGGGTCTTTGATACAGCTGCTTCACTGTTGGACTAAATCAAGGTAGCCTCTATTCATTTAGAATTTTTGAAGGACCCTCATCGTCCCTCTGGCCAGATCGCACTCTCTCTGTCTCTCTCTCCCTCTCCCTGCATCTCCTTAAAGGACCTCAGGACATGCAGTCTTCTTCACATACACATTCTTCACATACACACAGCATACATTCACAAACCCAAATCAATACTTCAAAGGTAATATTATCTCATCTTTCTTCTGGTTCAGTCAGTTTACATTTTGTTGAAAACCTTTCCCCCCAAAACACACACACACACACACAAGGCTTTTGGGTTTAGCCTTCACTGTAAGTCAACCAAAGGTGGCCTCTAACATACTAGTATAATTAGTATGTTAGAGCAACACAAAATCAGAAGACATATATTCCAGAGTGTAACAAAAAGTAACACAAATCAGAAAACATATATTCCAGGATTTTACATCTCTGCACTGATTACATAAATATTGATGATAATTGTCTAATAAGGCTGTTAAAAACACAGAACAGAATTAAAGAGATGCAATAGGATATTTGCTTCTGTGGATAACATACTATTAGTAAAGCTCAGTGATTTGAAAATGTTTTCCAACAACAACATCCCCAAATGTCACACCAGCACTACTAGCAATAGCAGTGACAATTACTATAGTATATCCCTACCTCTTGATGTCATCCTTGAACAGACTTGAACTCATCTTGATTTCCAAGTACATGATTCACTAGATGAGTTATTTAGCTCCATTCCCCCGCACTGTAGTTCTGTGTAATACAGAGGGCAGATTTTCAGCAGGCTACTAACTATGGGCCTGAACAGATAGGCCAAAATGAAGCTGCTTCAGGTCACTTTGGAGGTATGCTGTTTAAATGACATACGCATCTTAAGAGACCAGAAGCTGTACCAAAGCTGCACTCCAGTCCTTAGGATTGGAGCATGGCTTTGGCATGGCTTCTGGCCTCTTAGGATGCATGTGTCAATTAAACAGCATACCTCCAAACTGACTCGAAGCAGCTTTATTTTGACTTGCCTGTTCGGGCCCTATGACTTGGTGTTCAATCATTTGCACAAAATAGCATTGGCTCCATCAGTAGTTCCAGTCAGTTGTGTGGTGAGTCTGCTCTGAGTTTTTGGTTTCAATGTAAAGAGGCTGTTCAACATGTTGAATTTGGGGATATGCTTCAACACTTTGGTTTACTCTTTTAACGTTCAGACTAAAACGTAGAGAAAGAGAATGCAGGTTCTTCCTGGAAGATCTGGAGGAACAAGTAAGTTTTTAAAATGCAATATAACATTGTTTTGTCCCAGTTCTGATATGGGATGTGCCAGTCACTGTCTGGATTGCTTGTACCAGAACTGGGATTTGGGTCATACATTGCCTAAGAAGGATGACAACAGAATGGGGGTGGGGAGGCTTTTTGGACTGTGCAGACAAGGACCAAGTCTCCGTCTTTGAAAAGCTCAATTTTCCATTCATAAGAGCACCTTGGGTGCAGGATTTGGCAAATGAGGCTTTTCACACTAGTACAAAGCTAACCAGCAGAGGTTGGTAATCCTGATCTCAGTGGGGAAATGATAGTTTTTGTGGCACAGTGGATGTCTGCATGGCATCCTACTGGTCCACTTTACATTTCTGCTATTGCTGCAGGTCACTTGTTCTGAAATCAAAATGAGGCACCCAACATGTGACCATTGCAGGGTGCCTTGTTCTGAACTCAGAAGCTAGTGACCCACAGCTAGCAGTGGGATACCTGTGCAGAAAGCCGCCACATTGTTGGGATGGAAGGCCAGGTAATGGGGGGGAGGGGAGCTGTATCTGGATTATCCTGACCTGTGCGGACAAGGTCTGAGTAATTTTAACACCGATTTATCAAAAACATTATCTCTTTGGGCAGAATAAAGTTGTGTTTATCTGTTGGTAGAATAGCAAATACAGGACACGGTGGCTTAAAGGCTAAGATGCCAACTCTGATGACTGCAAGGTTGACAGGTCAGCAGTTCAAGACCCAAGCACCATAACACTGAGTAAGCTCCCATCACTAGTCCTAACTTCTGCCTAGCTTGCGGTTCAAAAGCATGTAGAAGTGCAAATAGATAAATAGGTACCACGTTGGTGGGAAGTTAACAGCGTTCCCTGTGCCTCACATTTAGTCATGCTGGCCACATGACTACAGAGTCATCTGAGACAACGTTGACTCAGCTTAGTAGCAGAAATTATCACTGCCCCATAAATCAGACATGACTAGACAATCACATCAAAGGGGAAACCTTTACCTTTACCTAGAATAGCAAAATCCAGTGATACTAGGAAGAAGCCATCTCTCCTTCCCATTTCTGCCCCACTGAGTCTCCAAAATCATCTCTCAAGGACAAGGATACCCTTTAGATCCAGATTTTTTGATGGCATGAATGGCGTAGAGGAGGATGGGAGAGTAAGGAAATTCCATTGCAATTACCGATGCAATGCTACATTTAGCCATGTCCTTCTGGCCAGGTTATCGTTCTTCTTTAGAATATTTGGGAGGAGAAAACATTATCTGTCTCTCTGTCTCTCTTTCTGTCTCTCACACACAGGCACACACAATATACCAGGATGGAAATAGTTGTTTTCCTTGTAATCAGCAAGCAGCTCTGTATTGTCTTGTGAAGACTTCAGCACTCAGCAGATCTGTAAAAATCACTGTGTCATTTTCTTATGCAACCAGGGATCCGAAGCTGTGCTTTGTGTTCATTTTACACAGTGGGATTTCTTTTGGGCGCACATAAGACAATCATCTTAGGCCTGTCACATACATTATTCAAAAACATACAGCTTTCTGCTAATAAGTTAATCAGAAAAAAAGTGATTACTTTGGCAATGAAAGTGTGGAGCTGCAGAGAGAGAGAAAGAAAGGCTAACTCCACCAAAGATTTTTTCTTCTTCTTCAGCAGTGAGAACCCTGACATAATATGGCATGCTGTAGACTAGCATGGATGAAAATGGAGAGACTGTGAATTTTGCAACAATATTTATATGATACAAAAGGTGGGTGGAACTCCAAGAGGTGAGCAATGGTAACAAAGTCTGTTTATAGTTTACAGATAATTGATTAAAACATGGCTTTAGGAGGTGGGGACAGCATTACCCTTCCAGTGTTGTTGAGCAGCAGTTTTCAGAAGGCCATTTTAACAGCCGGTGGTGATGAATGTTAGGAGTTACATTTCAACAATTTCTGGAGCATCACACAATCTGTTCTGCCTCATGGTGGATATTAAAGAGGGTATTAAACCAGCTCATTTTCAGACAGATAGGTTCAGGGGGTTTGCAATAGACCCCTGTAAAGTTTGTTAAGTGGGGGGGGGGGGGTGGAGGAAAGAAAATCAATTTTGAAATGCTGTTGACTGCTTAACATTTACAATTCATGATCCCTTTGTCTATGCCCTGCTCTCTTAGTACTGGGTGCCTTCATATAATACATAGAGGACCCCAGCATCTTCAGCTGGAGGAAAATGTGTACCAAGAAGAGCAAAGGTAGTGGGGCACCACTGCCACATTTGGCAGAAGTGAGGATTCAGAAGGAAAAGCAGAGAGGCACAAGAAAAAAATGGACAAGAGGATGTTTTACCAGAAATCCAATTGTTCTGTCTGTCTTGACAGATCCCCCTGACTTCTCCTCTTAAGGTGTTCTTTGCTGGCACAAATACTTTTATTTTATGGCTTCATACTCACTTCACCTGATCCCTTCCATAGTTTGTTTGCTTGTTTGTGAGTTCATTTTATCTCATTTGTGTGCTGCCTTTCTCCTAGAGTTGGTCTCAAGGTGGCTCCCAAAGAGAAAAAGCTAATAATATTAAAACAGACAGACACACACATTAAACAGTATAAAATCATGTAAAAGATATATGGAAGTTAAAAAAAATAAACACATATCCCAGTAAGAAGCCACTTATATCACACAATAAAAATCTGCTTAAACAAAGAGATCTTTGCATGCCAGTGAAAGGAGTTTCTTCTCTAAACCTTTGTATGTGTGTTTGTACATATATTTGTTTTAGAGCTGTTCTTACCAATGTATTCATCACCCTTTGTTTTTGTCCTATGGGTTTCCCCCCACCTTAATGACTGATGGCTTTTTGCTTTTGTTCTGAGCAAGATCAGTGTTGCCTCTCCAGATGCTTGAGCAGGCTGCTGGTGCTATAGACCCCTTGCAATTTATCTCTGTTTATCTGCTGCCTACTGTGGAGAAAGACAATAATTTTGAGATCTACTACCACCTTAAAGTAGATCCTAACAATGTTATCCCTTTCCTGTGATGACTCCAACTGACTGTATTCCATCTCAGGGCTGCCTCTGTTGGTACTGTTTCCTCCTCCCTGCCTCTGATCTTCCTGCTCTGAACACCTTTCTGTTAGTAGGAACAGACTTACTCCTACTGTCTCCTGAATTGCTATCCATTTCAAACCTTGTTTGTGTTATGTGCCTTCAAGTCAATTCTGATTTACAGCAACTCTATCCTAGGTGTTGTTATTGTTGTTTTATTAGAAGCGGTTTACCATTTACTTCTTCTATGTTTGAGGAAATGTGACTTGCCAAGTTTGCATAGGGATTTGAACCCTGGTCTCTTGGAATCCTATTTCAATACTGTTACATCTTGTTGGCTCAATCTACCTCTCTCTGTTCCTGGGAACTTCACATGGATTAATAGTCTTACTATTATCAAAATGCCTCATGATTAACTTAAAATAAAGATCAAATGTAATAGTGCTCCTACTTCTACTGTTGTTGTGGTTGTGTGCCTTCAAGTCATTTCTGACTTATTTCAGCCCTGTCATGGATCAAACTGAGCAAGCAAGTCAGACAGTTAACAGGAAGAAGGTGCAATTGTAGCAGGTGTCATTAGCACCCTGGGGGGTTGTGGTGACATCACGTGTGTGCCACCCTGTTTGGACATGGTGCATGTACAACATCATCAATGTGCGTGCCATGTGGGTGGCGCTGCACAAAGATGGCACCGCCAGCATGTACTAGGGCTTGGGAATGTGCAGTTGCTGTGCTCCCTAGTTTTGGTTCCATGACAGCACTTACTGTCCATCTGTACTGGGCCAGTATCACAGTTATGATTAAGTCGTGTTTGTGAATAAATAACAGTTACAGATGAATAAGTCTAAGTAAGAGTTCTGTATTTTTACCTAAGCATATTTAACTAAGTAGATGATACACAATACTGGCCAATGTAACTAGATTAATTACTTTTGAGAACTATAATTACATTGTCACCATAACTTTTTAAAAGTAACTTTCCACACTCTGGATGCAGCCTTGGCATTGAATACAGGTTCTTGGATGGAGGTCTGTTTAGCCCTATCAAATTAAGACTTCAGTATATTAGCTTTATGATGTTTTCTGATATTTTTTTTTTAAAAAAATCCTACATGATGCCTGGAGAGAGTGAATTAAACCACATCTGGCATGCAAGTAAGTTTTTCTACTTTCTGAACATCATCTTAGCAAAAAATAAATATACATGTAATGAAAGACAATTTTCTGTGCCAACTTGTATTTATTCTTGTGGGATTTACCTATTTACAAGGTGACGTATACATAAATCTTGTTTTATTCCACTTCCTAGATTTGCTGGTAAAAAATTGTAAAACCTGCAGTTCTCATACTCACAAATGAAATCACACATGACAAAGATGCAGAGCTTTTGGTATGGGAGCCTGAATCTGAACACTCTATTTCCATTGTTTGCTGACGGTAGAATTTATGTTGAAGAGGAAAAATTGTAATACAATTTTGTTTCATTCTTAGTTCTTAAACAATGCTTTTATCATATATTGACATTCTCTCCTCCCACCCACCTCAATTTCTGCTGACAACTCATTTCATGAAGGATGTGCAAAAGCTTGTCTCTTTATTTTTTATGAATATTTCCAGCATCCAATACAGTCACACAAGAAATCCTGGAATCTTACCTGAAAAAGCAGCTAGATTAATTTTGTAATGATTTCTCAGGACAAAAACATGTTAGTGTCATTCAGCAAAGACAGCTAACAGTCTTGCAACTTGTTCAAGACATATTTCTTCTAGCATAAGATTTCATTCTACTTGAAGAGGAATGCATTTCATGACAGGGATTCTATAATAAACCCATTAGCTTTAAAGGTGTTATTATTGACTTAAGCAATTTTGCAGTAAAGATATCCATAACTATTTTGTGCTGCATGTACATCATAATCCATTATTGTTCATCAAGGTGCTCAATCAAAAGCATAAACAAATAATTGTATAAATCTGAATTATTGCTACTGGACATAATTTACATAATTGACTCATGGTCATGGAGCTTAGACAAGGATGTGCAAACCTACACCTGAAATAACACATGGTGCACAGTGTCATGGTGCTCCTCCTGCACTGCATCTGCATGATGCAGCACTGAAGGAGCACCATATAACCATGGCACCATGGCTATTGCACCCTTTCCAGGGTGCAAAAAGGAGCTACTTTTGCAGCTTCTTTTTGTGCCCTGGAAAGTCCAGATCGAAGCTGTGGTGTGCAATTGCTGCAGCCCCGATCTGGTTGAAAAAGGGGTGGCTGGAGGCCGCTCCTGAGTCACCTCAGGAATTATCAACCAGAGGTGTACAAAATGATCAAGTGGGAGGGGGGAACCACTATTATAGTTAAGTCCATTTATCCTGCATTTGATCAATCTTATGCACAACTACTTGAAAATAAGGCCCAAAACAGAGGGGCAGATGGGAGTGGCTTCTGGTGTTTACATGGCATGGCATATGCCCCCAGAATGCCGCAAAGCTACCTCAGGAGGCAGCCCAAATCTAGCCCCAAAAGGAATGGACCTTTTTCATTCCTATTTAGAGCTGCAGTGTGAGGCATCCTTGGGGCCACAGCGTGTGTTCACTACAGCCCCAAGGCAACTGGACTAGGATCAGCTTCTGGCCACTCCTTCCTGCCCATCTGCTTCAGCTCCAAGTTATACTGAACTAAGTTCACCAGTTCTAGAACATACAAGGCCATGAGGTTTCCTTAGAATGAGGCTGCATCCACACTGCAGAAATAATCCAGTTTATTACCACTCTAATTGCCATGGCTCAATACTATGGAATCCTGGTGTTTGAGATACATTTAGCCTTCTCTGTCAGAGAGCTCTGGTGCTGCAATGAACAAGTCCCCAAATTCCATAACATTAAGTCATGATAGTTAAAATGGTGTCAAACCAGGTTAATTTCTGCAGTGTGGATGGAACCCTATAGACAGCCATGACTGATGTCATTAAGTGTAATTCACTTTCCCATTCTCTGCGAAGTCTTGGAGTAGTCCAGATTGGGTACGTGATGCCTCTGATTTGGGCATAACATCCGTTTTTAAACGGTTTGAGCTCGTGCTCAGCCTATGCCCAGGTAGGGAGAAAAACGTGTGCAATAATCACCTTAATTCTTAGCTAAAGAGGCTGTTCTTCCTTCAAGGTGAAATGAAAAGATTATTCTCACATATTCTGTGAGATGGGATAACAAACATTTAGTTTATCCTGCATGCTTCTAGCCAGAATCTAGATACAGAGGAAAGCAGAGGATGAGACCTGAAACTTTAATGATGGAGAAAGAAGGAAGAAGCTAACCAACTAAACACATAGATCACCTGAAGAGTATTTGTAAGTTACAACAGCTAAATAATTGAGCTTTACAAATTGTAGCAAACTGCTGCTCTACTAGCCGAGCTGGAGATTTGCACGAAGTCTTTTCCTGTTCTCCAGAGCTGATCCCATGGAAACCAAAGACTTTGCACCCTAGTCTCCCATCTGAAGATGATTAATAAAACCTCAAGTAACAGGCCTGGGCCATAACAAATGGCAACCTTATACTGAACACATGGAAAATAACTTCTAAGTAAACACTGTGCTTGCAAGAGCCTTCAGGGGTTATCACAAAAAAGTAAAATCTGGAACTAAAGCAAGATCATAGCACATCTGGCTGAAATTTATCACACAATGTTGTCTTTGAGGTGTAGCTGATCTGTACTCCACCCATGACTACGACATACATTTTAATTAATGGCAAAAAACCCATACATAGCTGCTAATTGTGTTGTCATCCTGGTAATCCCCCTTGTAGTCCCGTTGCAGTTCCAAGATTGGCCGGTTACATGGTCTCATGCCCAGTACATACCGCCAAAAAACAATGGCCTGCCGGCGGCCTATTTCCCTCCGAAGGGAAGCCACAGCTGCCAAACAGTGCTGCTTCCCCCCTGGTATTTCTGGGTTCTTTTTACAGCACCGGAGTGATGTTGTGAGTGCGCCACTGGTGCACTTGTGACATAAACAACAAGTGGCACCATACAGATGCAGCGTGGCTCTTACATCACAATGGTGGCCCCCGTATACACGGAATGCCACCATTTGTACACCGCCACTCTGTACTAGGGTTAGGGACCACACGGTTGGTGTGTGGTCCCTAACCTCAGTTTTGCCGCCACCACGCCAAAAAGTTGCCATCTGTATCAGGCCTCAGTTTCCTCCTTTTCCCTTCCCCCTTGTTATCCTCAAGTAGCCCCAATGTCATTTATTTTTCTCTTCTTTTTTCTTGCTGTCTTCCCATCCCATCTATTTCCTCTTCCTCTGTGTGTCCTGCCATCTCCCCACTGCCTGATCTGTCACTCTCACCACTCCCATTGCCTCCATTCTGTTCAACACCAAGAAACATATTTTTTTTTTCAAAACTCAAAGTAGATTTCTTGAAACTATGGGGGACGATAGGGTGGTTGCTTGGTTGATTTTGGCATTTTGTGCTGAAAGTGACGCCTCCAGAAGGTCCCATAGAGAAAATTTGCTGTTAGACATGCAACAGCTGCAAACTTCTTTTGTACATCCATACTTACTTGTAAAACTCTCAGAACAGCATTTTCAGTGTTTGTGTGTGAGAGAGAGACTGTGTTGCATGCACATGTCTGTTTCTGTTTTGCTTTTGTTTTGTTTTTTATCAGCCCAGTAATGAGGATCCCCCTGTCTTACAGTGCCCTAAGAATATTTAAATCACTCCCTTTATTAACCATATTTTAAAAAGTAGATTAACATTCTGGGATATGAGAATGCTTGTCCACAAGTGCAATCCAATCACATGATCATTTGCAGTGATATAATTCAAGCAGAAGGGTTCTAATTAAGTATTGTTCCCCATCTCATCTAAACCAGGCTGTGCTTAGTAGCTTCCAATGTACCCAGACCTTACACTAGCGCTGAGAGTTGATATATCCTCCTGTCTCAGACAAAATATAAAACTGTGATTAAGTAGAAGCTTTGTAGTTTGATTCCTAATGCTGTCAAGGGAGAAAGGAAGACACTGTGTGCAAAGGCAAAATAGTTATTGACATTAATCAGTAAACTAGTTCATATTGACCAGGTTCATCCTTCTCCTCTTCATCAGCCTCATAGTTTCATTACTTTCTCATTACAGAAACCATCTGTAGTTCCTTGGACCTCTGCTTTGCAAGTTCCTTTTTTTGACCCCCCCCCCAAAAAAAAAATAAAAGGAAAGGAAAGGAAAAAAGTTAATCCCTTTTTTTAAACTGTGGGATAAGACATCCGGTCAGGGAAATGGGATTACAATAGATGGCTGCAACACTCCCTTCCTGCCTCCCAGGTCTCACCTGTTGCTGCACAGAAAAAGCTGGAAGGCAGAACTGAGAGAAATGAAGACATACACATATCAGTCTCATCTTCCCAGCAGTTTGTGATACAGGCCAGGTTGGCAGGTTGTCCAGGATCAGATGTTTTCCTAGTCAACAACAATAGCATTTTCAACTTGGGATGACTGTCACAAAAACCATCCATGCTATTTGACCCAGGAGACAATGTGGGGGCAACAAACATCTTACAACAATCCCCTCTTTCATGATATTATAATTCTCCTCTCCTTTCATATCTCCTTCTGTGCTGTATGATTCCAATGGCTGCTTCCTGATTTTGTCCTCTGGAAGAAAAATTCTTCTTTTATTGGGTATGCAACAAATTTGCTAGTTCTTGCTGGTTCTGCTGGACCTCTCATCAGATTTCAATACCATTGACCATGGTATCCTTTTGGACTGCCTCACTGGGATGGGTATTTGAAGCACTTCTCTATGTACTATGCAAATATGTGAATTGCTAAATATTAATTTCTAAATCAATTACTATCCTCAGCTATTTTCTCAGTGACTGTACATTTTGGCAATAATTTCTTATCAGGGATTACTCATCCTAACTTATCATTTGGAAATTTCCAGCTCAAATGCTTGGTATAGCAGTCCCCTGCCTACTGGCTTCCTAGAATCATAGAATCATAGAATCATAGAGTTGGAAGAGACCTCTAGGGCCATCCAGTCCAACCCCCTGCCATGCAGGAAATCCAAATCAAAGCATCCCTGACAGATGGCCATCCAGCCTCTCTTTTTCCTCCTGTTTTCCCAGTGATGAAATATGCGTAGGGTTTCTTTCTAACAAAATAACAGTATATCAGGTTTGTTAGAAGAAACTGGTGTAATACAGGTTTTGAAGCATTGATATCTAAAAAGCATTGCTGCTTTCTGAAAATAATATTTGAAGAAGTCTAAAAATTAACCTAAATGAATAAATGGTATGTACTCATTGAGAGATGTGGTGGCTTAGTGGTTAAAATGCCAATTCTGACAACTGGAAAACTGGATAATTGGCAGTTTGAGGCCCGAGTGCTGCATAATGGGGTGAGTTCCTGTCACTAGTCCCAGCTTCTATAAACCTAGCAGTTTGAAAGCATGCAACATGCAAGTAGATAAAAAAGATACCACTTTGGTGGGAAGGTAACAGCATTCAGTACAGTCATGCTGGCCACATGAAGACTGGATTTATCTTCGGACAACGCTGGCTCTTCAGCTTAGTAACGGAGATGAACCTCACCCCCTACATTCAGTTATGACTAGACAATCATGTCAAGGGACTATCTTTACCTTTTGCCTTTACTCACTTAGCACTACTTTGATATCAGGTACTCTTCCTCACTGACAAACAAAATTTTAGGACTATATTAATCCTTTAGAAAAGCTGTGTAGCAAGGTTTGATATTCCTGCTGTTAAAACAGGTGCTTCATTTGCATCTATGCAAGCTTAGGTGTCTATGTACTTTCAGGTTCACAAAACAAACAGAAAACAGTGAAATTGGCTCTCTTGTACTATTTCACTGTTCTAATGTGTGGAAAACATCATTTTTCTATGCTTATAGCAGTCAGTACTCACTAAGGTATCTGTTTTTGTAGCCATATTTGACCAATCCACTGGCAGAAATCTAGCTTCTTGAAACTCTTTATTTTTAACACTTATTTACTATTCCCAGCACCTGTGGGTACCTATGAGCATTCTGATGACTAGATCTATGGCAATAGGTAAAGAAGAGCATAGCAAACACTCTCATGAATTGGATCAAAATACCCTCTGATATAGCATCCTTTCTTTTCTTTTCTCTTTTCTTTTCTGCCGTGACTAGTGAATATATTCAGGAAGTCCACAAGTAGCTTGTGAAGGGAATAATCACGGCACATGCTTTCTCTTCAACACCTGGGACTTAAAGATAGGGGTGGAAAGAATATTCAGTGCCTTAGTGGGGGGGGGGGAGGGAGGAATGGGGCTACTGAATTGTCTGGAAGCCTCTAAGAAGTGAATCCTGAAGTATCCCCTTTCATCTTCAAAAAGATCTGGGGGATGATGTCTCCCTTCCCCTCCTCTCCCCTATATATACACACACCATTCCACCAGCCACTGATGTGACCATGTAGTATCTGTGGGGAGAATGCGGGCAGCTGAAGATCTTAATGAAGTTATGTTCCACCTAGGCAGCACATAGCAAATGATATCATTGGACGTTATTGCATGGAGGCATTTATGTGGGTAAAACAAGCAGAACTGTTGCAGAAGTGTGAAGGTGGGATTGTCCATCGTGCTTCTAAAATGTAATTGAGGCTTTCCCACTTTTCTTCTGCCGATGAAGCATTCACAGAGAAGCTGTTTTTTGAATAACGGAAGATCCTGTTATTAAAAAAATGGCTTCTCCTGATTTCTCCGCAAACACTTTGTCAACAGAAGGAAAGCGGGAAGCCTCAATTTCATTTTAGAAGCATGATGGACAGTCCCAGCTTCACACTTCTGCAACACTTCAGCAATGCTTTACCCACATAAGTGCCTCCATGAGACAGCTGGAAGATTTGAATGGTCATGCACCAGCAGTCAAAATGCACATCCATTTACATATCTGCCAATGACCTGCATGAACTATATGAGTTTCTGAACCATTGTCTAGAGTACAAAAACATATTCTAAAATATCTATACTAAAAGATTTTAAGAGTTTAAGAGTTTGGTTGATTGGGCCCCATCATGGCTTAACTGCCAGCTGATAAACTATCCTTGAAGAAGAGTGAGGAACCATATTATATTGAAACAATCAAATTCCCCTCTCATGGGCTGGATGATTCTGGGAACCATAGATCTTT
>NC_056525.1:156950907-156993243 GCF_019175285.1 Sceloporus undulatus | reverse complement strand
ATGCCATGAGGTCTGGCTGAAGCATTGGGTGGAAAATTTCCATCTGGCACTTCAGCCAGCAATGCTGTTTCATTCATTTTCTTCTTTGCAGGAGTGACAGAAGAGGAGTAAATGGCTCTCAGATGGCTAGTGCAGGTTGAGTCCCAAGGGTGGAGATCAGCTGGCATTTGCAAACACTAGTTGGGAAAAGAAAACTTCACTCTTTCTTGTCCATTTGGAGGAAAAAGCTCATACTGTTTGAAAACACTGGCTGAAAGCAGGTATCTTTGAACATCCTTCTCCCTCTAGAGTGGGGAAGAAAGCAGGGTGCAAGAGGATTCTTGTTGTCATCACTGATCAGTAAATGGAGACAACAGCAGCAAATTTTTTTACCCAATACCTTACAAGCTGTTGGAGTTGGAGAGTGAGAGGGGCTTTGCTGGGAGCCTCCAGGGCCCAGAATTGAACACTCTGTTGGCTGAACTAGGCCCATGGTCTGATGTGTCCATCCTCTATGCTAAGCAATATTATTGTGTAGAAGTTAAATAGGGATATAAGTTTCCTCTTAAAGGTAGTGATTAATTTTTTTAGCAATTTTTTTCTGGCCGTGAGAAGGTCTTTGAAAACTGTGTAGTTTTCAAAAGTGACGCACAATTTGCACAAAATCTGCCTTTTATGCAAAATTTGGATTTGGTTGTTTTGCACAGAAAACAGCATTTTTGTATTGAAAAATAATATTTCAATGTAAATTATTAATTCCTTTGCAGAAAATGCTGTTTTCTGTGTAAAAGAAGCACATGTCAATTTTGCTAAGAATAAATCCTGAATTCCAAAAATTCACATCAATCCATGATTCCTCTCATCAGGGTTTCTCAACACTAAAAACAAAACAAAAACATGTTTTTCAAGTACTTTCTAATTATTTCTGAATATTCTTTTTATTCCCTAAAGTTAATTGTGTGGGCTGGAATTTGTTATGTTTTATATTGTAATGCAGTTTGCAGTGCAAAAGTAGCTCAGTAGCAACCAAGTTAGATTCCAGTTCAGACCATAGCTAGGCTAAGACAGTGACTAACCCACTAAACTTCATGGCTGATTGAGGATGTCATATCCAACACACTAATCACTACATCATTTTTTGCCAGACCACATTTATGTCTACTACGGATCTCCATTCTCAACCATCCCATCCTCACATGCAAGGACAAAGTAGCTTTCTTCTTGATCTTGTTCTGGAGCAGCTTTCTTCCTCATCTTGTTCTGTTTCTTTTGTGGACTCAAGCTGCATCTTCACTGCAGAAATAGAAGTTTGACAAAACTTTAACCACCATGGTTCAGTGCTATAAAATCCGGCGCTATGTAGTTTCTTGTGCCATCAGAGCTCTGTCAGAGAAAGTTAAATATATCACAAAACTACAATTCCCAGAATACCTTAGCATTGAGACATGCCAGTTAAAGTGGTGTCAAACTGCATTATTTCTACAGTGCAGATGCAGACACAATTGATTACATTTTGGGAACTGGGAGATGTTCTTACACTCAAAATTGTAAATCCCCAGACATACACAGGCATATACACCACTTATAACACTTTTCCTTCCTGTAGGAAAATAAGCCTTCTTATATTAGACTTTGAGGAAATCCTGTGTATGTGTGTGTGTGTGCACATTGTTTTGAGTGATGTACATGTGCTGCAGGGTGAGCAGCTTATAGTCTCTGTGTCCAAAAAGGCCTCTATATGACTGCTGTGCATGCTCTTGGCTTAGTGGGCATCTGTATAGATTCTCTTTCCTTGGCATGGGGTACTTGCATCCTATAGCAGGATAAGAAGATTGAAGCAATGGTAGTGGTGATGGCAGTACCAGAAAATGTTTCACTGCTGCAGTTGTTGTGGTGAGCTTGGCCCTAGCTGAGCTAGGATTGTCATCACTGCTGCTGCATAGCTGCTGCTGCATAGTCCTACTACAATGCCCCAGGTCCAGCCTTCCCATGAGCTGTGTGGTGAGGGAGATATGACACAGTCCTGGGCCTACTTGGGGAATAGAGATGATGAGGAATTGCTAGCATGAAATTTCATTTCTCTCTTCCTTCTCCTGATGCCTCTTCCCCTTATAACCCAAGAGCAACATCTCCCAGGGATCAAGCACTCATAGGGGAGAAAGATCTGCTGGAAACACAGCTTGTTAAGTGAACATGGCAAACTACCCACACTTCATGGTTGTGAGATCCCAATCCCTGCAACAGTGACTGTTGGGAGTGGGTTCAGGGATTCTATACTCATGAAACAGAATGAAACAAAATTCATGCATCACTCCATGGTCAATATTGCTACCCTGAATATGCATACATATTCAGGCCCCTCTCCCCAACACCACTTTAGTTAAACAAACTACAGTCAGTTCCACAAGCTGAATTAGTTGCTTCTCTTTTTCATCCTGGAAAGTGTTCTCTCTCTCTCTCTCTCTCTGTATTTGGTGGCAAGAAGGGGAAGTCCTTTTCCATTGCTCCCCTGAATTTATGTGGTATTAGAAGAGTGGGATGAACAAAGAGCATACTTATTTGTTACAGAATGCAGGAGGCAGGAGAAAGGTGCCACTTCAGAACCACTGAGTACTGTGAGAACACTTAATGTATCACACTTCTGCCATACTTTCCTATTGGATAGCCTGCCTGTTGTGAAGACCATTTTTCAACAAGGGATTAATTAATTGACAATATCCTAGCTGCTACTGAGAATATTCCATTCCTACTGCTAGTTGAATCTATTACACTGAGTTTTATAGTGCATGCACCACTGGTCTTTGGGATGTTAGGGATCAACTGAGTTCTTTCTTTCTTTCTCTTTCTCCATCAAAATGCTTAGGACTATTTTTATGGGGTAGTTGTCATGCATTTCATGACATCATAATTTACCACAAAGCAACTATTGACAAATCTTTAAAGAGTTGTTGTGGCTGACCCTTCTGATGCACTGCAAGACAGCCTACAATCCTAGAGCATGCTGTACGGTGGACAGATGTCTCCACATATTTTGTTTTCCTTTAAAGCCCTTGAAGGTGCAGTTAGATCTATTAACTGCTGTTGGTCTTGGGATGTCTCATTGTGGGGGAATAAACTTACAACATGTTATTCCTGTAGAGAACACAGACATCTTGTGTTGCTCATTGTTTGGACTCTCTCTTGAAATCTTGGGCCTAAGGCAGGCTTCTTGTACAAAGCGCACGCGCACGCACACACACACACACACACACACTTACCTTATTCGCTAAAGCTCTGGTGATTCACCTGCATGATGATTGGCAATGACACAATGGACAGACATGGGGAACAAAAGAAACAAGGAGAGTGGGCTTGTCAGCATAATAAATGGTTGTTCCAGTGTCCCTGCTGTTTCCCTTTTCTTAAAGTTCTTAGAAACCTGAGAAAAGAGTTTGACAGAACAGTCTGAAGATTAACAAAGGAATATCCCTGACTATATATATAGGAATACCGGCCAAGTCACACAGGTGGCACAGAGGCAGGGGGAAGACACACACACACACACACTTCTCCCTTAACTTTTTTTTTAATAGGATATAGTTACATAACAATCCCCACATGCATTCTCTCTTTATTGCACTCTATAAATAAATATATAAAGAGATTATTCCAATGTGATTAAAACAACATTCATCCCATTTTTATGTAAAAAGAGAGACAGAGAGAGTGCAGGAGAAATTTGAAGCCAATTGACAATTTCAACTTTTTCAAAGGAATATGAGAAAAGGCACAGCTGGATCCACAGGTGCAAACAAAAGAGAGAGATAATGGGAGAAATAATGGTGGGCTGCCAATTAAACTAGTTATCAGGAGATGTAAAAATATCTCTGTTGCATTCAACACTCTTTTCCTCAGAAACTGTTCTCAATATCTCCTGCTCTGAGCTCACTGGCAGTGAAGCATGAGCCAGCACTTACACCACCCATCATACATTAGAGCACACCTAATACTATCACTCTCCATAGCAAAAGAATACAAGTATTTTTCCCCAGATGCTATTGTTTGTTGAAAAACCTTCCAGCATTTCAGAGAAGAGAAGAAAGAAGGGCCACCCCTACTCATTCAACAGAGAACAACATTTTTAGGCAGCAGAATTTGAGTGCCTTTTGGGGTAGCAATCTCATGGCTCTTTCACACTACAGAAATAAACCAGTGTGGAACCGATTTTCCCCCCTGAAGTTCACACTTGCCCCTACCACAATCAGTGCAGTGTGTGTGTGTGTGTGTGTGTGTGTGTGACTGAAATCCACATCCACCAGGCCAAATCATGTCCGGGGACATGCATTTGCTGTCTCTTAAATAGAGGCCAGCAAATAAATGTGACGTGGCACCCTTGAGCCACGTCTGGATGGAGCCTGGGTGGAGTGAAGGCTATTTAAGCCTGTGCCACCCTCTCCTAGTCCTCTTTTGCTGTGTTGTCCCACCCTCCCACCTTGACCTCAGTGTGGCTTTCTTGGTCACATTAAGGGCTAGGTAGGATTCCCCCCTCCCCTTTCCAGGTTTTTTTTTTGCCTATCTCACACTTTCGCTCAAGGAATTGGAAATTGGCTTAGGTATGGACTAAAATAGGTGATCACTTCCATTGATGGGGGGTGGGGAGAATTAGGGGTCAGGTGAACACCTATGGCACCCACTTGGGGTGAAGGTTAGGCCTCTTAATCTTTCTCCTTAGGTTGACTAAGGGGGGAGGGAAAGAGACCTTCCTTAGGGCTGACCTGGGATATAACCCTCAGACAAGTCTTGTGAGTTGACTGAGGAAATCTCAGGTTGGCATTCCAGATGTGAGCTGTCTGGGGAGCAACCCAGTCATGGGTTACACACAGAGCTCAGGTGTTTTGCCCAGAGGAAGCTGAGGAGGCAGTTTGAGGAATAGACCACCTGCCACAGCTGCTCCTGCAACAGGTTGCTTCCCTTCAAGAAAACAGTTAAATAGGTTAATTTATTAAATTAAGTAGCCCAATTTTACAACCCACACATGTGTTGGGTCTCGTTATTTCAAGCTGGACAGCAAAGCCCACTTAAACCAGTGCATTTGGTACTGGATCCCTTAGCGGTTCTTTTTAAAAGAAACACAACAATCTGAATCTCTCATAGTGAGAGTAAGCTACCAGGCTGATTCAGATTCCATGGGACCCCCAAGTGCCATCCTCCTTCCTCCTCTGCAGCCACACTACCTTCCTCCTTCCTTCTCTCCCTGCTGCTGCTGGACCACTGCCCCTCTTCTATTGTTGTTGTTGTTGTTGTTGTTGTTGTTGTTGTGTGCCTTCAAGTAATATCTCACTTAGGGCACACCCATCATCGGGTTTTCTTGGCAAGGTTTGCCTGGAGAAGTTGGCCTTTGCCTTGCTCTGAGAAGAAAGGGTGTGGCTTTCTTTCTTTTCTTGTCTTTTCTGGCCCACATAAGAGCTGAGGGAGGGTGAAGATGGGGGGAGGAGGCAACAAACTGACAGGAAAAGTTTACATTTTAAAAAGGGTAGAATAGAGGAGGGAGTCTCTTAAGAAAGAGTGGTTCCCCTCCTCTGGTGTTGTGTGCCTTCAAGTCATTTCTGACATAGGGCATACCTGCCATGTGGGTTTTTTTTGGCAAGGTTTGTTCAGAAGAAGTTTCTCTCCCCCCCCCCCCCCCCCCGTGTGAATGGAAACAGAGTTAAAATGGCATGGATACATTTGGTATCACTGTGGAGACCCAGATCACCTTGGTACAAAAAAAAATACATGTGAATGAGCCCTCAAATGGTTTTCAGGAAACTTTCCCATGGAGATCACATCCTTCCAAATGAAGATGGTGTATGAATGCAGGATCTGATGGCTGAGCGGAGCTTAAAGCTCTTGGATCCAGGATGGAGGGGAGATACATTTTGTATTGTGCTTCAGGTAACAAGATATCTTCAGCCATCATTGAAATTGGAATGCTTTTGAGCAGGAGTTAATATATGGTCTCTAACATCTCAGAAGAACAGTCTGCTGAATAATGATGATGGGGCCAACACAAACCAGATTCTAATAGTTCACAAACAGAATGCTGAGATTAAAAGTGCAAGCAACTTCATGGTTCCAGATGGGATGCAGAAAGATACTCATCATATGACATGTCAACAGCACAAGCTTTCAGTAAATCATACTTGACTCCAGGCTGGGGGAGGTAAAAGGCAGTGTGGGGTCACTCATAGTCAAATCCTCCTCCACATGCACCAGGGCCAGGAAGAGTGAGGTGGCTGTCTCAAGAAACAGTTCTGAGAATGTTTTGAAAGGCAGCAAATTATAATTCGTTTAGTTTATTTTTGTTGTATTTTAAAGTAAAGAAATGCTTGTGGGATCTTCTGGTTCTTTTTCCAAAATAACTTGCCTGATTTTAGATCTATGGATATTAACCAGGATCAATGGGAACGTTATTTCTGCCACCAGTACAGCAGTGATCTTCAGAAAGCCATGCAATATCCTTGGGGATAGGATAGTTCTTGTCTGCTATCTGAGAATTCTCTTCCTCTCAAAAAACTATAATATAAAATGCAAACAAGGCACAAATTCAATACAGAGGTATTATAAGTCTGTCTTATACACGAGTTCTCATGTTTTCAATCCGTTATATTAATATGATGTTTTTAATTCTGTTTTGAAATTGTACTGTTTTTTTAAAAAAGTATCTTTTGTGAGCTGCTTTGGGTCCAATTTTGGGAAAAGGTGGCATGATAACTATCTAACTGGCTAACTAAATGTCTCAGTTCAGGTTTTGATTGTTTGTCTGTTTGTTTTGTTGTTGCTTTTTTTTTTTTTTTTTTTTTTTGACAGATCTATGTCCAGGAGGGGGCTTACTTTGTCTTTATTCCCTTTATCCTTAGCTTGAAAAATTATCCTGATCTTATATTATGTATTGGTTAGTTCCATTATATTTGCTTTTCACAGAGATAAAAAAGTTTAACTGTTATGTTGACTGGTGTGCTAATTAGTATGTTTAAATGAAAAACAGCAGTCAGCACACCATGGCCTGTCACTTGGTTACTGAATCAATTGATGCATGGTGCATTTACATATATGTAAACTCTGTTGATTTACTGGGTCTACTCTAGTTAGGACTAACAATATAATTTAAGCCCAGTTTCCAATCTCTGATAAATCATTGCGTATTAGGGTAGACAAATAACTAAATAATGAGCCCAAACTCACTTACTGCCAAAGACAAACAATGACTTTGGGCTGCGTTAATTAAAAGCAAATGTGTAGTTATCTTTTTTTTTTAATCTCTCTCTCTTTTTTTTTAAATCTCATTAACATGATGGGATTTCAAAGTTCTGTTCCTTCGTCACCTCCATGCTTCAACTCTACTTCTGAATATAATCCTTTTTGCACAAGAGCTGGAAAAGATATCTGGGAGCCACGGTTATTGACAATGAAATGGAAGGCAGCAGTGGGAGGGTGTGATCTGCAGGTAAGGGTCACAATTCCTAGCTCCACACCTGATTCTGTCCCCTTCTGTGTCATATACCACAATCTATCACTGCTACATGGCTACCCCACACCCATTTTACATCCTCCTCTGCAACACAGCACTCTTTCATCTGTAAACATTCAGAATATTTGCATGTTATCACTTGCTTTCAGCCACAGACACTGATGAACAGCTTATGTGATTAAAAATTCTTCAGACAAATAGTCTCATATTTATTTTACTGAATTTTAATAGGCTTCATTTTAATGTACAAAATGTAAAGCAGTTCATCCTTTTAAAAAGCAGCATCTTCCTTTACACAAAAGAATAATCTTAAATAGGTGGGTGTCATAGTATGTCTTCCAGATTACATAGAAAAGGCATGAATACCTGTTTATGTCTATCTATCTATCTATCTATCTATCTGTCTGCCTTTAAATGCTTGTAACCTCCAACCTGACGAGGCCTAAAACTCTTGTAGTTGATATACATGTTCTGATTAAAATAATTCATGTGACCTGCATAATAAACTGGATAATTATTATATTTACATTTATATGTAAGTTTACAGAACTTTATAAATAAAGGATAATAATAATAATAATAATAATAATAATAATAATAATAATAATAATAATAATAATAATAATAATAATAATCATTGTAACTGATGATACTCCTTTAATTTGTTGTAAATAGGGGCCCATCATGAAGGATGCAAAGTGTTCAGGTGAAACACATAAAACAGTCTGATTTATTTTCAAGCCAGATTGGAAGTGAGAAGTGCACTCCTAGCTTGGATGATATCAGTGCTGGATTAGCAACTGGCAGCATGTGGATACTGTCTAGCCCAGAAGCCTAACTCTCACTTCACTTTGTGTACACTTCTCATGAGCTTTCTCATGCATCAAGTTATGGGGTGACTGGCCATCTACACTCTCTCACAGCCCACAAGACCATTACCACCAACGGAAGAACATGCAAGTTGGCAGCGAGGAGGAAGTGTGGGAGGGCACCACCAGGAAAGCAGATGATTGACCTGGGGGCATCTATGCATAGATGAGAGTAGGGAAGGACATGAAGACAAAAGGGAAGGACAAAAGGCAAACAACTGGTGCATACTGAGGTTTGGGGAGAGAAAGGGGGCAGAGAGAAACTTGAGAGGTGGAGAAAGGAAACAACTCTAAATTATACAGATGACACCATAATACTGACAGAAAATATCACAGACTTGGAGCAGCTACTAAGTAGCTGAAAGATGAAAGTGCAAAAAAGGCAGGGTTAATGCTAAACATAAAACAAAAATAATGATCACAGAAGAAATACATAAATTCAACATAGATAATGAGGAAATTGAAGTAGTTAAACCATTCCTGTACCTAGGTTCAAAGACTTATTAGAACGGTGATTACAGTCAAGAAATAAAAAGACTAGGAATGGGAAGAGCCACTATAGTCTGAAACAGATGGGTCAAAAGCCCAGGCATTCAGATGACGCAGGCCCCTGGCTTCAGCCAAAGCCATGCCACAGTTGACAAACCCAGGCATAAAAGGAGCACAAAAGAGCACTCCTTGCTAATGGTCCTTTGTGGACCACAGTGGTGGCCAACCTCAGGACTGTGGAACTTGGTAGCCATGGTCCTGGTTCAAACAGGGAGCAATCTGGGTGGGAGTGGCCTCTGGCCGCTCCTTTTCCTATCTTTGCTTGACTCCTATGAAAGAACTAGAAAAGATCCTGAAGAGTAACTGAGCACTAAAGTTAGAATTGTCCAAGCCATTGTATTTCCCATCATCATGTATGGATGCGAAAGCTGGAGAGAGAGAAAAAAGCAGGCAGATAGAAAATCAATTTATTTGAGAGGTGGTGCTAGAGAAGAGTGCTTAGGTTACCATGAACAGCCAAAAAGACAAGCAAATGGGTCATGGGCATGAATTTGCAGGACCTGAACAGAGCTGTGGGGGACAGAGGTTTTGGAGATGTCCAATTCGCAGGGTTGCCATGAGTCGGGATCTACTCAAGAGTAGCTAACAACAACAAAAATTCTGAAAAGTAGGATGTCTGATAAATTTTTGGAAGAATGTCATTCAAGAAAGGAGGGGCTAAGATACCTATGTTATTGTATTCCTCTGTGAATGAATGCATGAATGAATGAATGAATGAATGAAAAATGAAAATGTTTCCTGTAAACATTGTTTGCCCTTTGCTCAATTTAAAGTATAATCCATGTTTAAAAATGGACCTATTAAAAGTTGCATACCAGCTAGGGAACACCTTAGATGGTGATTGTTTTTAGTGATAATCTATGCAATCATAACATTGGACATGCTAATTAAACCCAGCCTAACTTGGAACTATCCAATGAACATCATTTGTGGAACTATCTTTTGTCGTTCTCAGTGGCATATTACACACAGCTGTTATACTCAGTGTCCCAAGCATATCATTAACAAAACACCCCCTTTCATAATTGTCTGTGTTTGATCACCACTTTAAAGGGCTGGAAAAGCGTATCTCCCAATGTGCTTAGTGTTAAGAGACCAGAACACTGGAAAGTAAGCATGTGCATTCATTCTTAATCAAACAGAAGAGTTTCCAGATGGAGATATTTCTACAATGCAAATGTCTCTCCTCTCCACAAACAGAAGTAATAAGACCAATGAAAGACTACCATAAATTGTTTAGGCCTTGTGAATGAATTGCAGCCCTTTAAACAATTTTTACTAGAACCAGTGCTTGCTGCTCCAGGACCATTATGATTTGCACAGCACTATACATACAAACAATAAATAGATAAGAGTAAACCTGCCTATGACGTACAATCTAGGAATTAGTTCAAGATCTTTATATGAAGCTCAGTTGTGCTACAGCAAAGAAATAGTTACCATTTTTTAATTAAAAATTTGCGGCAATGGCACCTAATTTACACATTTTACAAATATGCTTAATTAAAATATTAATGTTTAATTTTTGATGCATGTTTTTTCCTAAAATATTTATTGTCCTGCACTTATCCTTAATTAAATGCTTCTGATACAATTTTCCTTTGAAGAGCATTCCATTTCCTTTTGCCAAACACATTTTCTGTGTGTGTGTGTGTGTGTGTGTGTGTGTGTGTATTTGGTCTTACAATTTTTTGATTTTATCACAAAATTGTTGTAAGTGCAAATATTATAGGGATAGAAGAGAGACGGGGGGGGGGGAGAACGCGGGAGGCAGGTAATGAAAAATGTGTTTCTAGAGTAAAATCCCCAGATCCATCATTTTCTTCACAAAAATATTATGTTCTGTACAGAAAATGTTATTTCTGGTTCATAAATGTCTGCTTGATGCACAAAAAGGTGTGGATTTTATGCTGGGTAAGTCTGGATGGATGGTCTTTAGAAACTGTGCACTTATCAAAAACTTTCTCAAAGCAATGAGAAAATTGCTAAAATTATTCATTTGTTCATTTGAGAACACAATTAACAAAAAAAAATGACATCTCTAAAAACTGAAGGATAACTGTATTCCCACTTCTACACTGATAGGTATATTGATTCATAGAGTGCAAATTAAAAATAATTCTCTCCATCTCAATATTGTAGTCAATGGCACTGGGTTTTTAAAGTTCCAGTTCTATCTGAACCTTTATTTTTGTATCCTATATTCCTTCCTTCCTTCATTGTTACAACCTTTTGAACTATTATAACTCTCCAATGTACAATCTTAAGTATATGCCTAAATTATATGATCACTAAATGTGTATAATCTGACAAGTCAGAGTACTACAATGTAAAGCTGATATTGAAGATACAGATATTGGAGATATCATTCAAGGTACCTTTCATTTTGTCATTTTCTGGTATCCAGTTAGACATTTGCACATAACAGCTGTAGCTTTGCATCAAACAACTAGATTGAGGTGTATTTTTTTATATACATGCACATTTAATATAGTATTCTTATTATCATAAGAATTAAATTAGACATAAATTCTTTTCTTCCATGGAACTAAATTAGAACGCTTTCTATATTTTCAATAATTGATGCATGCATTTTAGAAGATTTTAAAGTTTAATTTAGTTGAAACTAGCGAATAAACTGAATGGTGTATATGCAGAACCTGACAAAGAAGTTTTTCTATTAAATTAAGCAAAATGCTTTTAGGATTGTATGTCTAACTTTATATTGAACCAAGTTTGTGGTAATAAATTAGGGTCCCCCCCCCCAAAAAAAAAGCTTCTTAATTTAACAATGGCAGATACAATATGATTATCTTTGATGCTGGGAATAGTTCTACCTATTGAATTTAGCAAGTAGATAAATCTGAGAACTCAAATTTATTTGTTTTTGAACACAACTTTCCAAATGTTTGCAGATGTCTTCATAAATCCAATGGAAAGAATTTGATTCTTTTAAAGGAGTGAGTAAGGGAGACGGCCACCACTCTTTTTGTGCGGTTGGTGTGACTTGGCCTACACAGGGACTGACACATGTACAATGACTTTTCTTTTGTTACATAGAAATGGGTGGGTATATGTGTCCTTGCTCAACTATGGAATATGTAAGAATTGTCGGTTTACTTATGGGCCTGAACAGACAGGCCAAAATAAAGCTGCTTCAGATCACTTTGGAGGTATGCTGTTCAGATGACACATGCATCTTAAGAGGCCAGAAGCTGCACGAAAGCTGCGTTCCAGTCCTTAGGACTATAGCCTGGCTTTGGCATGGCTTCTGGCCTCTTAGGACACATGCATCATTTAAATAGCATACCTCCAAAGTGACCCCAAGCAGCTTTATTTTGGCTCTTATATTATTTAGCAACATTTATCTAGGTGAGAGTGGGGAGAGGATGAGAAGGATGAGATGTTCTACATCGCTCTTCAAATGTTACTTAAATATCTCTAGTCTGTTGCTTCCCTTGTGGTCTTCACATATCAGTGCAGAAGGAAAGCTTTTCAAACTCACTTCAGGATCATTTAAATAAATCCAATGCATTGCTGGTACAAAGCTCCTATGTTGTTATTGTGTACCTTCAAGTCATTTCTGACTTACGACAACCCGAATGTGAACCTATCATGGAGTTTTCATGGCAAGATTTTCTCAGAGAGGGATTGTCATTGCCTTCCTCTGAGACTGAGAGAGTGTGACTTGGTGAAGGTCACCCAGTGGGTTTCTAGGGCAGAGCAGGGATTTGAATATGGTCTCCAGAGTTCTAGCTCAGCACAGAGACCACTGCACCACACTGGCTTTCGGAATCACTTTCCCCACCCCAAGTATGGATTTGGCAGGTTAGTTATTCTTTCAGTCAATAGACATTGTCATGAAATTGAGTACACAACTCAAAACTAGACTGGATTTCTTCCTTGTGCACTGTCCAGAACTAGATATCCATAAAGGCAGCATCATTTGTATTAATGGAATCATAGCCTTGGATGTGACACCCAATGAAAAAAAATCTGTATGAAGAATGTCTATGTCCATCTCCAAATGACAAACATGACAATAATATGCCCAAGAATCATTGCTTATGACCCTTGCATTTAAGAAAAGAAGGCTGAACTCTACAGCTCATACTCAGTTTATTATGTACTAATAAAAAAGACCTCATTCTTAGTGAAGACGTGAAGAACATTAAGGAAACATTATTAGCAATAAATAACCAAACACACTGTAATGGCTCAGTTATCTTAATAAGATCTGACTTTAATAGCAAGTAGTAGCCAATATCGAATTTGAGGCGTAGATATATGCCAAGGCTTCTTGGTAGATCTATAAAATGTGTACTATCCATACACCTGGTAAATACAGTGGTGGGTTTGTTTTTCTTCATATGAGAATTCATTGATGTGTTTGTTGTCTGCTGGCTCCAAATAAAAATAGCTCAGGATGTGATATGCATGTTACATTTCACAGTAATCACCTGAAATGCAATACTGAAATATACTGGGCAGAGATCGGCATGGGAAAGACTACTCCAATATAGTTTTTTCATTTGGTTCTTTTCCATGGCAAAGGATATATCACAGTGTCTTAAAGAGAGCACAACAGCACAATTTCTAGAGCAATAAAAACAAGAGGAGTTTTACGACATTTTAAAGGCTAAAATGTTTTGTTGGCATGGGTTTTTGTGGACTGCTATCTATTTCATGAATTGTAGGGAATGTTGCCTGAATTGGCAAATTTGTTTCCTACATTTCCATGGACAGATGAGTGGGGGGGGGGGGATCTGATCAGTGGGGACAGAAAAAAAAATGAATTGAAAAAGTTCAAAACAATATCATAACCATTTAATGGTGGCAGTTGAAGAACAGAAGGTGAACTCTACTGGCTTGAGGATAGGGATGGGAAGAATATTCCAAAATATAGTTCAAATGGCCAAGAATATGTTTTTGATGAAAATAATGCTAGACTATGGAAATCTTTGCAGCCTGGGACTCATTCTATGCAATATTTGCATGTGACAATTTTATGTAGAAACTTTTATATGCAGGAAACATAATTCATTCCACGTTGGCCATGAGCACTGTTGAAACAAGGTAGGGGATCAAAATGGGGCAAAACCACATCTTCTTGCTTCTGTGAACAGCCCCAGAGATGAGGCTGTTCACATAGCCCTGTATGATCAATTTAACTGCCCCTCCAGGTTTATAGACAGAATTATTTCCTAGCTCTACCTCTATGCCACACTATCCGAACTGCTACTTTTGTTGCATTTTATATGATTTTATGTCATTTCCATTTCACATTGTGCTTTCTGGCTTTAGAAATGCACGAACACATTTGATTCTGCACATAAAGTCATTTGAACATGGGACATTGCTATATCTTACAGAAGCAAATGTCACAGTTTGAGTAAGCAAACTAATTCATATTTATTTATTTGTTTGTTTGTTTGTTTGTTCATTTAAAATTCTGAAATCTCTACTTTTACAGGTGGGAGTAGACAAAAATGTTCTTCCTGTCTGCATGATCACCATCTAAACATCCCATCAGTACTTTCCCAATAAAAGCAGTCATTTATGTTTCATATTTTATGGTTCCTGAATTTTATCTTCTGCAACATGTGTTGAATTCAGAATCTCACATGAATTAACTAGAAATAGTTGTCACTGCTACCCATATATCTGTCATTGTATCACTTTCCTCTGGTTACTCAGATAGCTTTCAAGTTTAAACTTTGTTGGTAGAATTAACTGTCACGCATTTCAATTTGCATATTTTTTGTCATTGGTTGTTTATCATCTATAGTTTTCCTTCTCTCTTTACATATTCTTTCTGTGTCATGTTACATTCTTTCAAGCATTAACTCCATCTCTTCTACAACAGATGCCATAACGTATCAACAGTGAATTATATTTTTTGATTAAATGTAATGGCTTTATAATGAAGTACAGCTTGTAAAAACTATTTCTTCCTCCATTAGGGAATTTGGGGGCCTAAAATCCAGAACAAAATCAATAATTTTACAGTGGCCTGAGCTTAGTGAGAGTGTTTGGCTGGGAGCTGTTAACATTGGCTATCAATTTTGGTTTTTGCTCATTGTACCATATTGCTGTTTTGCCTCATTAGCTGCTCATAATTCTCTTGTCCTCTGAACTGAAAATGGCAGCCAAACTCAGCTACCCAAATGTAGATGCATTCCTCAGCCAGATAGTTATATCTCCCTTTTTGAAGATAAATGGATGTTAATTCAATGAAATGTATTGTCACAGCAAATAAGATCTACAGTGTGCATGCTGGGAGGAAAGGAGCTTTACAAATTGATGAATAAATGTTGTTTGTTTGTTTAAAAATAGGGAAAATGTTTGAGCAGAAGGAAGCATTCTGGGAAAAAGGAAATGGCAATAAACAGCCAATCATAGCTACAGAAGTGTTTGAATAGATTTATTCATGGAAGATTTCAGACCAACTCTAAAAATTGTCAAGATGCTTCCCTATAAATGCTCAAATTGTGTGTGGAGCAAAGCAGTGTGCTGTGAGACCACCAGGGAGTATTTAGAGATAAAATAATGAAGTAATTAAAAGTACCTGTGAAACTAGCATCATGTCTCACATCCTTAAAGGTGGCCACAAGCTGCAGCTTGGCCTGAGGCTTAACATTCTTTGAAGAATTCTCTGTTGGGGAGATGTAATTCTGCCTTGTCCGCACCTTACATTTGATTGTCCCTGACTGGAGCATTCAATTATTCCAGGTGCTGACACAAATCAAAATAACTGTCCACTGGGAAGTCTGACTTTTGAGGCACTGCACTGGGCTTTTTCCTTTAGGAGACATGACCAGATGCTGGAATCAACAGAAATGTGGTTGCGTTCCTTTGAATGTGAGTGATTCTTACTCTTACACAAAAGAAACTATATCCTTGCAGTATTATTATTATTAACAGTAGCAGTAGTAGTGATAATTTATATTATGTTCTACTCCCACTTTTCCCCCCAGAATGGGACTCAAAACATCTTACAACAATATAACAAATGTTAAAAATCCAAAAAGTGCAACAGTTAAAACACAATCAAACTGAAATAATGGAATGTGTGTCCAGTGTTATATTTATATCTTTATTTGTTTAATGAGTTAAATGGGTCTTATATAGCCATTCCCACTATTTTCTTCTTACTGCTGGCAACTTTCCCAAAGTCAATTAGTAAGTCATATAGCTGAGTTAGGATATAAATCTTGGTTTCCTTGTTCTGATTCAAGACGCTAACCATGACTTCTCAAAAATTCAAAAAGAAGGGCTCTTGGTTTGGAGGACAGTTATATTTATGTACTTAATCAGTCAAGTACTCTGATTTGGAAGAGAACTTCCATTAACTCTTACTAGTTCATCTTCCTAGAGTGCAATACAAACTCTGCACCTGGATTCTGATATCCAAACTGCCCTCCTCATCAGTCACGTATGTGAATAGGATGGGGAATGGAATCAGGGAAGAGAGGACAGTTATAATTTGTCTGAAATTTATATAACAATACATTAAAGCTCATCCAAAGTGCAGTTATCTCGGCCATCAAATTACAAATAATTCAATCCATAGAAAATGAAAGAAACAGAACATGAAGCCCATACACACTGCAGAAATAATCCAGTTTGAGACTGCTTTAACTGTTGTGGCTCAATGCTAGGGAATTCTGGAAATTATACTTTTGTGAGACATTTAGCTTTCTCTGTCAAAGAGCTCTGATGCCACAACAAACTACAGCCCATTACAAATGGGCAAAAAGTACATGCTCGGCATGTATGTGCCAAGCGTGTACAAAATGGCGGTGCCCATTCTACATGGGTGCTGCCATCTTGACGTCATGGACGCCTAGCAGAAATGATGCTGCCAGTGCACCACTGGCACTTTGGGGCGCCATTTCCACAGCACAAAAAGAAGCCGCTTTTTTTTTGGCTTCTTTTTGTTGCACAGAGGAGTCGTGCGGTTTGGCTGCTGGGGCTCCTCCACGCAGCAAATGACAGTGCTGGCAGACCACCTTTTTGGGCAGTCTGTAAAGTGCCTACAATTCCCAGAAATCCCTAGCACTGCACCAAGGCACTTAAAGCAGTCTCAGACTGGATTATTTTTGCAGTGTGTTTTGGAACTTTGGTCTCTAGAGTGATGCCTTCAGTTTCATAAAGTCTGAAATTGGATTAATACCACTGCTATCATGCAAATGCTGGCAATCTGAGACAAATGATGCAAATGACTCAAGACTCAAGAGAGGCACCTATGAATGCTTTCAATCTATTTATCTACTTTTAAAAACTTGATAAATATGTCTGATATAATTCAAAGATTTAGCCATGTTCATCTGTAGAATCAGTATGTAGAGAGATCTTGTAGCATCTTTGAGACTAACAGAAATAAAGAAGTTGGCAGCATGAGCTTTCATAGATTTCAGTCTACTTCCTCATCTATATGCATCTGAGGAAGTAAACTGAAGTTTACGAAAGCTCATGCTGCCAACTTCTTTATATCATGATCTGTATTCCCCTCCCAAGTGGAAGACACAGCATAGTCAACTTGTTCTGCCTAATAAAAAACTGAATCTTTAGTGGATTAATTTCTTGAAAAGTACAGTCTGTCCCTTGTATCCAGGGATTCTCTATCCATGGGTTGACTCATCCACAGCTTGAAAATATCCTCCCCCCAATTCCAAAAAGCAAACCTTGTTTTTGCAATTTTATATAAGAAACGCAATTTTACTATTCCACTGCATATAGTGAAACTTGAACATCCATGGAGTTTGGTATCCATGGGGAGATCTGGAACCAAGCCCAAGTGGAAGCCAAGGGTCTACTGTATTTATTGTAACCCTTTACAACTTATTATAGTTCCAGTCTTCCAAGCAGTAGCTAGCTACCATTATAATTTTTAGAATGGGATTGAACTTCCAGGCTCTCAGAAGTAATTAAATTTCTAAATTTAAGTTATTTTTTTTAAAACTGATCTTCAGTTGCACAAAACACACTCTCCTCCTGCCTCACCAGAACAGAAGATCAGCAATGTGATGTTATTGCTCAGCCACTTAGGGCTGAAACAAGTGGCTCTTTTGTGCTGCTTTCAGGGAGGCTTGGGAGCAGAGCAGTTACACACCACATGCTCACAAGCTGCCTGGAAGTCACCCAAAAGCTGCCTGGCTGTTTACATGTGTGCAGCTCATGATGCTCTGGGAAAGTGACATTTGTGGCCACAAAGCTGGCTTTTTGCTGCCTGAAAAAGGAAATTTCCAGGCAGCTAAAAGGCAGATTGGGGTCTCGCCATGTGGTTGCCATAGCCCCAACCCACCTTCTATTCAGTCCTGAGCGAGACTAAATGCATAACTATGTAACTGAGATTCTTCATTTTTAATTCCTTGTCCAGAAATGGCGAGAGCTGCTTAGCCTCTTTAGTGTAACTGGAATAGGTTGGGACCTAAACTAGTTGATAACTTAAGAGTGTTTCAGGGGAGTGAAATTAGCATACTCCCATCACATATTTCACATTAATATTACTTACTCTTTTAATTTTCACTATCTTACAACTCCTTTCAACCCAACAGTGGAGCTATTTAGAGCTATTTAAAATTATGAATAAAGTTGTCACATAATGTTAAGCAAGTCACCTTTTACTTTGGTTGAAAAAAGCTTGTTAAATGGTGATAAGCAGCTTTGCAAAGCACATCGTCTATATATCACAGTGAAGGTTTCCTGTAGGTGGACATTATGCTGTGGCATTTGAGATGCATAGTTTCTCAGAGTAGAGTGCCTTATGTTTACCTTCCTAGGACTGGCTCAGGATGCAGTCTGATTCATCGGATTTATCATGGTTCAGTGTTTGTGCCCAAAGATAAGGCTGCAGAGGAGGTCTAGGATTGACACCTATCTTCAGCTGGACCCGCACCAGGCTTTTCACTTTAATCAGTCAGTCAGTCATCCTTTATTAGGCAAAGAAAGACAACATGCATTTACAATAAAAATTTACATAAAATTTACAATAAAATTTGCAATAAAAAATTACAATAAAACCTCAGGATTGTTATTCAAATTTAAGCCATAGTCTTGTTGCCTCCACCAGAAAACTGCCCATTAACTTGGTTATATGTGGGTTCCGATCTTCCAATAGGTATTCCACTGATAACCCATTCAAAGAGGTATTCATTTCCAATAACCTTGGCCGGTTACAAACCGGCACTTGGGACGTCCACAGCATGTCCCATTTTAAAAAAGGGGCATCTATTCTAGACGCCCCTGGGTCTAATACGGACTCTGTCCGTACAATATGGCGCCGGCCGTTCAACACGGGCGGTGCCATCTTTACGTATCGGACGCTGTGCGTCTGAACATGTCGCGGCGCCTGTGACGTCGCGAATGCACCCCTGGCGACTCGCGATGTCACAGAGGCGCCGCAGAAAGAAGCTCCATTTTGGAGCTTCTTTTTTGCTCCGTAAGGGAGCCGTGCGGTGTGGCTGCGACGGCTCCCTTACGGAGCAAACGGCGACGCCGGCAGACCGCCTCAAAGCGGCGGTCTATAACCCGCCCTTCTTAACAATTTTTCCACTTTAATCAATTTCTTCAGAGTTTGACATTTAAGGTTGAAGTTCAGGTGCTTAGATTTAGATATAGGATATAGGTCAAATAAATGGCCCTTTATTCATCCAATTTACATGTCTGGTCTCTTTATTTCATGGTGGGCTATCAAACATCACAGACCTGGAACAATTAATAAGGAAGATCAAGGAACAACATACAAAGGTAGACTTACTGCTGAACATAAAGAAAACAAAAATAATGACCATGGAGAGTCTACATAAATTCAGCGTAGACAATGAGGAAATAGAAATAGTAAAATAATTCTCATAGTTGGGATCAAACTTTGTTAAGAATGGTGACTGCAACCAAGAAATCAAAAGAAGATTAAGAATTAAGAACGGGAAGGGTGGCTATGAAAGAAATAGAAAATGTCCGTAAATGGAAAGGTATACAACTGAGCACAAAAGTTAAAATCATACAAGCCATTGTATTCCCTGTTACCATGTATGGATGTGAGAGCTGGACAAATAGGAAAGCAGACAGGAAGAAAATCCATTCATTCAAGATGTGGTGCTGGAGAAGAGTGTTGAAGATCCCATGGACAGTCAAGAAGACAAACCAATGGATCCTAGATCAGATCAATCCAGAAATCTTTCTGGTAGCAAAGATGACAAAACTAAGGCTGCTGTACTTTGGAAACATCACGAGAAGGCACAACTCATTGGAAAAAGTAATAATGCTAGGAAAGGTGGAGGGATGTAGGAAAAGACCTCATGCTAGATGGATGGACTCTGTTAAAGAGGTCATGGTATGAGTTATGACTGATTTATTTGTTAGTTGATGATGTTATTGCAATTTTTATTCTGTATTATCTACTCTGTTATTGCAATTTTTATCTGTACACCGCTTTGATGACTGCGGAAAAGCGGTTTATAAATAAAATATTATTATTATTATTATTAATATTATTATTATTATTATTATGAGATATAGGCACGTTACAGACAGCCCATTTGGGGCGGCCTGTATCCGGCCCTTTCCCTGCTGGATCAGGGCCTCAGCTGCCACAGCGGCAGCCTCTGAGGCCCCGATCCACCGCTTTCCAGGATGTGGGGAAGCAGCAAAAGGCCGCTTCCCAGCGGCCTGGAAAGGGGTGTCCTTGGGGCTTCAAGCCCCAAGGACACCCGACGGCGGCAGGGAGGAGGAGAAAGGGGCCACTCGGCCCCTTTCTGCCTTGCGTCGCTGGCGCAGCCATCTAAAGGCTGCGCCAGCGACACAAATCCTAGAAGGGGCTCCGTTTTGGAGTTCCTTCCGGGATGGCAAAAAGGGCACCCCAGGCGCCCTCACGCAGCGCGAGGACATCACGTTCACGCTGCCCCGTTTGGAGGCAGTGCGTTCATGATGTTCTAATGGTGGCGCCCATTCTAGATGTACGTACTTTAGGCATGTCTGTTACGCGCCATAGATTAAAAAGAGTAATTGCCCAGAAGTTACACCAACAGTAATTCCTTCTTCAGGCTAATAAGGATGTATGAACCTTTCCTCTTGAACATCTGACGACTGTAGGTTTTAGGATAGGGGTAGTCAAGTGGGATGGGGGCAAGGGATTGTCCTATGATCCCTCAGCAGACCATACAGAAATGCAGCAAACACACAACAAAATTGAAGGTGCCCATTTATATCTGATGCATAGGACTATTTGCCTGACACAAGACTTTATGACATGGGCAAAATCGGGGGTTTACATTGCAATTATCCCATGAAAATCACACAAACATGATTAACATTTTCACATACATCGTGAAGAAAGAACCATTATCACGGGGATAAAAAGGCAATAAACAGCAACAAATCATTCACAGGATTCCCTCATGAATGATTTGTTGCTGTTTATTCCCAAGATAATGGCACTTTAATCACGATGTCATGTGAAAATGTTAATCGTGCTTGCATGATTTTCACCGGATAATTGCAATTTAAACCCCAGATCTTGCCCGTGTCATAAAGTCTTGTGTCAAGATTACCACAGGCAAATAGTCCTATGCAGATGTAAGTCCTACTGTCTAAGGTAAGTGCATATAGGATTGCTTTTCCTAGCAGCTTCATAACCTCGTTACTAGCAAAATAAATAAATAAATAAAAACCAGCTAAGCAACTTCTATTGTTTCATTTCTCCTACTAGTGTTCCAAATTTTGTCTTTGAATGTCCCAAGAGTTTTCTTCCCTATGAAAGAAGCTTCTATTTTTCTCTTTTATTTCCAAGGTATCTTGAAATTTCTTTGACTATCTGTTCAAAGTAGTTTCTTTTGTATGGCAGCTGAGGGTTCTTTGCTTCCCCTTCCTTTGTGTTAGAAAGTTCTCTAGTCCTCCACAGTCTCCACAACTGCCTGTTCTTTCTGTTTTCAAAAACCCTCATGGGAGGAGCTGCCTTATGTCTTCCCCAGAGCTTTGACTGAAGTATGGGAAGTTAGAGGTGCTGCTGTCCACTAGAGAGATGAGTGCAGAGTTTAAAGCAAAACACATGCACAGAACCAAGCACAACTGGTCTCTAAGAAAAACCAGTGGCTGAGAAAGCCATTTTCATTGGGTGAGATCTTTTCAAACTTGGAGTGTTTTTTGCTCCTGAGTGGTGGGCTTTTGTGGGGTGGAGTTGACAGTCTAGCTGTTTTAAATGATTTCAGAGGCACACGTCCAACAGAGCACAAATTTTCACAATCAAGTAAGACTCACAACACAGAGCAGTAGGTGATCTGGGAGCTGTGTTTGGGGATTCTCCATTAGGGCTAAGTGGGGACTTTTGCTCAGACCAAGTGAGTCAGAGACTTGCTTGGGGAAGCAACTGGCAATCAAGTCTGTGAACATTTAGAAAGCAATTCCATAATCACAAAAGTCAACATGGCTTTTTGAGAAACAGGACATGCCAGACTAATCTGATCTAGACAAAGGGAATCATGTAGATGTAGCATATCTGGATTTCAGTAAGGCCTTTGACAAGGTCCCCCATGATATTCTTGCAAACAAGCTAGTAAAATATGGGCTAGACAATGCAACTGTTGGGTGGGTTTGTAATTAGCTGACCAGCTGAACCCAAAGGGTGCTCAATAATGGCTCCTTTTCATCCTGGAGAGAAGTGACCAGTGTCCTGGGGCCAGTACTGTTCAACATCTTTATCAATGTCTTGGATGACAGAATTGGGAGCATACTCATCAAATTTGCAGATGACACTAAATTAGGAGGAATAGCTAATACCCCAGAGGATAGGATCAAAATTCAAAATGACCTGATTAGACTAGAAAGCTGGGCCAAAGCTAACAAAATGAAATTCAACACAGAGAAATGTAAGGTACTGCACTTAGGGCGGAAAAATGAAATGCACAGATATAGGATGGGGGACACCTGGCTGAATGAGACTACATGTGAAAGGGATCTGGGAGTCCAAGTAGACCACAAATTGAACATGAGTCAACAATGTGATGCGGCAGCTAGAAAGGCCAGTGCTATTTTAGGCTACATCAATAAAAGTAATAGTGCCACTGTACTCTGCTTTGGTCAGGCCCCACCTGGAATATTGTGTCCAATTCTGGGCACCACAATTCAAAAAGGACATTGAGAAACGAGCGTGTCCAAAGGAGGGCGACTAAAATGGTGAAGGGTCTAGAAACCATGTCCTATGAGGAACGACTTAGGGAGCTGGGAATGTTTAGCCTGGAGAAAAGAAGGTTAAGAGATGATATGATAGCCCTGTTTAAATATTTGAAGGGATGTCATATTGAGGAGGGAGCAAGCTTGTTTTCTGCTGCTCCAGAGACTAGGACCCAGAGCAATGGATGCAAGCTGCAAGAAAAGAGATTCCACCTCAACATTAGGAGGAACTTCCTGACAGTAAGGGCTGTCCGACAGTGGAACAGACTCCCTTGGAGTGTAGTGGAATCTCCCTCCTTGGAAGTCTTTTAGCAGAGGATGGATGGCCATCTGTCAGGGATCTTTGACTGAGAGTTCTTGCGTGGCAGGGGGTTGGACTGGATGGCCCTTTTGGTCTCTTCCAACTCTACGATTCTATGATCTATACTTAGAAATTCAGTTTGACAATACTTTAATTGCCATGAGTCTGTTTTACAGAATAATGAGATTTATAGATTTGTGAGGAACCAACATTCTTTGACAGAGAAGGCTAAAGAACTTGTAAAACTATAAATCCCAGGATTCCATAGGATGGAGCTAAGGCACTTAAAGTGGTATCAAACTGCATTATTTACACCGTGCAGATGCATCACAAGACTCCATTTTCATTCCATAGAAAGCAGAAAGGAAAGTTAGGCAAGGAACCAGATTACTATACCCTCCAACATTTCAGAAATGAAAACTGGTACATGCGTGGCAAGGCAACATCAGAGTGTGCTCAAGATGGTGAAATTTATTAATGAGGAAGAACATACAAGCTATGAGAGGCTGCAACTGTTTGTTTCTTGCTTGAGTCTACTGGGAATGAAGCATTCTGTCCCTTCCTCTCCTCCTGCTGAGTTAATTCAATTCAATTTACCTTTGCTTTTGAACTCAGTTTTCCACAATCAAAGCAAGTGAAAGACAAAAGCATGGGAAGGAAAGAGAAACTGGGACATTTTTAAAGTAGCTGAAAAAGTAGAGTGACAGAGGATTAATCAGGATGGTCCCTGTCAGTTCAGGACAGTTGAATGGCATGGATGACCAGACCAATTATATTAGTTACATGTCTACTGTTAAAGCTTTGCAAAGGCCCCACAGGTACCATTTACAAGTGAATGATATTTTTCCCTTCAAGAATAGCAACTGAGGGGCTGTGCAGACCAGCTATTAAGGCCGGCCTGGGGGTGGAGTTGGGGCATGGCATTTATACAACACACTCCTCTGCCACCATGGTGGCGTGACACCGCATGCTGCTCAACATGACACACGGCATCACAGCACTCCTTTGGTGCTGCATTTACATGACACAGCACCAAGGGAGCGTCTTAAAGCCATAGTGTCATGGGTATCGCACCCGTTCCAAGGAACAAAAAGGAGCCTTTTTTGTGGCTCCCTTTTGCGCCTTGGAAAGGCTAGATTGGGGCCTGTGGCATGTGGTTGCCACGGCCCAAATCTGGCACAGCTGGAGGCGGCTGCAAGCCACCCCTTAGGGGCGGTCTGCACAGCCTCTGACTTCCCAAACTGAGGCTTAGTAAGTGGAAGGAAACATACAAAGAGGTTCCTGCTGTGGTGTTGCACTCAGGGCCCAGATAATTAGTAACCGGAGAGTAGTAGAAGAAGCCGTCTTGGTGAAGTTAAAAGCCTTGTTTCATTTTAAACTGCTTCTTTAAGAAGCCTGATGTTCAATGTTCAGAGTTTACTGCTGGGTTTCTCACATGCTCTTGCCAGGTGTTTTGTTTTAACACATCCCTAAAATATTGACTATAGAGAGAGGATCAAAGCAGTTTTGGTATTCACTTTGTTCTGAATTACCATCCCGAAGTTCAGATGCTCTCTTTGAAGCTCTATAGAAAGTGAACTTAGCTCTGGAAATTAAAATGGAAACCCCAAGAGAGAAAGCTCTTGGGAGACTTCCAGTACCTTATTGTATTCATTCTTCTTCTTCTTTTCCTTTTGCAGAAGTAGAAATAATAACAGCTCTCCTACCCCCATGTGTTATCAGTGTTTGGAACACTTAGGGAATCCAAGATGAATAAAACTTTATTAAAATACAAACAGAAAGCAGAAAGGGGAGGGAAGGGAGAAGGAAATTCCTGTAGAAATTCATTTTTTAAAGAAAAATCAACTATTGGAGGTGCAGGTCTAAGCCATAAGAAACTTTGGGGATCTCTTTTATAAATTCATTTATTGCAATTACAACCTTATTTTTTGCACTTATAAGAGCTTTAATATCTCAGACAGCATCCCTCCAGGACCTTTTTTTTTTTTTTACAGAACTATAGTCCTTTTTTTTTGACATCCATAGTATTAACCCAAAAGGGAAGACACAAGACACTATATATAAGCTAGGATTCACAGATTGTACTATTTAACAATTTTACTCTAGAGAGATTATTTTTAAAAATGAAGATAAGTTTTCCAATCTGTATGTCCTGGAATGAACATGAAAACTGAGAGAATTTAAACCCATACAATTCCTACTTTTAATCATGTTCCACAAAGGAAAAGAAGATAAATATTAAGCAAGATGCACACTTTAAAAACAGCTAAAACCCCTTTGTACACATGTCTAAAGTCCATGCTAAAATTCTTAGTCAAAGAGTTCGTGAATCAGTTTCTTTAAGCACTGATGATTTGATTTGAAAATTCTGTGTTAAAAATATGTGCACATGGCTCTTTCTTTCCAAAATTCATAGAATCATAGAATCGTAGAGTTGGAAGAGACCGCAAGGGCCATCCAGTCCAACCCCCTGCCATGCAGGAAATCCAAATCAAAGAATCCCCAACAGATGGCCATCCAGCCTCGGTTTAAAGACCACCAAGAAAGGAGACTCTATCACCCTCCGAAGAGTGCATTCCACTGTCGAACAGCCCTTACTGTCAGGAAGTTCCTCCTAATGCTGAGGTGGACTCTCTTTTCCTGTAGTTTGCATCCATTGTTCCGGGTTCTGTTCTCTGGAGCAGCAGAAAACAAGCTTGCTCCCTCCTCAATATGACATCCCTTCAAATATTTAAACAGGGCTATCATATCACCTCTTTACCTTTTTTTCTCCAGGCTAAACATCCCCAGCTCCCTAAGTCGTTCCTCATAGGGCATGGTTTCCAGACCCTTCACCATTTTAGTCGCCCTCCTTTGGACACGCTCCAGTTTCTCAATGTCCTTTCTGAATTGTGGCGCCCAGAACTGGACACAATATTCTAGGTGGGGCCTGACCAAAGCAGAATACAGTGGCACTATTACTTCTCTTGATCTAGACACTATACTTCTATTGATGCAGCCTAAAATTGCATTGGCCCTTTTAGCTGCCGCATCACACTGTTCACTCATGTTCAACTTGTGGTCTACTTGGACTCCTAGATCCCTTTCACACGTAGTTTCATTCAGCCAGGTGTCACCCATCCTATATCTGTGCATTTTATTTTTCTGCCCTAAGTGCAATACCTTACATTTCTCCGTGTTGGATTTCATTTTGTTAGCTTTGGCCCAGCTTTCTAGTCTATTCAGGTCATTTTGAATCTTGATCTTATCCTCTGGGGTATTAGCTATTCCTCCTAATTTGGTGTCATCTGAAAATTTGATAAGTATGCTCCCAATTCTGTCATCCAGGTCATTGATAAAGATGTTGAATAACACTGGGCCCAGGACAGAGCCCTGTAGGACCCACTGGTCACTTTTCTCCAGGATGAAAAGGAGCCATTGTTAAGCACAGAACTAGCATGAAATAGACACTTAGGATGTTATCAGGCAAAGGAAATTGGAAGTATAATCCAATGGCAATCTGAACGCAATTATGGGGTCTAACATTGCGTGATAGACTATCACACACAATTTCGGGCAATGGGAAATCATTCTGAACACAATCATGGAGTTTCACGTTATTGCGTGATAGACTACCATATATAACTTTGGGCAATGACAAGCTATTTTCGGGCAATGAGAAATTAGTTCAAACGCAATTTGAATTCACGTAAATTTGCTGAACTAGCGAATTCACATGAATGTGTTGTGGCCCCACTTCCTTTTCATTCGAAATTAAGAGAAATTCCTCCCATGTGATAAACTCCTTGGAAATGGAGGAATACTGGATATGGATATAACAAATCTGCCCATCCCTGTCTGCAGTTATTTCATTTGGTGTCTATTAAACGATTAAATTTTCAGAAGAACTGGGAAGAAGGCCTTTACTTCTTCTGGGTGAGGGTGTTCCTTCAGAAGTCTCTTCATACCCCCCACTTCATTAGGCTTCTGCCCTGAACTGAATTTGAAGAAGTCAAAATGTGGTGACACTCCAGTGTGGTAACTTATGTTGTCACCTCCAGAGAAGCAGCTACCCCAGGGGAGTCAGCATGGGGACAAAGAGGGGAGGAAAGAGGTGGTAGAAAGAGAAACAGCAGCAGGCAGGGAGAGACATATCCTCCTGACCTCCCCATCCCACCCAAACTGCCTTTCACACCCCCAGCCACCCCCTTCTACCAGCCAGGGCACCTCTGCCATCTGCTCACTGTGGCCCATGGTGGAGGTGGGGTACTGCTGCATCTGATGGAACTGCTGGCCAGGTGGGAAAGGGAGTCAATGGAGACAAGAATGAGAAGAGTCTGCTTGCCCCACCTCAATCAACCCACCCCTACCCCAGCTGACACTGCCCCCTGCTTTGTACAGCAGCTGGACAGTAGCATCTGTCTCAGTTGTGCCCAGCTCATCACCTCCTCCTCTGCCTTGTGTTTCTCTGCCACCTTGGGCTGTCTTGGTTGAAGCTGGGAGATCCTAAGTTAGCAGAGAAGCATAAAAGGGAGGCAGCAGTGGTGAGCAAATGCTACTGCCCAAAAGCCCCTTTACCCCCCCCCCCCCCATTGGCTGGACCTGGTTTACTGCCACTGCCGCCTCCACCTCGTGCCTCTCCACTGTCTTGGGTGCTCTTGACTAAAGTTGAGAGAGCTCAAGGTAGTGGAGAACACAAATGGGAGGCAGTGACAGTCAACTGGAGCTCTGTACAGCTGCACAAACACTGGATCAGGAACTTGGCTGCTGAGTCTGAACTAGCAGCACTTCCCTCACCTGTTTTCCACACCTCCTCGTGATTTTTCCCCAAAAAGTATGTTTTTTTTAGCACAATAGTTTATTTCCCGCCAGCTGTCTTGATGTGGTAAGGACAGTCCTAATTAATCCTCTGCTATCTCACTTTTTGAAATTGCTGTTAAAATGTCCCAGTTTCATTCCCCTTGTTCACTCTCCCCCCTTGACTTCAGTTTACTTCTGCTGTTGCAAACAGAATTCACAATGCAAAAGTAGTTTGCATTCAATTGATTCAGCAGGAGGGAGAGAAGGGATTTGATTCTTAATAAGCCTTGGAAAGAGCAAACTATTGTAGGCCCATTACAAACGGGCACCCTAGCACGGACTCAGTTCGTACTAGGGTTAGAAAGGGGCGTCTCTTCCAGACACCCCTAACCCTAGTACGGACTGAATCCATACGAAATGGCGGCAGCCGTTCCACACGGTCGCCGCCATCTTGACGTAGCGGACGCACTGCATCCGCATGTCGCGCCCCAGAAATGACGCTGCGAGTGTGCACTTCGGCACTTGCGGCATGTCTTCTGGGGTGCAGGAAGGAGCGTGATTTTCACGCTCCTTCTTTGCAATGTCCGGGAACCATGCCGTTTGGCTGCTGTGGTTCCTGGACGCTGCAACTGGCGGCGGCAGCAGACCGCCACTTTTCGGCGGTCTGTAACCCGCTGTAGTTTCTTCTACCTTTTTAGTTCTTCCTCATTAATGTTTTTTTCCCATCTCAATCACACTTAGAATTTGTTTGACCACACGTATCTTGACTTTCATCTGCAAAATGTTGGAGACTATGTAGTTTCTATTGTTTTATACTATAAGAGAATAGATGCCTACTTCTTTGAGAACTGTTGTTGTAGTGACACTAAACTTCTGCGATTAACTTCTAGAGAACACACACAAGATAATCTCCCTTTGAGATTCAGGAAGCTTTATATTATCCGACTTTAAAGCCAACCATTGACCTGTTCTCTGTTTTGTCTTGTTCTGTTCTTTAGTTGCTCTAACAAGTTTGCTTTTATGCTATTGATTTCATACATTTTTCATTTGTTTTTTTTTTCCAGGAAAAAAGCAAAGTATTAAAATCTATAGCATGTTGCCTTGAGCAGAGGAGAAGTGATACAGAAATATTTTTAAATAAATAAATAGCATTTTTTTTTAAAAAAAATGGGGATATGAGTTAAATTTGGAGCTAAATTAAAATGCCCCGAAGAGATGAATATGATGAGGGTGCATATGTAATTTTTCAGGGCAGGAGAAATTGTTTGAAATATTTATATAGGTGTTCAATATTATGTATGATAACAGCAATATTCTTTTTTTTTCCCTTACAGTTTATTCTAGTATATAGTAATATTGTTACAGAAAGCAATATCAGAATAGCAGTGTGGATCCCCAACCTCTAAAACTGTACCTGAGATATATTGCTTCAAGTGAAACATAGGGAGGGGAAGAATATTTGAAAATATTTGGACAATGATTCTTTTTTTTTTTAATGTCTTGATGATTGAGAAATTCTGACAAGAAGAATCCTGGACTGACCAGAATCTTTGCAGTTCATGACCTATCATGTACATAGTTCACACATGGCTATTTTGCACAGAAACTGCATTTTCCATGTTTAAAATCATACTTCAATGCATAAATGTTAGTTAATTGGCAGAAAATTATGACTTCGGCACACAAAATGCTGTAATTGTGGATTTATTCTGTGTAAAATTTGCATTGTTGATTTGCATAGAAAACAATATTTTTTTCCAATTAATATGCAGGAATATATTGATATAAGTTATATGCAGGAATTAATATTTATTTATTTATTTGTTTGTTTGTTTCCAGAATTTATATCCCGCCTTTCTACCACAATGGGATTTTTGCACTAAAATATTATTTTCCACACAATATTAATTAATATTTTCTACATAAACAACGATGTGTGGATTTTGCATAGAAGAAGTCCCTAATGAAGAATAGCTTTCAAAAACTAGTTTTCAAAGACTTTCTTGGAGTGGGAAGAAATTTACTGAAATTATTCTTGTTACCTTTGTGAAGAAAGTTAGTGAATAATAATAATAATAATAATAATAATAATAATAATAATTTTTATTTATATTTCTCGCCTCTCCCTGTGGATCGAGGCGGGATAACAACAATAAAAACAACAACAATTACAAAATTAAAACTACAATGTCATATAAAATACACTCAAGAAAACAATGTAACCATTACCAATGCAATGCATTGATTAAATCATCATTTAAAATACATCTCTAGTGGAACAGCTGCAAACCCAATGTTACCAACCAGAAACATTGCTCTGATAAAAAAAAAAATCTGTCTATTTATATCATCTCCAAGACAAGCCCATAGCATTATCTCCATTTTTAAAGTATCCTCATTGGCTCTTTGCAAAGATAACCCTGAGGCCAAGATTTTCATTACAAGCCTTTTAAAAAAACTTAAATACCCTGTTTATCTCTGACACCCATTGCTACTATACAACCTCTCCCATCTGTTCAGATAAGCAAACACCTGGGAGAATCTGATAAATCCACATCTTGGGTTCTTCTAAGCTTTGAATGGCACTATTTCACTAGTAAGTCAACAGTTCCCATCCAAGGTTTCAGGGGTTGCAATGACTTTGGCTTTGAACAATCAGTCTAGTCTAGTATAAAAATACTTTATTGATTTGGGTCTTTTCCATAGGTCTTTATATAGATAATCTCATCCCTGGTGCTCTGTGACTTAGGGACACAGACAGGCTAAAATAAAGCTGCTTCGGGTCACTTTGAAGGTATGCTGTTTAAATGATGCATGCGTCCTAAGAGGCTAGAAGCCATGGCAAAGCTGCACTCCAGTCCTTAAGATACTGCAATTAATGATAAATTAACATGTAGACTTAAAGTTAAAAAAAGGATTATGGAAGAGGAATGGTTTTGAAGAGGTATGTAATAAGTTTATAGAGGATGTTTTTATAAGAAAAAAGGGGTGTATGCCTCCACAAGAGTCATTGCAATTTTGGTAAACTGATTAATTAAATGATATATATGATCCTAGAGGTGGAGTGCACTTCATGGTAGTGCTGAAAGGATTTAAAAACCACCCTGTCATGATTATATACTAAAAGTTCTGCCTAAATAAAAAATGTTTTTGCTTGCGGGTGTTAGACTGTAGTTTTGTTAGACTGTAGTTTTGTTAGACTCTGCCAGATAGCTCTGGTGCCACAATAAACTAAAATTCCCAGGATTCCTTAGCACTGAGCCAGGGCAGTTAAAGTGGTCTCAAACTAGATTAGTTCTGCAGTGTGTTTTGGACCTATGTTATGTTACAATTTGTGCCTAATGATGACAATTTTTTTATTAGTTCTTCAGTGTAACAGCATCTTCTAAGTTACATTTATGTTTATGGGGATGTGGAATCAATAAACATTACAGGAGGAATATAACATGGTCCAGATGCTAGATTATGTTAATGTCAATACTGGAATAGTTTAATTCCATTTTAATTGTAACTTTTGTAAGTTTTTAATTATATTGCATTTTTAGACTGCAAATCACTTTGGTCCCAAGTTTGGAGAAAAAGCATGGTACAAATAAATAAAAAGAAGTAGTAGTATTAGTAGTTGCAAATCAGGTTCCTGTTTTGTGATCTCATGTGGATGTTGAGGTAATAGTATAGATAGACAAGAGGGAAATGTATTATGTAGCATAGATCAGCAGCTTGAGGTATTCAGGTGTGAGTTATTTATTTTGACTGTTGGTTTGTACAGGCCCAAATTGTTCTGTTTTACCACCCATTTTTAGTTCTACCAGGTGTTCCACATCATATTCAATAAATATGAATATTAGACTTTGCTATATAACATAGGAAAGCTGTCTATTGATAGAGTTTACACAAATTGTTAAGAAAGTATATTGGATAGGTAGGACCAACTGTGGCCCGAATCCTTGACCATTCTTGGGGGGGAGGAGAAATCAAGCCTGAAGTGCAAACTGGAATTAGCAGTCCAACTCCCCTCCCCCCACACACATTCACACTCACACATCTGATGACAAGGAAATGGATGCATTGATGAAAGCAATCAGAACTTAACTGTCTTGTCTACCTCCATTGAATGGTGACCTGCTATTCGGCTTAGGTTGCCCCCCCCCCCCCCCACTGTGAAGTATCCTGCAGCCTCCAGAGGAGTTGGCCAACAATCTGGATTTGGAAGAGTGAAAATATCTATACTGACTGGCTTTACCCTGTGTACACAGTTCAGTTGTTCAATCCTGCCCAGACCACTTAAGAGTCATTATTAGAATCTGAAATGTATACCTCTGCCCCTTTGCAAGCACATTTAAAAACAAAACACTGAGATCATGTTTTGCCCCACCAAGAGATGTTTCCCTTATTTTTTAGGAGACAAGTCCCCACGTTAAGAAGACCTTTCTTTGAAATACAGAGACACACAGAGAGAATCCCTCTGTTTGATCTGCTCCTCAATATTTGATCTGTTCCCCTCTCTGTCAGGCCTGCCTCCCTGCTCTCTCCTCTTCCTCTTCTTCCTTATTGTATTTATACCCCACTCTCAGGGTGGCTTATAAAATTGTTAAGTACACAGTTCTCTGCCCTCAGGAATACAATCTAAAAAGAAATGACACAAAAGGAGAAGGAAATGGCAGCGAGGAAGTCAATCAAATCCAGAAGTTCTTCACTTCCTCTGAGTCCAAGGCAATCATAAAGGAATGGGAAGAGGGCCCTTCTTCTGTCTTGGTCTAGGCTTGGTGGAACTATGCCTGCTCCTTCTCTCTGTCTGTGGCCAGGGCCATGGCAGATGGAATGGAGGGAAGTAGCACCTTATGCTTAGCACACAGCCCCAGTTGGTTAGGAAAAGGGGTTTTTTTTAAGATTCCATGTTGGTTCCTCCTCCACCACAACCACTATCATCTCGGTTTACTTTGGGAAACATCTTGCATTGAGTATAGATTGTTCTCTTCATTTCTGCTGCTATTTTTTCTTTTTAATAAAGAAATAATTGATCTTGCTGCAAAATCAGCTTGTCCTTCTACATCATTTTTTATTTGGAGACATTTTGGTTAATTGTCTGTTTTTAAAATCTTCAGCCTATAAGTTGCAAATAGGGGCTGTACAGACGGGTGGTTAAACGCCGCCCTTTTTTGTCCCGGATTGGGGCCATGGCAACCACATGCCATGGCTTCTGGAGGAAGCAAAAAGAAGCCATGAAAAGTGGCTTCTTCTTGCTCCCTGTAAGGAGCGTCATAGGTGTGCCTTGATGATGCCCGTTCCATACTGTGCCATTTGGTTACTGTGCCAGAGGGGTGTCATCATGGTGTGTGCCATGTAGACTGGGGCACACTACAATGATGCCCTGCTGGCAGCAATAGGGCTTCGAGTATGTAGATGCTCAGCCCTCTCCCCACCCAAAGGCTGCCACTTTTTGCCGGTCTGTACAGGGCCATAGTTAGTGCCTGGAAGAGCTTTCCTCCCCAAAATGTAGCTCACTGCCCTTAACATGGGATCTTGCAGACCTTTGCATCTCTCTGGTCCTGGCTTTGCATTCAAGAGGTCTACTTTTACTTTCTCTGAATTAGTGGGAAATGCTGTAACAGTGTGGATAGGGTTTCATTTTCTCCCCCGCCCTTCTGCAATTCATCTGCTGTATCTCTAAGGTCCCCACCATTCTGCTTCTTGTCAGATTATTCAGTTTTGTTGTGGTGGTAACTAAATTCTTCCTTCAGCATTGTGGGAAGGACAACTGAATTATTTGACAAGTTGCAATAGCAGCCAAGAAAACATTAACAGTTTCTTTCTAAATCAACAGCTTTGAAAATACATCAATGTAATAAACACAATAGCTCAAGTGAAAAACACACATTAACAAGAGTAATACATAACAGACTTAATTCTCCTTAGAGATACTTTTTTTAAAATCCCATGAAGCCAATATCTGATTGTGTTTGCAGCTGAAAAAGCTACATATCTAATAAGCTTTATGAAATAAATGGTTTTTGTAGCCTCAAGCTACTTAGGATACCTGAAGAATTAATAACAGTGTTGGAACAGGTCAGCTCAGATGCTGCCAGCTTTCTTTAACACCAGGCAGAGCATTTATAAAATGCATTACCTTCAGCTCTAAAGAGGTTATATTGTGTCTGGTGCTAATGATGGTTGTTAAGTGCTAGCAAAGCTGGTTGATGCTGAAGACACTTAACCAGAAATATAGCTAATGGCAAACAGTAGGAGGGCTGCTTATTGAAAATGGCTCTTTCATTAGCAAAGAAACATCAAGTGTTCTCATAAAAAAATTTTAAAGTTGAGAAGGTTTGAAACTGGTCAAAGGGCTTGGTCACATGTTAATCGATAGTAGCATGCTATTTAATAGTAAGCAGATCATAGGTGATTGCAATACTGTAGCTACCCAAATTTGTACAACTCTGCTTTCCAATGTAGAACAGTAACTGCAGAGATTCCCGGTAGAATAACTGCACTGGCATTTATGTGTCCTTGAATGTCTCTGAATATGGAGAATGCTAATGGCACTATAAATCAATAAGTCCCAATTATGCAAAGAAAGGAATCTGAGCAGGTTTGCAAAGTTAGGAAAGGATGTTGGGGGCCACTCCTTTCATCTGTCTGGTTGAAAGTGCTCTTATGGAAGAGCCCTCCCTGAGATCAACTGAAGCCTAAGTGAGTTGTTTCCTTTTCTTTCTTTCTTTTTTCTTCCAAAAAATATGATTTAAAGCTTTTCTAAAATAAATTGGTTAAAATTAGGAATAAGAACAGTTCTTATCTTGTAGCAGTGGTGAAAATAATTTCAGCAGTACTAAAGGTTTTAATGCCAAAAGCCTAAGAGTACTGCAGAGCTTAATGAAAAGCTGTCTGTCTACTAGTTGTCATCTTGCCTCCAAAATGTATACCAGTATCCAAAAAATAATGAAGGAAAGATAATTTTTAAAAAATGAAATAATGAACATAATAATGACTGCAGAACTGGTTGAGTGGTAAGGATCCTAATTTGAAGAAGTAGAGTAACTGAATAATTGGAATAAACAAATAAATACACTTGAAATCAATAAACAATCAAGAATTCTCCTTCCTGGGAGAATGGGGGGGGGCACATCTCATGGACGCGTGATCATGGCAACCAGTCCATATGTGCAGAGCCAAATCTCTGATTTGAGTGTAGACTGTTTTCACAATTGGAAGGCTAATTCCACATTGAATCTACTTTTTTCTTCCCTTAATCTGATGTTAAAAACTCTCCTTTTGCTCCAGATTTTGCAGGAGCATCTGCAGCATTCTGTAACAATGCTGCATGGCTATTTACACACATTTCTCACTGTGTTGCCCTGTACCTTCTAGTGCTAATAACCTGATATTTTTTAGTTCTATCCATACCAAAATACCCGTGCTTTCAAGTCATTTCTGACTCATGTCAAACCTAAGGAAAACCTATTGCAGAGTGTTCTTGGCAGGATTTATTCAGAGAGGATTTGGCTGTGCTTTCCACTGAGGCTGAGAGAGTGTGACTTGGACAAGGTCACCCAATGAGTTTCTGACCCAGTGGTCTAGCTTGCCTGATTGTTTAGGACCATCTCAGACCATGAGTTCCAGGAGGTGCAGAGACTGCAAAACATGTTTGCTTGCTCCTTCAAGTAGTACAGTTTCCATGATCCAGATTTCTCAGCATTTTCTACACCGGGGAAAAAGATATGAAAAATTAGATAGTGAGAAATCAGGGACTGAAGAGGGAAATAATTACCAATCCTGAAGAAAGGTCCATGGAAAATGCAGAGTGGTCAGACCATGTCTGAGGATTACAAAAGGGGATCCTGGTCTATGATCAAGTGGCTAGGGTTAGGGGTAGGGTAGATGGATATACCCATTTTACACCCTTGTGGGGTGTGTTGTGCGATATTAGGTGTGACACAAGCCTTAATTGCTTTTCCAGGGGACTGTCTAAAGGTCTGGAATGGCTTATAGCTTTAGTTCCAGAGTGACAAAAACATTTATTAGATTTGAAACAGTCCTTTAATGACTGGGCAGGAATGATGCTTACAAAAATCATCATAAGGTGAATTAAAGGGTATGGTCAATAATTGTCTTTGCTTCCACTATAAGTGCAAGTGCATGGAGCCTGGGGGGAGAGATGTGATCAGCAAACACATTTAGTGATACCTAGATCTTCATATGTCTTCTGATCAGTATGAGTCCTACATGTATATAACCTCTAGTTTCCACAGGTCACCACAGCTTCAAAACATGTCCAACTTTAGATATTCATTATGAAACTGCATATCCAGATGGTGGGGTGTAGTGTATGCTAACAAATGGTAGTAGTGAAGTACACTTCCAGCTGCCATCAACCTGCTTGTATAGTTTTCATCAGTGTTTGAATGAGTAATGAGTCAATTTATTTTGTTTGTTTCTACAAAGAATACTTAGGGTTCTATCTTTCAAGGAGAGGGTGACGCATCCTCACTCTGGGACACCATTTAGCTAGCTATTGGGAACTGAATCATGGACAAAAGCATAGCCTGTGTAAAATTAATTATTTAGGATCCCAGTTCTACCACTTGCAATGAGGGGATTCTGGAGCTCATCAGCTAAAATACTGTGGTGACTTTTTTCCTGCAAAATTTACTACCAATAAAGCTTATAACAGTGGTAAATGTCAGTTTTCTGTACCAAATGAAGTCTTGAGGATGCCTTAAAATGCAAATTGTTTTCTCATGGATATCCCCCCTTCACCTCATTTTGAGTGTTTGAGATGCAGATTATATAAATTTGGTAGTAAGAAAGGAAGAAAACTGTAAAATTGTAGAAAAATACAGTAAAAATTGGGGAATTATAATGAATTTGAGAGGAAAGGAAGTGAGGGTTTGGCTAAGATTGATGCCAAAGTCAAAGAAAGTGTTTCAACCTTGATAGAATTGATAGCTGACACTGTTTTTGATAAAAGATGTCAATGTGAACACACTGTGGAGCTTGTGTGAAATGGACACTATATAGTACATACAGATGGAACTGCTAAAGTTTTGGGTGTATAAAAATGATAACCTCTTCTTATATATAATTCCCTGTGTTGTTTATGTTATGTACTTATGCTACATAACCCTGCCTTTTTCGAATGCATAGCTGCTCAGAATGTGATTTAGTTCCCAGCTTAAAACATGCTGCATTTGTGTGATTTAACAAAATACCATGAAAGAGAACGAACCCTTTCCTCAACCCTTACTAAAACCTTTTCCTGCTCCCACTGAAATCTGAGATAAACCATTGCAACTTGGAAACATTACAGATATCATGTCTACCCACATTTGCTAAACCAGAGACTTTGCTGGTATTAAAAAGGCTTTGCTGCCACACTTTCAGATAAAAAGGTGAAAGTTACCTGGACAGTGGGGTCAGGAAGCAGAAAAGAAAAAAAACAGGGAAGCTTAGCATAACAGGTATTAAAATGAAGGTTTTAGGAAATAAGCCTAGATTAGTTTTCTTTCTCATATATGAATATGAGATACGTATGTACATGTACACACACAAAGAGAGAGAGAGAGAGAGACAGACAGACAGACAGACAGACAGAGAATCCAGGTGACTGACATTCATCAACTCTTTATTTCATTTTTTGGCAAAGAATTTATGCCACCTTATAAAACTTGCAATTTGTTTAATATTCAAAATTAAAAATGTGTTTAGTTGATCCAATGCTGGGATTATTCCCCTATTAAAACTGGGATATATGAAGTGGGATTTGCACAGCAAAATGAGAGTCTTAGTTATTAGAAAAACTATGAGCTCTGATTAAAGCACTGTCATTTACCTAGTTGGCATTTGATTTTGGGCAACAAAACCACTGACCAAACAGACTTCAGCATAGACAGTGAGAAAGTTCCACTGTGTATTGTAGCACAGGCATTTAAAAATAGCACTTTTAGCAATTTGTAGTGAGTTGCCTGATGATATAAATGCTTTAATCTGCAATTCTGTTTATATTTAACTGGAAGGAAGCAACACTGAACTCAGTGTAATTTATTTCAGATTAGACCTGCAAAATGTTATACTGCTAGATAAATATATTTGTTTATATTCACATTTGATTTTTTAAAAAAACAAATTAATAAAAGGAAGTGACTCACCAAACAAGATGAAGTCCAGTTTGCCCATTACAGTAAAGCAAGTGGCAGACAGGTGAGTAAGCTGAAAAATTTGGACTGCAGGTAGTGAAACAGCACATACACTCTGAGGCCTTTTACATAATATTTGTGTCACTCTGTGTGTACATGACATAATATCTTGGATCCTGAAGTGGTACAATTGAAATTCTAACACTTGTTCAGGTTAAGTGTATAAAATGACTCTCAGTTATGTTCAATATAATCTCCACAAGCCCATTCAAAGACCGCGATTCACACAGATTGTTACCATCTGTTAAAAATCACAAGGCAGAGAGAAAGGTTTGAATTGGCCATCTATCCAGCTTGGCAATATGACACGGGAAATGTAGGAAGCTCTCTCAGGCAGAAAACCATGACAAATAAAATAGAAGAAGTTTTATATACCCACGGAAACAAAGAGTAGCCATTACAGGTGCCAGAAGTCTAAGTATGACAAGTATCTCAACTCATTGTTCACATAACAGACACACATTTGCTTTTGACAAAAACCCACATGTAAGACTGCTTCACAAAAGCAATTCATCATAGCAGTTAGAGTGTTACGGTAATGCAAGATCAAGACCAGGGAACACACTGCAAATAAAACCTGTTATAGCACCTCAAAGGGTGTGAAGACTTTCATTCCACTGGAAGGCAAGTGAATGCCAATATTTTCCACAATGAATAAAAACATAAAAAGACACTCATGCAAAAACAACTCTTATATAATGGCCCAGTGCCCTTTTATTAGAATATAAAGAACAGGATTATATGATAGATTCTCTGCATCCTTGAACAATTGCAGAAAGCAACAAGATGTGGAAATTCTACATGCCAAGGAAATCTCTGTGAATATTCTGAATTATGTATGAATCAAAAAGGAAGGCCAGAAAAAAGAATCTCCCCCCCCCCAAAAAAAGATGAGGTGACAGGGTTTGTGGGAAGAAAAGCAGTGGTAACAAAAGCCAAAGTTACTAGTTCTGCTTTAGTACTGCTATTTCAAATTTATTTCTTAGTCATACATCACCTTTCTCCTCAGTGCGTCTGCCTCAGGTCCTTTCCACTATGCCTTAAGAACGCCCTCCCTCTGTGTGATCTTCATGGCTCAGTGGGAACTGCAGCTCATCTCCTCCATCTGAGAGGTACCTGCCAAGAGTTGTGTTACCAATATGTTTTGGAACTGGATCTTCTTTCTAAACTCACACTGTCTTCCGAGATTAGCATTGTATATGTTCTAAATCAACACCAAGCTTCCCTCACTTTTAGTTAAAAAAATTTCATTCCTTCGTTAATTCATTCATTTGTATCCCATGTTGCTCCCAATAATGGGACTCAAGGCAGCTAACATATTTAAAATGCAAATTAAAAACAATGCAAAAGTATTAAAGATTTAAATATCAGTTTTAAAGGAAACAATTAAACAATACATGGAGTTAAAACATTGAACAATAAAAAATTAAAATACTAAAAAAACAGAATATTAAAAACACCACACAGCATTAAAAGCCTAATACTAGTTAGTTGGTAAAAGCCTGATGACACAGACATTTTTTAACCTGTCATCAGAAGGAAAACAGGGATGGGACCATACTGGTTTCTCTAGGGAGGAAGTTCCAAAGTCTAGGAGCAGCTGTTGAGAAGGTCTTCTCTCTTGTTCCCACCAAACAAAGCCTGAGAAGGTAGTGGGACAGAGAAAAGGCCTTCTCCAGGCAATAAATGGAGATGTGACCCTTCAGATTACATGGACTTAAGTTTTATAATGCTTTATAAGTCATCACCAGCACTTTGAATTGCATCCAGAGGAACTGTTGTAACAAAGGAGCCTGTGCTCCCTGTAACCAGTCCTAGTTAATACACTGGATGCAGCCAACTGAAGTTTCTGAGCACTTTTCAAAAATAGCCCTACATACAGTGTGTTACAGTAATCAAAACAAGATGTAACCAAGACATGTACCACCATGGCCAGATTTGACTTCTCCAGGAATTGGCACACTAGTTTTAATTGTGCAAAGACACTCCTGTCACCTCTGAATTCTGGACCTTCAGGCTCAGAGCTGAAACCAGTAGTATCCCCAAACTCTGAATCTGCATTTTCAGAAGGAATCTAGCTCGATTTTACACAAGTGTAATCTTTATGCCCAGATCTACTTTTTGACTGCCTGTATTAAGCTTCAATTTGTTTGCCCTCATCCAGTCCACTACAGCTGCCAGGCATCAATTTAGCACAGGAACGGCTTCCTAAGAATTAGGTGGAAAGGAGTAATAGAGCTGGGTATCATCAGCATACCGGTGGCACATGACACCAAAACTAAAATAGCATAGGGCATAAGATTGAACCACGAGGGACCCAACAAGCCAGTGGCCAAGTATTTGATCAAGAATCCTCTAGTATGGACTTCTGGGGGTAAATGGCAGTGTGAGAGGTCGCGCTTCACTGCGCTAGTGGAGGAAGATCATAAAAAGGGTTTATAGAACATGATTAATTGATAGGAAATGGGACAATGCCCCTCCTGGTGAACGGGTTTTAGAGGTTTTCAGGGAAGACCTGTTTAACAGTATCCAAAAAGGGAATAACGAAGGAGACCAAATGGAAGCTGAGGGGTTGAACAAGGGATATTTTGTAACCCTATGGCTTTAGCACTGCCTACCACTTTTTAAAAGAAGAAAAGAAGAGATTTAACAGAACAGCAAATATTGAATTGAACCTGGGGAGGAAGGCAGACTGATAAAGACTTACCTAGCAGTGGGAGAAGTCCTGGAAAGAAAAGTTGATAAAGAGATTTAATTGAGGTAAAAATGGAAAAGGAGAATGAATTTGGGTCCATGAGAGATGAAGGGAAAACCAAGAGGAAGGAAAGCTAAACAAAGTCAAACAAAGGGCAGAGAGGCAGAGGCAAGAGACAAGAGTGAAAGGAGAAAAGAGGTGGACTCAGGGTGTTCCTCTCCCTTTGAGCAACTAAGGAGACCTCCTCTACATACTATAAACTCTACAACTGGCTAGTAATGGGAAGCTGTCAGTGCAAAATAAAAGTCAGAGTATATTCTACAGAACAGCTGCTCCCCGGCAGGTGAAGGTGGGGCTGGAACACAAAGAAAACTGTGTGATGACTAAATAGATTGAATAAATAAAATAAGCAGGGAAAATTACAGGAAAAGAAAGAGGACTGAGCTGGACCTATGGAGGAGAAAGAGGGGAAGCTGCAGCTGAAAACAGATAGGAGAAATAGCAATAAAGAAGGAGGAGAAACAAAGCAATAAAGAAACCTCAGAAGCAAGGGGAAATGCAAGGAGTGGAACAAACCAAACAATGGAGAAGGTAGTCCAAGAAAATGAAAGAAGAAAGTGGAGGCCAAAAAGTCCTGAGGAAAAGAGATAGGCAAAAGTGGAGAAAGGGAGAAGACACAAAGAACAAGACTATTCAACACTAAAGAATCTTGTTAAAGAAAAACAAGCTCTGAGCCTGAAGATTCAGAATTCCATGGTGACAGGAGTGTCTTTGCACAGTTTAAGCTAGTGTGCCAATTGCAAACCATACAGAAAGGACAATAGAGGGAAATTCAAGATGAGTGAAGAAATTGGAAGGTAAAGACTGAAGTGGGGAAGACAGTGAAGTAACAATGTATGTTGTGTCCAGAATATATCAAAACAAGAAAAGTCTAGGGGGAAAATAGCAATACTGAAAGAGATAGCTCAGTTTTATTAAGTGAAATATTCAAAGAAGTATCAGAAATATTATCAAACTTTCAGGCAAGCAAAAATCATATAAGGGCTGTGTGCTAGGCCTGAAGGTGAAAACAGTGAAGAATATAAAATGTCTTGTAAAAAATACACGTATTGCCAGTATATGCGAGGCTAAAAACTATACATCCCAACCAATGAACAATATATATAGAAATGTCAGGCAGTCAGAGTACAAGTAAGGCTTTAAGCACTTCCAAAAGAACATATGGAAGAGATAACAATGCAAGCCAACAAACTGATGCTCTAATATTATTCTATATATAAATCCAATAATACCTTTGCCTTCATTTAGCATCT
>NC_056525.1:156913413-156945907 GCF_019175285.1 Sceloporus undulatus | reverse complement strand
CCCCCACACCTTCCATAGCTCTACAAGCTGCTGGAATGAATGGGGCTGTCTTTTCATGCCACAACGAAAGGAGGAGGACTTCCATGATATTGTATCACCTAGGTCTGGATACTGATGGCTTGTATATAAAGACCTGACTCACCCAGACTTCCGCCTCTTGCTCCTTGACTCAGCTCATCTTGTCTCCCTGTGTTTCAGTGCAAAACTGATTGCTTTGGGGACAGATAGGTTTTTTTGTTCTGTCACCTGATGGGCGCGGTTAAGAAAAAGTGGCACTGGTTACCTAGAGGGCACAAGAAAATAATTGAAAAGGTGTTTCAGCTTAAATAGGTTACATGGGTGGCTAGTGCAGAAACAAGTGAATGACAAGATAGATAAACATGTTGAAGGCACATTTGGAGTGAAAATTTGGTTTCTGGACTGGCTCTTCATGTTCATCGAAACATAGAATCATAGAGTTGGAAGAGACCACAAGGGCCATCCTGTCTAATCCCTTGCATGCAGGAAAATATTGTATGGCCTAAGGTGCTTGGAAGAGAACAGCCTTTGGGACCAGTCCTGATCATGTCCCTCTTTAAAGCTCAGGGTTTGAGGAGGGTTAGGACAAGGCAGATCTCCTGGGATGCAGGGCCAGCCCAGGTGGCAGCCTGTGAAGTAACACACTGGCAGCATGGCATGGAGAAGGAAAGGTGAGGGAAGACCTTCAGCCTCTACCATAGTTCTGCACTATGTTAGGCTCTGATGTTGGTTAGGGCCCAATTTACCCCATTACATGTGCCCTGTCTTTATTCCTGAGTGGGTGAGTAATAGAGATGTTGCTCTTAAACCAATATTTCAGGAAACATAATACCCTGGACAGCAATAATTATTCATCAGCACCTGAGAGAATGAGCAGATTCAATTGACTAAGGAGTTTATCGCATTAGCTTTGCTCCTGTGATAGATGTGGGATGTAACTTTAAGAAAGCGGATCTTATCACATTTTCTGGGGAGTACGCAGCCCATTTGCAACCTGGGCTTTTCCGGGCTCCTCCTGCAACTTTTCAAGAATGGGATTTTCCAGTTCTTGAAAAGATGCAGCAGAAGCCCTGGTTGCGAATGGGTCGTGTACTCCCCAACGATGGGAAATGTGATCAGATCTTCGTTCTTAAAGTTACATTCTGCATCTATCATATAAGCAAAGCCAATGCAATTATCTCCTTAGTTTGATTGTCATGACTGCATCACTTTGCAACTGAATTAATCAATTTGTTATAAGGAATGAAGTATACCAACCCATTTCACACAACCATTTTTCCAAACCCCCCCCCCCCCCCCCCAAATTACAGCTATTTGATCTCTCTGGTCTCAGGAATGCCTTCCAAATTTGTCTAAGATTTTACATTTACAAGAAAACTTTACTTTTGAGAAGAGATTATCATATCAGTCATCTTCCTGAGAAAAGCAGAAGTCATTTGGGACATTATTTAACACTAAGTACTGTCTTTTATATGTATGGGACAGAGATAGGCCTAGAATTATTTATCTCTGTGGTTACATACAGGACCACTTACAGGGTAAAGATTAGTAAGTAGAAAATATGAGAATTTGAGAAACTGGATTTCTGCTATTCTGAGCATTTAACAAAAGGAAAGTGACTATGTTGGCAGGAATTCTGTGTAGCATTAAAGGAAATCATTAGCTTCTGGTGTGGAAGATAATCAGGTTTAATATATAATTTTTAACGTTTCTGTTATTAATTTATTTGGTTTTATTGTTCTTCCTTGGGCTTGAAATAGACATCAAACCAGGGCAAGTGGCAAGTGTGCAAAACTATTTGACACTCGTTGCTTTTGAAATGTACATTCATCATTCTCCTCTTGATATGAATTTTGCTCAAGGCTATTTAGTTTACACACATACAGAGAGAGAGAGAGAGAGAGTTTATAAAGTTATGGCTGTTTCCTTAAGATGAAATAGTAGAATCTGGAAGTGCTGAACAGTACATGTTTTCCAAAAAGCCCAAACAAAAAGCTGAAATGACAGCAGTTACTGCCTCCAGGCATATCAAGCTAGGGCTTGAAAAAAGAGATTTCACCCTCATGCTATGAGACTGTCATTTTCTGATGTAAACAACTAACAAATATTAAATTTCCTCTCAGGCACTAATAATCACATGGAACACTTCATATGTGGAACCCTCTTGAGAAATGTTGCTTGTCTTGCCAGAATTCTCCTGGCTTCCCTCAAAATAAGCAGAAAATTCAAATTCGTTCTAGATATTTGACTTATCAAATTCATACTCAATATTACTCTGATGTATGGAATTTATAAGTCCTAGGCTTGAATCTGGATTAGGGTTTAAGTTCATGTACGCTGAGAGGGATTAAGTGAACTAACAGCAATGGGTAGTAAGCCATAACCCAGAGGCATTCACATTACAAAAATATAACACTCTCCTTCTACTTTAACTGCCACGGTTCCTGTCTGTGGAATCCTAGGACTGACAGATGAGGGAGGGACATTTACAATTTTCAGCCAGAGAGTGGAGTGTCTGAGGCTGCCATCTACACTGCATAATTTAAAGCAGTATCACACCACTTTAACTGCCATGGCTCAACACTGTGAAATTCTGGGTTTTTTAGTTTTGTGAGTAATTTAGCCTTCTCTGTCAGAGAGCTCTGATGCCACAACAAACTATAGATCCCAGGATTCCATAGGATTGAGACATGATAATTAAAACAATTTCAAACTGAAGGCCTGGACTAAGGTAAGAAGAAGAGCCCTCCCTCTTTGCTATCTGACATTTGGACACAGAGAGAGAGAAAGGCCTGCCAGCTTTATCAGGACTAGCTTACAGCCAACCAGTTCACCTTACATTCTCTCCTTATTTGACTCTTCATTTCCCTTCTACTCCTTTGAACTCAGTTGTCACTAGAAGAAACTCTCATCTCACTGTTGCATCCCTTTGCTGAATCACACTGCCTATTCCTGAATGGTCATTGTCCTAAACTACTTGTCTTTGGTGGCCATCTTGAAATGACATGGGAAGGAAGATTGTAGACCAGGAACCATAAAAAGATATAAGAAATATTTTATATGCAAATCTCCCTGAACATACCTATAAACTTTAAAGGTGAAAATGAGCAAGCCATGGAAAGCACACATCAAAAAGATGGAGAATTGCATTTGTTTAGTCTTGCCTGTATAGGGAAATAATGGAGAACTCTTCCAGCTTTGCTAATCCTTATTAGCTAATGAAGCTGTGACCCTTTCACCCAACATCTGTCTTACTTTTTTTTATAACTGAAGGGCAATGCATTTTTCACTAAGGGAACTGTGCACCTGGGCTGAAAAAGCAAGTGAATAATATCAGTTGGAAAGAATGTTCATTATACATTCAGTCATATTTTAGGTCCATTATACATTCAATTAGAGTTAAGGACAGGATTAGAAAAAAAATTAGTCATAGAATCATAGAATGATAGAGTTGGAAGAGACCACAAGGGCCATCCAGTCCAACCCCGTGCCATGCAGGAACTCACAATCAAAGAATTCCTGACAGATGGCTATCCAGCCTCTGTTTAAAGACCTCAAAAGAAGGAGACTTCACAACTCTCCAAGGGAGCATGTTCCACTGTTGAACAGCTCTTACTGTCAGGAAGTTCCTCCTAAGGTTTAAGTGGAATCTCTTTTCCTGTAGCTTGCATCCATTGTTCCGTGTCCTATTTTTTAGAGCAGCAGAAAACAAGCTTGCTCCATCCTCAGTGTGACACTACTTCAAATATTTAAACAGGGCTATCATATCACCTATTAACCTTCTCTTCTCCAGGCTGAACATACCCAGCTCCCTAAGTCGCTCCTCATAGGGCATGGTTTCCAGACCTTTCACCATTTTAGTTTCCCTCCATTGGACACGGTCTAGTTTGTCAACATCCTTTTTGAATTGTGATGCCCAGAACTGGATAAAGTATTCCAGGTGACGCCCGATGAAAGTAGGATAGAGTAGCACTATTACTTTCCTTGATCTAGAGACTATACTTCTACTGATGCAGCCTAGAATCACATTGGCCTTTTTAGCTCTCACATCACACTATTGATTCATGTTTAACTTGTGATCTACTAGGACTCCTAGATCCTCCAGTACTTTACATTTCTCTGTATTGAAATTCATTTTGTTAGCTTTGGCCCAGCTTTGTAATCTATTAAGGTCATCTTGAATTTTGATCCTATCCTCTGGCGTATTAACTATCCCTCCCAATTTGGTGTCATCTGCAAATTTGCTAAGCATGCCTACTATTTTTCCATCCAAGCCATTGATATAGATGTTGAATAACACTGATCCCAGGACAGAACCCCATGGTACCCCACTGGTCACCTCTCCTCAGAATGAAGAAGAGCCATTGCTCCCTTTGAATGTTCGTTAACTGCAGTTTCCATAAGCCCAGTCAAAATAGTGAGTGATATGGGATGGGTGAGATTTTCAGGCCAACAAAATTTGAAAGGCCACAAATTGCCTACCTTTGCTTCCAGGTCCAGAATTGAAGCAAATTTGCTAATTTGGGATTTGGAATTTTCTGGTTTGATTTAAAAAAAAAAAAAAACCCTCACATGATTAATAAGATATTTCAAACTGACTTCTAATATATTTCTTGGGCGGGTTACATACCGCCATTTGGGATGTCCTCAGGACGTCCTAGTTTAAAAAAGGGGCGTCTCTTCTAGTTCCACATGACCGCCGCCATCTTGACGCTCTGCGTTTGCACGTCACGCCCCAGAAATGACGCCGCGAGTGCGTGACTAGCATCTCTTCCGGGGAGTAAGAAGGAGAAAGAAGAATTTCGCGCTCCTTCTTGGCAGCATCCGGGAACCGCACCGTTTGGCTGCTGCGGTTACCGGACACTGCAACTGGCGGCAGTGCAAGACAGCCCCTTCTGGGCCGTCTGTAACGCACCTCGGATACAGTGGCATATTTTAATTGTAATTCTGGCAAGTTTTAATTCATTTAATTTTTTTTTTAAATTAAAACATTTCTCCCCCAATTTATATCAAAAAAGATCTCAAGGTAGTTTAAAAAATATCATTAACAAGTCAAATAGTTTAAAACAGCAACTATAATAATGTAAATAAGTTAAAGCACAATAAACATAATAATGATTTAAAAACAAATTTAAAAGAGCTCAAATGCTACATACATCAGTATTTGAAATGAACTATGAAGCTTAAAGACTTTAAATGATGGCCTAAATAACCTGAAGGTATTAGATCCCATCTGACCTTGGAAGCTAAGTGAAGTCCGGTCTGGTTAGTACTTGAATCTGATACCACCAATGAATACCAAAAGTTGTAGGCTATATTGCAAGGAAAGGAACTGGCAAAGCTTCCTCTGAGTATTCCTTCCCTAAGGGACTGAATAGACAGCCCATTTGAACCCTCTTGAGACTGTCTTGGAGGCTTGGGGTTTAGATGCAGCATGCCTGAAGTGGGATAGAAGCCAGATTAGAGATTACACTCCCCCGAGCTTCTCTCCCACTTGGGGATGTGGTGTTTAGCCAGCTCTTTGGGAGAAGAGGCGGCTTCTTTATGCCCCCCAAAGGAGCAGAGTTTATCTGCTCTTTTCTGGGGCATAATTTGGCTGGATTGGGGCCAGGCATCTGTTTGCCCTGGCCCCAATCCAGCCTAAAAGGGACAGCTCTAAGGCACCCCTTTTGGGCTGTCTGCATCCCCTGAAAGACAACTCTATAAAATCCATGGGGTGTCCATAAGTCAAAAAGCAACTTGAAGGCAAATACACACACACAGAAGCTTTGATGAAACATCACGTTTTCATTTGGTTCTTAAATGAAATGAATATTGGTGCAAATGAGTGGGTACCCAAGAGTTTGACAACTGGGGTGCTAATGACAAGAGAGATAAGCCCCTCTCCCATGACACAAGGCACTGTATTAACCTTACTTGTAAAACCAAGAAGAACCCATAATTCCCATTCAAGCAGACCTCAGGCAGGTATGTATTGTGCACTGCAAATACTGAATACATTTGGCTGTCATCTACAGAGTGCAAATGCTAACCACTGTTGTCCCATGCAAGCCTGAAACATATATAATTTGAAATATACTTTCAGATTTTAGTATCAAATGTTAAAACATTGTAAGAGTAAATATTGTTGAACATCAAATGCAAAGACAGAATGGTCAGCTGAAATCAAGGATTAAAAAAAGACACTTGAGTTTTGATTATCTGATATCAACCTAACACAAAGGGAGACCATGAAAATAATGCTCAGAAACAAATTTGTCTTGCATTCTGTTACATGGCTAGATATCTTTTAAAAGAGAGGAGTTAAAAGCTTTTCTTTGTTAGTTCCAACACTGCAACTCTACTAAAACCATTTAATTTAATGTAGCTGTTATGAAAAGCTGTAATTAATGCCAGTGCTCATTGTGAGATCTTTCAGGAGCTGTTTGACTGAGAACACTAATATATTGTATCTACGTTAGGGAACACATATGTAAGAAAGTAATAGACCCCACTTAAAACCATCTAGACTACAAGCAAATTCTTAATTAAGTTGTCCACACCGTTCATTATCTATCCCCTGAAACTTTCAATCCCTCAGTTAAGATTTCTTTTTGTGTCTTTCTTTTTTTTAACTGAACTGTCAGTTACAAATCAAAGCAGTTAAAAACCTCACAGGAATTACCAGCCACAGGCCTTTTAAGCAATCCTGACAAAAGCTGTTTGGAACAGACTTCTGAGAAAGGCAATGAGGAATCTAAATTATGATTTGGAAAATAAACCACTCAGAATTTTGTGCACATTGTTAGAAATCATATTTGCTAGTGATATTTTTTTTCCTCCCAGTCCAGCACACTCAGTTAAAATCTTTACTTATATACATTCAGGAGTGGCTCTGTTGGTCATACAGCAGAATACAACAAAATCCATAGTCCACAAAAGAGTGATACCTTGATTGGCTAACCAAATTACAGAAAATACCTCATTCAGACTTTCAAAGCTTCACTGGCTTCTTTATCCTAAAAAATATTTTAGAAATCATAGAGGGAAAAAAGTAATGATTCTAGTGTCACAGGCCTACATTTTGTTTCAGGTGTCATTTCTGTTGGCAGTTAGGATGGTCTGGAAGGCTATCAGTGCAGGCAGAGGACACTCCCTTTCTTGGCCATGTGGGGACAAGGGACAACGGGCAATAAAACTGAGGTAATAAGCAATTTTGTTGATCATTCTTTCTGCATTTTCATCACTGATATGTGTCCTGCCCTTGCATTTGACATTTTGACAGCTACGTTTCATTTTTACTTTAAAAAACACAAACAAACAAAAATATTTCCAATTGTTTTCATTTGGGCTGGAAATAACTTGATTTTTTTTTTAAAAAAAAATGAATGTAGGAAACTCCAAAACTGATGGATTTGTACTCCCATGACATGCTTAGCTATTGTTTTAATAAGATGAAATATGGAACCTAGCAATAAACATTTTGAAAATGAGGGAAGAAAAATATAGATTTGGAAGCTTGGCCTTAGAAGTTTTCTCATCCCACTCACACCCCAACATATTTCACATGTCTTTTTGACTGATTTCTCAGGGAAATAAAAAGTCACTTTTGTGACAAGATATAAGAAAATCATGTAAGGTACACCATTGCTGCAGAAAAAAACCTATCTAAATATAGCATCCTCAGAAACCATAGTACTAATAATTTATTGGGAGTTGTGTCCACACTTTAAGTGTTACAGCCTTCCCCCAGTACAGACATTTCTGTGTCAATGAAAAGTGAGAGAATCAATAGAGATGCACCCAGCTATTTTTGGGTGCAATACAACATGTATCTGTAGGGGCCTGTGATGATCCCTGTGGTCCAAGCAACCCAAACAGCGGCCCTTTCTTGGCACTTAGTCCCAGCAGATCCTTTATTTCCTACCTAATCTCCTGTTCTCAATTCACACTCCCTGCGAAGTTGAATGAGACTCCTGGAGATCTTCGAATCACCCTGCCACCACCCAGTGGATTTATAATAACCTTTCTTTAACATACACTGGGACTTGTTAAGTATTTATAGTTCCCCTCCCTTTCGAAACTAAGCAAGTGATAACCCAACTAAGGCACGTTTAAAGAAGTGTAGGAATAGTAGATACTTTTAAAGAAAATATTTATTTCATAACTTAATTAAAATGAAGGCATCCAAAACACAGTAAGGTAGATCACCACATTAAAACAACAACAAAACCGAATGTTAAAACTTTGTTAGCCTTGTGAATGCTATGACCTACTTGGAGTGCAGTTTCCAAAGAATCTATGCTCTTACTATGGATACAGAAAATTAAAATTTACCAGGATCAAGATCTTTTGCTTTCTGGATCAAGATTTTTATCGCAACTTTTGCTGTAACAGAAATAGTCACTGTTGTCTTCACTGTACCACATATTTTGAGGGAGGGCAACAGGAAAGCGTAGCAGAGAAGTTAGGTGATGTTAAGAAATCTTCTAAGCTGTTTCATATTCCTTACTGGGAATTGGGATTGGCAAAGGCATTATACTGGGAAAACTTTCTTCATTTTTGGCTCAGTCATATAAATGTTTTGTATGTCAAGGTCCCACTTTAGTCCTCAACACCTCTGGTTTTGCTTGAGAAAGACTCTAGTGTAAGACCTTATAAAATCTCTTCCAGTCAGTGTAGACAATAATGAGTTCAGTGGACTAATGATCTGTATAGGTGAGATGCAGCTTTCTATTGTACTAGTTCAATTTGTTCTCAATAACCTCATAAGATACAAAATAAGACGAGGAGGTCAGAATGAGCCCAAACATAAAATGAGCTGATTCTGGCCCAATCTGAGGCCAAACTGTCTCATTTCAAGAAACTTCAACCAGAATTAATAGTGAGGAATAGCACCCTTCATTATTTTTATGGCAACATTCAGCAAGTCACTGGGTCTGTAAAGGTGTGACCTTCTGTGGAGCACTTTTCATGAGTTGTTGGTGAAAGGAAATGAAGTGAAATTTAACTAAACCATAACCTTGTATTCCACTGGTTGGAAAGTTTAAGACTTCCATCTTTTTAGGAATAGAAAAATATAGCACCTGGGCATCTATATAGAGACAGTGGTTCATGTCCAGAGTAGCATTCAGTAGAGTTCCACTCATGCAGGAGGAGTTGGTCCACCTTTCCAAAAATTGCCTTGTGTCACTGGATGATATTCTGGAGACGTTTGGGAAAATATGCAAGAGTAAGGGAGAATCAGGGAAGATTACTGCCCCTTTCTCTTCCTCTTGTGGAAAGCATCTGCTAGATGGGAGTGCTTTGCAAGAATTAAGGAATGCTTCCAGTCACAGAATGGACAATTTGAATCTGACTCAATGTCTCATGGATTGATTAATTATTATTCTACCTTTCTCTCATAAGGGATCAAAAGTGGCTTACATCTACATTGAATGTTTCCAATTATATAAATGCTTACAGAAATGGGAAAAGTTACTATACATCACCATATTAATAAAGAAACAGCTTCAGATTAATTAAATTATAAAACATAGAGGGAATTATTATTTTAATGCTTTTTACTCTTAAATTTTGAAATAAGAAATTTTAACAGGAAAAATGAAGCATGCAAATATAGGACGGGTGACACCTCATTTGACAACTCTGCATGCAAAAATCATCTAGGGGATCTTGGTAGACCAAAAGCTAAACATGAGTTAATAGTGTGATAAAACAGACAAATAAACAAAAGAAACCTTTCCAATGCCATTCTTGGCTGCATCACCAAGAGTCCAAATTGATGGAAGTCATAGTACAATTCAAGATTGAGAGTTGATATCTTAGTCTTCTTTACCTATTGAAGGGATGTTATGTAGAAGACATAACAAGTTTGTTTTCTGCTGTTTCAGAGACTGGAACACAAACTAATAGGTTCAAATGGCAAAGAGAGAGAGAGAGAGAGAGAGAGAGAGAGAGAGAGAGAGAAAGGTACCACTTAAATGTTATGAAAAAACTTTTTGACTCTAATAGCAGCAGTGGAATAGACTATCTCCGAGGGTAGTGGAACATGTTCATCCCTTAGGAGAACTTTAGCTATGTTTTCTTACATAGCAAGTGATCTGACTAGATGGCTGTTGTGGTACCTTCCAAATCTATGGTGCTATGATTTTATTAAATTCACACTCAAATTCAAATTTTGATATTTCAAATGTCAAAAAGGCAAATTGTATTCTAATCACAAAATTGTTTTTTAAAAATGCCTTCATTATTTATTGTATTACATTGTTAATAAATAAAACAAAGTGAACATCTATATAGCAGCACCACTTATACTCTCTATTTTCTCTAATGAACTAAGCATGTCAATGGATCTCTTTTCCTACACCTTACACTCATAATAATACTGTGAATTATGTTAGGCTTGGACAAAGTGACTGGGCCATGTTATCCATGATTTTTGGGTTCAGTGGGAACTACTGGCTGGATCTCCCAAGTCTGCACCCAAAAGTGTGGCCACCACACAATACTTGCTCTCTTCCATTGCATCTGGAAAAGCAGTAGAATACAAGAATTAAGAAGGAGGACACTAACTGAAAAAAAAATCTGATGAACAAAATAACTGGGAAAGTGATCATATTAAAGCAATCATTTGCAGTTAAATACATAGTATTACAGAAAATGAAACCTAAATGCATTGGCTATTTCTAGCTTTCCCCTATATAGTAACTCATTTTCTGGAAGTAATCAGTCACTGCAGCAGTTTCATTTTCTTAAAATACCAAATGCCATCCTTCTCAGTGAAAGCCAAAAGTAAAAGCATTAAACATTAGGGCATCAGGTCAGAATGTAATGCCCTACTATTGTCAGGCATGAACAATTGTCCAAATGCATTATAGATACTTTGTCTGAAGTATCCATTATAGACTACTGTTGAAGCAAGGTGGCATATATAGAACCCTTTAAAAATAGAATGTCATCTATTGTGCACTTTAAAACTCCACACCTTCAGTATCCCCATTAACTTGACCATTCTTAGTTTATATTAAAAATGTCCCCAGTGTTGTCTCCTTTCACGACAAGCCTATTGTATACTATTGACATATCCATGCACTGAACAACCTCCTTGGTATACCTGGATAGCTTTAAGTACTAACTTAATTAGCACTAGTTGTGTTTCAAGATATCCCAAAAATGCAAGCTATGACTACAATACAGTGTAATACCTGGGCATATGTGTGCCACAGCTTGGAAAGGTTATCTTTTTGGAGTACAACAGAAAGAACCACCTTGTTAGTTGAGGGATTCCGGGAGCTGGGATTCAGGGGAAAAACTTCTCTAAACTCTGGTTGTGTGTAAGTAATGGATGTCATGAGATAAAAAGAGGTTGTCAAAATGTAAATGCAGGGGGAAATTTTGGAATTTTCAGTTGCTTGGTAACAAAGAGTAAGTGTTTCAAACATTGTTGATCACCTTGGGGCCCTGGTGGATTGAGAGGTGATTTAAAACACCATGGATGGATGGATGGATGGATGGATGGATGGATGGAGAGGAAGACAGGAAGGTAGTCAGGCAGTAATACAGAAGAATCCTGAAAAGTAGGATTTAAGAACTCATGGTCTTCTAAAGACAATAATGGCACATGTGGTGTTCTAGTCTCTTCTTGCGCAAATTGTATATAAATAGCAAACAACATCAGAAGAATAACTTTCACTTTGGGATAATATCTTATCCACAAAAGACATGAGTCAAGTAACAACAAACAACTGCCACTGACAGTGAAAGATAAGCTAAGGAAGAACAGGAGACACCACCACACAAAATGATTGGCAAACCCTGAAAAGAAGTTTCATGTCACACTTATCCCTCCCTCCCCATGGTCCTAAAGGCTGCTAATTTCCTTTATTTCTTGCACATCAAAATTTTGACCGAAGGCCTGCCTGATACCCCCTTTTCTCTCACCACCCCCTGCTGCACCTTTTTGTCCTTACACCTCCTGTGGGGCATACCACCTATTTTGGGAATCACTGCCTTAAACAGACTGTCACTTTTAAGACAGAGTGTACACATGGAATAACAGCCTTGAACAACACATCACTGCTGTTACTGCAATCATATTTATGTGATTAAATGTAGGAATGAAGGATGTCATCTGCAGTATCTGGGCAAAACAACTACAGGACTGTGTATGTGCTTCAAGAATGATAAGTCTTCTGTTTTAACCAGGAAGCTAGAGCAACTAGTAGCCAGGCATTTCAACTCAGCCTCTCTGATTTGTCCCTGTTTGACACTGAGGTGTTATCTCCTTCAGACATTATTTTTTTTGATTTATAGATTAAAAACTCTTAACACCACATGACATAACATTGTCATCTTAGAGGATAATACAAACATCCACTAAGAATGAGGATAACATAATGTTTTAAATTGTCACGTAGTATACAGCGCAGTATCATCTTTAGCTACTACAGGCAGATGCTGAAACATTTTGCTCTTGGTATGTATTTTTATGTTCTGCTTGTTAATTGCTTCAATAAATATGAATTTAAAAAGGTATTACAAAACTAGCATTGTTACACCTGCCTTTTGCCTTGTGTTTCACCTGATACATACAAAACACAGGTGTCTGAGCAGCTGCTAGCCTTACATTTCCAGGAAGCGGAACTACCATTTTGTCTTCATCCTGGCAGACGTCGCTTAGTGTCATGTGATCTGTGCACATCTACCAGGAACGTGCCAGGCTACATTCTCCATCTTGGGAATCAGTTTACCCATAAACCTTGGAACTTAAATATGTAACCAAAATTTTGAAGATACATGTTTTTCCAACCCACCTCTTTTGCTTATTTACACACCTTTAGAGGAAACACATGAAGGAAATTCAATCATTTCTGGTGGAAATATATGGTATAGTTAGGAGATAGGATGGAATGCAACAATTATTATTTTAAGTCTGCATCTTCATAAGAGCTTGGAGAGTAAATTTCTTACAACCCTTCAGGGTTTAGGTATTAATTCTCTGTTTACTTCAATATCAGGTTGGTTCATATTTTGAATTCAGGAGGATTGTACACCTGCTTATATTGGCCACTTATTGCTGCCTACAAAGCTTTTATTGCTGCCTACAAAGCTTATCTTTGTCTGATAGACAAATTCATAAACTGTGATAAGGCCCTAGAACAGGTAAAATTAAAGGAGAGTGTTGATGAAAGCTGCATGACACAGAGAGCTCTTTGGTATATATGCCTCTATGATTTTATCAGAGTTGGAATCCAACAGAAACCTGAAGTGCAGCGGTGATGTGTTCTTGCCATTACTTGGTGCTTACCATCACTTGGCTGTCCACTGTTATACACCAGAATTACCAACAACTGAAAGGACTGGTGTGATCATCTTGCTTTGGATATGTTGATGTTACTATTGTTCTTGTTCTTCTCCTTCTCCTTTGTTCTCCACGTCATCAGTATTAAATTTCTTCTTTTTCTTTGTATCACTTAATGCAATCGTCACTTTATGAAATCTTTGACTTCCAACTCATTTGAGGGTGTGTTGCTTTCAAATCCTCTAAAGAACCTTGACAGGATACGAAACAGACTAATTCATTTTTTTTATTTTGCAGAACTCGAAAAAGTACACATTACTGCAGCATATTAGATAGCCGGTCCTAAGAAGTGCCTGTGAATTTTGATTTATGTTTTTCACTGTTGGACCAATACAGTGACCATTTTTGTTAATATTTTTGAACTAGAAATAGGAAGAATATTTGAAAAGAAGTTGAAAAATGTGTTTCTTTGGTGTCAAGAAACCCTGAAGAGACGATTCTTTTGTTCAGAAAACATTATCTGTGCTGGAAACAGCCAGTCTGATAAAATATATATATATATATATATATATATATATATATATAATAATGTTGTTTCATGTAAAAAATATTAATTTGTAAAAAATAGAATGTTGTTTCATGTGAAAGAAATGTTATAGTTTGGGACTTACACATAAAATAGGCATGTGGTTGTTTTATGCATAAAAGAACATTTTTGTGCTAAAAAAAACCCTAGCATTTTCTGCACAGAGATATCATTTTCTGAACAGAAGAAAATATGTTCAATGCAGACAATTATATTTATATATATTAATTATATATATTAGGATTAGATAATTTTTTAATGCACAAAACACTAACATTTTAAATTTTACACAAAATAAGTCCTGAATTATGAAAGTCCTGAATGTTCTAACAGCGAGGGAAAAATTGCAAAAATTATGGTTTCTTTCTTTCAGAGAGATAATTAGCAGTAAATTACTCCCTTATCTTTAAATTGTATTGGGACTCCTGATGCAAGATGAGAGCTAGCGTGGTATAACAGTTTGAGTACTAGACTAAGGAGTTCATTGCATTCAGCTTAGAACAGCCCTTGAGCGTTCTTAAAGGGACAGTTCTGGAGACAGGAGGTGGCGGGGAACACTGTATATCACACAGTGAGAATGCTACTGCTGCCGAGCGTTCCCCTTCCATTCTGGGAGCATTCCCCAGGGCCAATTTTCGGGAACATTTTCTCAAGCGTTCTTGAAAATCGGCCCTCTAGAATGCTTCCAGAACAGAAGGGGAACGCTCGGCGGCAGCATTCCTGCTGTGTGATATACAGCGTTCCCCGCCGCCTCCCATCCCCAGAACGGTCCCTTTAAGAATGCTCAAGGGCTGTTCTAAGCTGAATGCGATAAACTCCTAAGACTCTGGAGATCAGAGTTCAAATCTCTGTGGAGCCATGGAAACCCATTGAATGACCATTAGCAAATCACATTCTTTCAGCCTCACAGAGGAGCAAAAATCAACTCCCCTTTAAACAAATTTTGCCAAGAAAACTCTATGCCAGGTTCATCTTAGGATCGCCATAAGTCAGAAATGACTTGAAGGCATACAACAGCATGTGAGGTACTGTAGGACTTTTAATATTTGATGCTCCTGCCTCACTTTTTTCTCACAATTCTTTTTTCTTTGCTGCTACAGAGCTTAGTAAAAAGGTCACCAGATGGAAATATTTTACTAAGCTCCAGATCCGCAAAGAAATCTACCAATTTTGGAAAGCTCTTCTCAACAAATAAATAAATAAATGAAACAAATGTCTCACAGTCTGTATTTTAGCATGTCATGCCTGTTGACACTGAGTATAAATTCTAACCAGTAATCAAGGAACACAGTGGCTTCTAAGGAATTAAAAAGCTTGGAACACTACATGCCTAGAAATACATTTCTTCTATGTTATATAAACAACTGCTTGGCTATACTCCAATACAAGAAAGCTTATTTTATGCATGGTAAATTCATTTGTTCAAACCTAGTAAGAAACTCAGTTCAAGAAGAACTCAAATCTAATAAAGTGGGGTGGATACAAACATGCATATCTAGAACTTGGAAACAACTAGTCACAAAAAGTCAATAACTTAGGTGTAACTAAGCTGTGATAGCATTTCATAAATACATACAATTGGAAGTTATCTTGAATGTCTTCTTGAACAAAGCTCTGATTATTATTATTATTAGTAGTAGTAGTATTTATGTATAAAGTGCTGGAGATTTACAGATGATGATGATGATGATGCAGAATATATACATCTAAATTGTGTTTTATTTTCATAGAAAACCCTAACTCCCTAAATTAAAATAAATAAATACATTTCTCCTAGAAAGGACCCAAGGCAGCTCACAGATCATTTAAAATCATTTAATATTTTTACATTAAAAACCAATTAAAAATTAAAAAAAACAATTAAACTTATTTTGTTAAAACAATATAAAATCATATTAAATGTACAAAATATGAAAAACATAAATAGAACACACACACACACACACACTATAAAAGTCTCCCTGACAAACATCACACAGCTAGCTCTCAGTATTGGCAGGGGTTTGGTTCTGGACCACTCACCCACCCAGATACAAAAAAAGGGACCTCAAGTGGCTGTCTGCACTTGCCACCATTGGCAACAATGGGGCTAGGCCATCTGTAGATGCTCTAATTCATGGATGGCTAGCTCACTGAAACAGGGGGCTGACTGTATGTTAAAAGTGTGCTTCAATTAAAACATCTTTGCTTGCCAGTGAAGGGAAAGCAGGAAAGGGACCAACCTAGCCTTTCATGGAAGGGAGTTTCAGAAGGTGGGAGCAACCACTGACAAGGTTCACAATCATGTCCTCACCAAGAAAGCTTTTGATGGTAGTGGGACTGAGAGAAAGCTTTCCCCAGAAAATCTTAGAATTCCTGAAGTTTGTATGCGGAAATAACAATCCTTCAATTAGTCTGGACCAAAGCCATATAGGGCTTTATAACTGCCTTGAATCCCATGAAACATGGAATAAGAATCAAATCAATAAAAAATAGACCAGTGCTTTGAATTGTGCCTGGAAATGAACCAGTAGCCAGTGAAGGTGTTTCAACAAAGGAGTTATGTGCAGTAGCCAGCATTCTGTCCACTACATTTTGAACCTGCTGAAGTTTCTGAATAGTTCCCAAAGGCAGCCCCATGTATAGTGTGTTTCAGTAATCCAGATAGGATGTAATGAAGGCATATGTCACTGTGGTCAAATCTGATGTCTCAAGGAAAAATAAAATGCATCAGTTTCACACATTCACACACATTCCTTTAGTCACATGGGCAGGTGTTACAGCCCTGTGATAGGTGAAAGGCAAAGTTCCAAGCACACTAAGCATTCCTAATATGTGAGTGTGATAATTTATTTTCATATATTCAGTCTCTGTGGTGAATACATGTCTTGATTACATCCTGTTTGGATTGCTGTAACACACATGCTATGTGGTGCTGCCTTTGGAAATGGCTCACAGTGCTTCAGCCACGTTGGTCACTGGGGCTGGCTGCCAATCCATTTCCAGAAATAATTCAGACTGTGGGTTGTAACCTTTACAAGTCTTCATGGCTTGATTCCAGACTACTTAAAAGATTGTGGGGCTGAAAAGACCACCCTGATAGAATGACGTCCTGCCGCCCTTTTCAATGCCAGATTGGGTCACACCAACACCATAGCCCCAATCCAGTAGTTTGCTGCTCTAAACAGAAGCAGCAAAATGCTGCTCCTTTTTAGAATGATAAAAAGATGCTCTTGCCACCGTGGCAGCTGCTTCTCTGGGCTTCTTTAGTGCAGTGCATCTAAACACTATGCCAAAGAAATGGCATGATGCTGCCCGCCGTGTGATTGGTCAGGCAACATGATGCTGGCATCAGGGCAGAGTCAGGGCAGGTGGCAGACGGTCCCCACCCCAATGCCTCCATTTTATGCCGGTCTTTTTAGACATCCAGAGGGTCAAAGAAGCAACTTGGAAGACTAGGTACATCAAAAGCTACCCTCCCCCCTGAGACCAGAAGAGTGCTGCCATCCAGAGGGACAAAGAAGCAGACTTGGAAGCCCAGAGACATCAAAGCCTCCCCTCTCCCTTGTGACCAGAAAGACAATGGACAAAAAGGGAGGGTTCAACACCACAGCCCAGGAACATCAGGACCATCCCCAACAAGAAGACCAGAAGGCCACTGATGCCATCGATGGGGACAAAGTGGGAGGTGCGGGGGGAGGAGGAGAGGGAGGGGAACATCTAGGAGTGTAAAAAGGAAAGGGAAAAGAGAATTGAGGGAGGGATGAAAGGAATAACATGCATAAAACATAGGAACAGCAATTGGGCTGAAGTGGTGGGTGACACTGAAGTCAACTCTCACAGAGAAAACAGTAGTGTCACCATGGCTGACACTTGTCATCACTGCGTGAAAGGAAGCAAAAGATGTCACCAAGAAAACTCTTCAGTTGAGACAGCTCAAAAACCAACAACTTGAGAGGGAGAAGCCAGACAGAAAACATGTCCAATAAAAGAAGCATAGTTAGAAGCAACAATATACATGTACGTGGAACACAGAATGTGAGGAGCATGAGCCTGGGAAAACTAGACATAGGAAAGAAGGAAATGAACACATGAATATAGCAATACATGGAGCGAGTGAGTTAAAATGGACAGGAATGGGTCACTTTGGCTCAGACAGCTATACAATAATCTATTCAGGAAATGAAAAAACAAGAAGAAATGGGGTGGCTTTCATACTAAGGAAAGATGTGGCTAGAACACTCAATGGATACAACACAAAGTCAGAACATATATTATCAATAAAGCTTCAAGGTAAACCTATATACATTACAATAATCCAAGTATATGTACCAGCCACAGATGCAGATGAAGAGCAAATTGAAAGATTCTATGATGCAGTCCAGGTAGAAACTGACAACATACCATCACAAGATTTCAAACTAATCATTGGAGATTTGAATGCTAAAGTTGGTAACAAAGAAGAATCAAAAACAGTAGGAAGATATGGGTTAGGAACAAGAAACAAAGCAGAAGAGCATCTCAATTCTTGGAGGCCAACAATCTATTCATTGCAAATACCTGCTTCATACAACCAGATAGGAAACTATACACCTGGACATAACTAAATGGTAAACACAAAAACCAGATAGACTACATAATTGGAAGTAGAAGATGGAGAAGCTCTACCCTTGTGGTCAAAACCAGACCAGGAGCTGATTGTGGCACAGATCACAAACTGCTCATAACAAAAATCAGAGTTAAGCTGAAGAAGAAAGAAGAAAGGATGGCACCAGAGGCATGGGGCTTTAGACCAATCAGCACCATGGGTAGAGGGATTTGGACCAATCAGGAACACTCAAAAGTGCACTGTTCTTGAAAACAAGCCTCTAGGGGAGGAAAAAGGAGAACGACTCCTCACACCTCATCTTTGTAAAGCTCAGATTGTAGCGGACCACTGAACACCCACAACCTTCCACCTATTCTGCGTGGTTCTGACAGAATGGAAACTCCTTCCTGACCCTTGAGGAGACTGAGACGAGTTCAGAGAGGGGTCACACATACCTCAAAATCTAGGCTTTGTTCAAACAAAATGTCCACTGCTTGTCACAGTCAAACACATGCTAAAGCAATGCTGAGTGTCTGATGAGGACAGGACCTGATCCTAGGGGTCAGCAGTCCTGAGGCGAGTTTGGAGAAGGGTCACAAGCACCCCCCAAAAACCATCTGGGGCACAACCCAAAATGGCTGCCCTCTTGGGGTTCAGGGGAGGTTCCTACCAAACCCTAAAAGTTAGCACCCCAAAATCTAGAACCCAAAATTTGACCTCCCCAGAAAAAAACTAGAACCTCCAAAGGTAGCAACCCCAAACCTAGAACCCACAAATCAAAGAGGTGGGACTAAGACCAAAAAGGGAGTAGGGCACCAGTCACTTTTGAGTTTGATGAAAGGTATGCCCTTATTATTACTCCTGTTCTCTGGAGTTGCAGCGAACAAACTTGCTCCAGCCTAAAGCTGACACCCCTTCAAATACTTAAACAGGGTTATATCATTTCTTAAACTTCTCTTTTCCAGGCTAAATATACCCAGTTCCCCCAGTCTCTCTTCATAAGGCATGGTTTCCAGACACTTCACTATTTTGGTCACCCTCCTCTGGACACGCTCCAGCTTCTCACCATCCTTTTGAACTGTAGTGTCCAGAATTGGACACAATATTCCAGGTGAAACACGGTCAAAGCAGAATAGAGTGACACTATTACTCCCCTTGATGTAGACACTACACTTCTATTGATGTCGCCAAGAATTGCATTGACAATTGTTGTCTAATAGGTCTCTTAGATCCCTTTCACATGCACTGTTATTAAGCCACTGTTATTAACCCATTCTATCAGATCTGTGCATTTTATTTTTTTCTGCCTAGGTGCAGTACCTTATATTTCTCCCTGTTGCAGTAAATTTTGTTAGCTTAGACCCAGCTTTTTAATCTATTAAGGTCATTTTGAATTTTGATCCTGCTCTGGAGTATTACCTTCTCAGGAGTAGCTAATACTCCAGAGGACAAGATCAAAATTTGGTCATATCTGCAAATTCATTAAGTATGCCCTCTGTTCCTTCATCCAAATCATTGATAAAGATGTTGAATAGCACTGAGTCCAGGAGAGAACCCTGTGGCACCCCACTGGTCATGTTTTTCCAGGATGAAGAGGAGCCATTGGTGGCAACACTTTAGGTTTGGCCAGTCACCACTCCCCAACACTGGTCATGAACTGGATCCACAGCTGAGAATGCATCATATCCCATCTCAGGTTGGGACAGATGACTCTCCTCAAATGAAAAGCCTCATCATATAATAGCCAAGCTAGGCCTGCTTAATCTGCATTTGCCCTCAGAATATTGTCCATGTACTGTATCTTGTATTGCATGATGCTGCATTCTGTAAAGGAGTGAAGATATGTAGATTGCAACAAATTCTCTCTCATGGAAAGCATCAATCCCCGAAACAATATGGCTAAATATGAAGTGGAATTCTACTCTGCAGCAGGAGGGGAACCTGACGTGCCTGTCTCATCCCCATGCCATGTGTGAGGTGTCCTGTTAGGTGAACTACAAATCAAATGTGCCCACTTAGGTGTTGCCCAAACCCAAGAAGGTTGGATTACTGACAACATGCCATGCATCCGATTCTAATTACCTAAGCCACGCATACAAGTGTGAGAAACCTGTTTTCCCTCTACTCTCCAAGTCCAGCTACAACCAGCATATGAAGTCATGTGTGACCACAGTCTCAATTCCTGCAGTCAGGGCTGCTAAACTTTCTCTCTGGCCACTGCCAGCACCTGGAGCTGATCGATCTGCTTCCCCATTCCCTCATATGACTTCTAGTCCAGCTGGCTCCTCATGCTGCTGCCATTTCTCTAGGGCATCAAAATGGTCCAAAATGTCATTAGCAACCAAACTCTCTTTGGAGAGCTTGGAAGCCTTCCTAGGATGTTGGGGCTGTTCTCTAGGCTGCACTCCAGATTTTCAAGAGCATTTTCCCCATTCAGTATTGCTTTCCAAAGGCACTCCTCTCACATCATCTAGGAAATCTCTACAGGTGGACATTTGAGGGGGGATGCTTCTTGGCAGATCATTTGCCCTTAGAGAACATACTCTCCATTTCTTAGGGGCTGTCATTAATAAGGACATGATTCCTAGTCCAACATCCTAATCCCAATAGGGCATGCAACCACCTCCTACACACACACACACACACACACACACACACACAGAGAGAGAGAGAGAGAGAGAGAGAGTATGCAGTTATTTCAGAACCCAGGAATAAGTGGAATGAGGAAGAGAGGTAGCAGGTAGTGAGATAACAAGGGATTATACACCAGGTTAACACCCCTCAATGAATGGTGAGGGTAACTGGAAAGGAGTTAGTAGTGGCTTGCAGGCAAGATCTAACAGGTAACACAACTTCTAATTGGGCAACACACATCCTGAGTATATTACTGGTGAAATAACAACACTGGCTAGTGCTTCAAACTAGATCATGACCTATCCTAGTCCTGTGTCCTAACTGGTGCACATAATCTTAAAGCAATCTCCAGGCCAATCTGGCCCCTATAATTCTCAATCTTGAGGTGGGGGAATACTGAGGCTCAGCCAACACCAACACTTCATGATGACCAGGCCCGGCTGCCCATTTGTGGCCTATCAAATCCTCATTCTGCCCAAGCACATGCTATCTACCTTCCTGCATGAATTGCAGTCTATCAACCACATGCAGCTCATTGACTAAACAAAATGGTTGTGTGTGTGCTACAATCTGCACTGGCAGCACATGGCAAGGAAAAAACAGCACTCAATGTCACATTCATCAGTGAAAGCATAAGGACGGTGGGAGGGGGCAAGCTGTGTAGGCTGCAAACAGCTGCACACCAAGGCAAACAGCCTGTGGCCTGCAAACTGACTAGGCTGCACCACTTGAATCATGTGCTTCAAACAGCAATGACAGTAAAGACTGATGGGAGAGGGAGGCAATGAGCAAACTGCTCATTAGCCAATAGTTGCAGGTGGAGTCAAGCTACATAGGATGCACACAGCTTCATGACAACTCAAACCATCCTAGATCCTTATTTTTCCTCCCTGGGACCACTTCATTCCAGACACTTTATTATTGGTCCACAGACTCCACACCAACTACCCTCTCACCCAGGCAAAAGCACTACAGCTGAGTACCCCCCAACCCAGACCACCTCTGCCAACCTGGGCTCTACTGGGTGATCAATGGTCACAAAGCCCCACTATGCAGCTGCCTAAAGGTCTCTCTCTGGAATGACCCAGAATCCCTGGCCAACTGGAAAGAGAAAACTTGATGCTTTGCCTGATTATTCATCAGCTCGCTATCTTGCCCATTGCTTGAAATAAGAATAAAAAATGAGAACTGAAGGGCAGCAGGGCCTCAAATTGCCACTGGCCCCACCGGTATGCTCTTCCACCATGGCACTGAGTGCTGAGACACATTGTTATGTTGGCCTTAAATTCCCATGAGGGTCAGCAAACATGGCTCCTCTCCCACACAATTGTGCCAGACTAAGGGTAGGGTCCCCCCCAAAAAAGTATGAAAAAAATACATTGGATTCACTGCACACTGCATAAAGCAACTAGCTTGAGAGCCTATACACTATATAAGAACCCTTACTATTGTAACAAAAAGAAATCTCAGAGGAGGTTTTGATTCCAAGGAAATTAACTTTTGATAAGCAGATTTATTCCTTTCACACATCAACATTAACTGACCACAGTAAGATATGAAAGACCTGAATCACTATATGTAGCCCTTTTTAAAATTCAGGATCCTATTATGGCCTCATTCCCACTTACTGGTTAATTCAGTTTCTGATTTGAATCTATGATTTGGTTCAGCTCTGGGGATGGTTCACACTACGTTTGCACTGATTACATTTGCACTGGGATAGAGAAGGCTGTGACGAAGGAGGCAAGCAGGCCGGGGGCGTAGAAGGCAAAGAGGCAGGGGGTGGAGAAAGCAAGAAGGCCAGGGGCGAGAAGGCTGGGGGGGGGGCGGGCGGGGGGGGGAGGAGGCAAGGAGGCTGGGGATAAGAAGGTTAGGGGTGGAGAAGGCCGGAGGTAGAGAAGGCCAGGAGGCCGGGCGTGGAGAAGGCCAGGCATGAGAAGGCTGGGGCAGAGAAGGCAAGGAGGCCTGGGGCGGAGAAGGCCAGGGGTAAAGAATGCTGGGACAGAGAGGATGGGGCGGATTCGAATCGGCATGGTTCCTGCTTGGGCTGAATCGATTTATTTCAAAATAAATCAAATCAGCCCAAAAGAACAGGAAAAAACCAACGTCAAAAACACGCAGGTTAAATGGGTCAAAAGCATAGCTTTCTTAAGTGAGAACCATGCTAGTTTAAACTGGTTCATACTGAATCACAATCTGGTTTAAATGGTAGTGGGAATGAGGTCTACATTCCACTCCCATACTTGTGTAAATATACCTGAGTATTTATTATCACTCTGTCGTTCCTCTAAAGAAGTGAGTTTATGTTCACAAAAAATATTTTTAAAAAACAACAGTTAAGTCTTAAATGTTCTGCTACATTCCTCTCACCTCCTCATTTTTTGCTGCAAAGGATTAACATGGCCACTTCTTTGGAAGCTACAACAAGATAGATTTCTCTTCTAGCTAGCATAGGCTGCGATGAGCCCTTTACAAGTAAGTAATCAAAACAAAAGAAAACAAACAAAAATAGCAAAACACTTCTCTGAATCAAAATACAGTAGATAACTACTGGCCAGTATCCAGCATCACTTTTTTTGCACAAGATTCTGGAGCATGTGCTCTCCCACCTCCAAGGGTCCCTAAATTAAGCAGATTATATAGATCCATTTCAGTCTGGCTCTAGAACTAATTGTAGGATGGGAACAATTGTTGTTGCCTTGGCCAACACTGGGAACTAGATGGAGGAATGTGGCTCTGTTGGTTCTGCTAGAAATCTCAGTGGTTTTCAGTATCATGATATTATTCTAAACTGTCTCTCTGGAAAGGGACATGGGAATACTGTTTCATAGTGGTTCTAGTCCTTATTGGAGGAACAAATTCAGAAGGTGTGGCTGGAGGATTCCTATTCAACCTTATGGCCATTGGCTTGGGCTTGGTTTTGTACCAAGAGGTTTATTTTATTTTATTTAAAAAAGACTTCTTAGAGGATTACTGGCAATCAACATGGAGAAGTGAGCAATAGGAGCACAGAATCCATTTTGGTGGAGCACTTCGTAAAATGGTGCATTGTCTGCAAAGACAGTTTTCTCCTATAGACAAATTATTCTCCAGGAAACCACCACCACCACCATCACCACCACCACCCCGGAATATATGCACACTTTACATGTACAGAAAGTGACTATATTGGTAGCTGCAACCCTGATGATAAGGCAGTGCCTTCTACTACGCCTGAGGAGATCAGAGTACTTGAGAGGTTACAGATCAACCTCCATGAGACATGTAATTTTATTTCTCCAGTTTCATTCCATTACCTCACTTCACCTAAAGGGAAGGCTGGCCTTATATTGTTTGCATGAGTACAAGCATGGTTATTTCCGGTTGTAAGTTGAAGCCAAGCCATAATATACAGATTGTTTCTTATTTCCACTGTATATGTTATCTTTGTGAGAATAAGTAAGCAAGAGAGATATGGAAGAGCGAGGGAGGGAAGGAAAATCCACAACATTTGGCCAATTGCAATCACTTTTATCTCTTCTAGCCTTTATATTCTCATGCTCTCACTCTTCTTTCAAAAAATTCCAGCTGGGTTTCTTGCTCAGCTGAAGATTCTCTTTAGACTAGAAAACAGTGAAGCTTAGAAACTCCAAAAGTATGCCTGTGTGTGAGGAGAGAAGCTCAGTTTCAAGCAAGGGGTTAAGATTACTTCCCCCTTTCCCCCACAACTAATACAGTTTCAAATGCATGCTCTGCATGTGTCTTTTTGAAGGAGGGTGGTAGAAGGGGAATCCTTAGTACCTATTGGCTAGGCTCTATCAGCTGCGGTTTAGCTCAAGCTGCTGCTAAAGAGCTGTATTGATCTGAAGGGTAAATGTGTAGAGAGAGCCAGAAAGAAAAAGACAGAGATCCAGATCCAATCATTTCTGAGAAGAGAGACAACCTCTCTGCCAGAAAGAAAGTGGTTTCAGCCCGTCTGTCTTCCTTGTCATATCTTTGGTGAATGAAAAAGAGGACGCCTGTGAAAGCTGTTTGTTGCTACGGTGGGGTAGAGACAAGGTTTTCCCATAGCAGAAGCTGCTGTTGCATCTTGGTGCCGCTGCTGCTTCTCTTACTGCTGCAGTTGCATATAGCAGGTAAGCCTGCCTTTTAAAGCAAAACAAAATGATGAAGATAATTGAATGCATTTGGATGGTGTCTGCAGCATCCTCAGATCCTGGATCCAGCGAGAGATCCAGAATTTGCAAATGCTGCATTGTTAGTTTGGTTGGGAAGGGGATTGCAATCTGGGGGAAAGGGAATCAGTCTGTTTGTTGTTAGAGAAGGTTGTCACATACATACAGTGAAAAGGAAAACTTGAACAAGTTTTCCCCAGAAAGTAGATAAGTCACTGGCATGATGAAATAAGCATATGAAGAGAAGAAAGGGGATTGCAATGTAGGAAGCAACTCCTTTACCAAAGTGTGTGGAGGGGTGGGGGGCAAATAACAGACAATTCCCTTATGTGTGTGTCTGTGTGTGTGGTGTCAGTTATGCTTATTAACTGATTGATATTTGAAGGATCAGAGATAAGGGCAAAAATATTAGCCAATGTTGGTATCAATGATTTTTTTTTAAAGTCCATTCATCTTCATGAATAAACTATAATCGAGAACTTGAGTTTGAGAAGATTTATGAGCAATTTTAGTTGTTGTTTTTTAAATTAGGTGACAGATGGTTAGGATGGAAAAACATGTCTTTTAAAAGATGAAGAGATGATTATTTCTTTGTGTTTAAAATAAAACTACCCCAAACAACCTTTCTCAATGAACCTGCTGTGCCTGTACCTGTTGTGTTTCTGTCTGTTAAACAGGTTACATTTCTGAACAAAGATCTAATTCAGATGTGGCAAATAAGGTTTCAGTGCATACTGTGAGGTACAATTACTTGTTTCCCCCCCAAAAAATGATCTTTCCAAATTAGTCAGGTGGTGATAAGTGAAATAGGCATTTGCTGAACCGTTTAGCAATGAATTGTTATAATTCATGTAAGCCTTGTGTTTTGGATGTAAAATACTGGGATGGGAGAAGTCACACCATTTGTTTCTCTCTTTAGATGCCTAATCCCCAAATTAGAAATCTGATTCACAGTTCTGTGACTTTGATAGCTTTGTATTCAGATTTTCTCTCTGGACCACACACCTGTTTTAAGTTAAAAGTATTTCCCACAGAGAGAGAATAGATGACCAATGGATTTTTGTTTCTAGGTTCTGCAATTATTTTGTGATCCTGATTATTTATTTTTGCATGCATTGTAAAGTCTATCCACAGGGTGCTTATGAGGAAAATAGGCACTGCTGCAATGTTGGATGGAGCCTCTACCCCTTATCCTCCCTCCCAAAAATGTCATTTGGATTTCTTTTGCTCTGCAGTTTTCCATTTCCATTTCAGCCAACAGAAGCATAACAATTTTAACATACTGAGCAGGTGTTAATGGCAAGCAAAGCACTTTTCAGTATATGCTTCAGCAGCTGTAAGACAAAATATTATTAAGGGTAAATGCTATGCATGGAAGAAATGTGTTAATGCAGTCATATAATTCATGTACTGGTCAGGAGGTCTTTTATAAAATCCCCCATTAAGACCTGATTAGAGGTTTCAGTGACTGCTATGGACTGTCAAGAGGGTTTTTTCAGAGTTTTACAAATAAGTCCCCAGAAAGAGAAGCCAGATGGTTATACCACCAAAGTCATAAGCAGTTAATTGCTGAGCTGATTCATAGCCCTCCAGAACATATCAGCACCTTAACTGTGAGGCTTACATTGAGACTGATCAAACTAGTTGCTTTATGCTTACCTGTGCAATGATCAAAGAGTCTGTTTTGGAAATGGTACGGTAATATATTCATTCTGTTCTCTGTGGTAAGACAAAACATAGTTTAATATAGAAAAATGAACCAAGAAAGAATTTGTTTTGTGTCTCTCTCCAAAGTTAAAATTCCATGACACATTGTGTACCTCCTTTTCTCTCTCTCAACACTGTTTGGTATTTGGTTTCATTTGTAAATAGCTGTAACTTGTGCCAAGCCTGTGGCATCCCCTCTCTGTTTAGCTGGACTGTATGGCAACTAGAGACTTTAAGATTTCCCAAAGCTTATGTTCTGTTCACCATGGCAGAAGGAAGTTTTGCTCCACAAGAATGTAAAGGTCCTCTCAGCCTAGCCACTCTCACTGTCACTCAGATAACTGTATGCAGTAATTCATGATGACCATTTGTTATCTGCATAAGACATAGATGATTGGAGCCAGCTTATCCAGGTTTGGAGCCAGCTTATCCAGGTTTGTTGCCAGCATTATGAACAGAGCTGTCATTTGCTTGCCAACTTAATAGCAAAGACCTTCATAGCAATCAATAGCTCAGCATAAATGGTCAGCCTAGATTCTTTTTAGAAGAGATTTAACTTTTTTTGTTGATTTCCAAAGAGCTTTGCAATACTATGTATTTGAAAACTTGCAACAAATATATTGTGCATTTCGGTTGGCCAATAACGGTATCACTGATGGATTTTTGTTTGTATTTCTTAAATGGCCAACATAGCTTCCCTTCATGTTTTAATCAGTTATCTGTCATCTTTCATGGGCTCTTACCACAGTAGTCCCAAGTAGCACATACATGGAAGTAAAGCTGACCATACAGTAGAATTTACTTTCAAGTAACAATCACACTACTACATAGAAAGGGGAGCCTTAGCAGTTTGTGACTTTCATACTGAATCCCAACAGCATAGGAAGAGTAAAATTTCATGAGAGGATCCAATTATTCCACTTCCTTTGGACAGAGTTGCATCATAGATTCATTGCATCATCACAGATGAAGCCACACTGTGGAGCTAATAATGTGATTGCTGTCACTTTTGTGATTATCTAGTTGCTCCTATACCAGTTCTTCAGTAATAATGTATCAGTCTCCCTTGGGCCTAATTGTGATGTTAGTTGCCACTGAAGAATTTAATCACCTTATGTAAGTTCTGTTGTCAAAGAAGCAATGATAATCCTCTCACTTTTTAGAAATGTAACTGATGTGGAACACAATGTAAATTGGTTAATCAAGAGGACATCTGCTGGACATCCAAAATTTAATCTCTTCCTTTAGGATTAAGTAGAAGTCAGCATGCTGTTATTAGGCATATGCTTGGATGTGAATGCTTGGTTGCTAAATATTAGACTTGAACTAAATTATTACTCCTATAATATGATCAGGATGTGTGTGTTGTTATTTTTAATACTTGATATATTTTATCTGTAAGATGTCTAGGCTGCTATTAAAAGTAATATTACAATAGTGTTGGAATTATCAACCCATCTCCCTCAAGCTGTCCAACAACAAGGTCTGGAGAGGTTTACAGTCTTCTAGAGCAGGTTTTTGGGGTGCTAGTATCATTATTATATATACATAGGCTTCTGAGCCTCTCCATTCTATATGTCTCTTTTGGTATGAATCAGAATCTCTCAGCTGCCTCTCTCCCAACAATTGGTAGTTGGCACTTAGAAAGTACATTGGCATCAGTTACATAAAAGGATCAAAGAACAGTTAACATCCTGCCCAATATCCTTCATATGAAGGGGCTACGAGATCTGAGAAAAGACCCAGACAGTTTTGAGGTTTGGGGTTTTCCCCCCTAGCCCATTGTATATGTCTAGGACTTAAGGGATGGACACATTGTAGTGGTTGGTTGCAAAAGATATTACAAACCAGATGTCATACATGAATGTCTCATGGCACTAATACAGAAATTTCAGCATGATCCAATAGGTCCCTAAGTTATTTGATTATTTTAATGCTATTGAAGCAAACTATATTATAGGCTGCAGCCATTAAGGGCCAAAATAGACTAGCAAGAAGGTGTGGCTTGAAGCCGCCCTTTCCAAAGCTGGATTGGGGCTGCAGCAACTGCACACCATGGCCCCAATCTTCCTTGAAGCCAGCCAAAAAAGGAGCAGCAAAGAGTCACTTATTTTCAGCCAGAAAAAAATCCAGCTTTTCCAGCCCTGCTGCAGCCCTGGGATGGTTTCCAGTTGCTCTGGCAGCATGTAAACACTGCACTGCTGGAGTGCCAGAAGTCGGCACACCTGTAGGCAGCTGGGTGGCTTTTGGGTGGCTTAGGCACATGTGGCATGTAAATGTCATACTCCCAAGCCGCCCAGAACGTAGTGCAAAGGGGCTCAAAGAAGCAATTCCAGTACTACAATTTGAAAAATATAGCTGAGTTTCTGGAACTCTATATTTTGAATTACATTCTACCTCTAATCATTAACCATCAGTGGCTGACCTGATCAAGGTCTTGGACCTACTTAAATGGAATTTTGCTTGATTTCAGCTGGATTTAGTTTCATGTCAGCTTGTTCACAGAAGATCACTGCTGCAGTTTGCCAATCATTTCACAGTTTTTTTTATCCTGCTAGGCTTTGCATGGTAAATTCCTGTAAGCTTTTTTGTTGTTAATTCAGCTTTCCAGACAATGGAACAGACCTTGTTCCTGGAGTCCCCAAAAATGTAATTGGTGAGTGAAGACTGAATCCAATTTTTTTGTAGTAGAAATTTAAGAATCATTTTGTCATCATTTATACTTGAAAATGGTCTGCCTCACACAACAGTTCAGGAATGGGCAATATCAACCAATATCAACTAGTTGCTGTTCAGCTACAACTCCTGTTATCCTACAATTGGTCTTCCTAGCTGGGTTAGCGGGCATTGAAATCCGGCATTAAATGTAGTTTAAGGAAAGGGTAGCTCATAGCAGTCTTAAATGTACTAACTTTAACTTGGAATTAGAGAACAAATCAATGTAATAAATAAAATAAAATAAAAGTTTATTTTTACCCCACTTTTCTGTCACAGGGACAATAGAAGCGGTACAAATAATGGAACGAATAATGAAAAATTGAAAGTAATAAAATTAAATTTATTTTTAAATGTACTTTAAAGTGTTAAGTGTTAATATATTAGTAAAAGTTATCTGTGTTAGAAAGCTTCTTGCTATTTTACTTTCACAGAGAAACAAAGATGCTGAATTGGTATTGGAGCTCAGCTAATACTCCATACAAGGGAAGGTCAGAGATATGAAAGTTAGTAGAAAACAATTTATATATTTAGTTATTTATTATCAAGCTAAACACCTCATCCAAATTACATTTGCATCAGAAGTGGGATTAACTATTATGTTTGTGGTAAATTACTTTTTAAAATGCAAGTTAGGGCTGGAACAGATGGCCCTTTAAAGCCGCTGTCTGGGTGGCTTGGGAGCATGGTGTTTATATGTCGCATGCTCCCATGCCATCCTGAAGCCATCTGGAAGTCAGGCGGTTGCCCAGATGTGAGCGGCTTGAAGGGGCTCTGGAGTAGAGATGTAAAGTCCTGTGGAAATATTAGGTAAAAATTAGGAAAAAAATTGTTCATGTTTTTCCTGAATCATGCTAAAATAAAATATTTCATAATTGATTTTCTTCTCTTTTTTCAATTTTTTCTTTTTTTTTTTCTTTTTCTTTCCCCTTTTCCCCCCCGGTTTTTTTTCTGGGGGAAAAGGGGGGGGGGGGGGATGAAAAAAACAAGTAAAAATTGAAAACAAAGGAAGAAAATCAATTATGGAATATTTTATTTTAGCATGATTAAGGAAAATTTGTTTTTCCCCCTAATTTCTCCTCAGGCCTTCACACCTCTACACTGGCAGAGTGATGTTTATACACTGTATGCCACTGGAACAGCTTGAAGCCGCCATGGGGTCACATTGGGTTGGGAAAAACCATATTTTCCCTGGCTGAAAACGGAGTGGATCTTCAAGCCACCCCTTCCGCCCATCTGTTTTGCCCCTTTAATATCTGCATTAAAAGTATTTCAAGAAAGACTGATACTACAAAATGTCATCCATGGTTTTATGCACTACCTCTCCTTGTTTTAACCTTAGGGGAAAATGAAAGAGCGACATGAGTTTTTGAAAACTTGATTTATGTGTGAATTGTCAAATCATTTGCATTTTGCATGTTTTTCAAATGAATGTTCTCTGATAGAGTGTATTGCAAATTCCAAATTGTGAACATTTTTGACAAAAAAATAATTTCAAGTCCATGTTCAGGGCCAGAAAGTACAAACTGTATAAACTGTGTAAGGAAAACCTGCATTGAGCACATTTATCATCCATCCCTACTATTCACATTACCAGTTTATCCATTACCAGTTTGAAAACCATTTCTCTCTATTTGGATTCTGTTCAACTTTGGTAGTATTCAAATAATTGAATTATGGGGATGTAAGTCTATGTCCCCCCGCCCCCATTGGCCTGACATCATTCTGTGAAAATGATGCAGACCAACAGTCCCAGGCCAGGATTGACACCAACCCCAAAGACATTTAGTGCAGTTTAAAATCAGATGTTTGCCACAGAATTTCCTAGAAACTCAGTTGCATCAGGCAGCAGACCACACTGCTGCTGCATCCCCTGTGGAGACTACAGTGACAGTGGAAGGGAGAGCCTGGCCACATAAGTGAAGCCAGGTGCCCTGTTTCTGTCCATATGGAGACACTATAGGGGCTTCCACAGGGTGGTAGCATCAGGTAAGGGTATGTGTGGCTCCATGGTGCAGTGGCATGCAGGCATGTAAAGACCTGCTCATCACTCTGCCAGCCCAGATAGGTACTGGGACAGGAATGGGCTAGGACAACAGGCAGGATACCATGAGGTTGGCCCAGGGTGTCTGCCTCTGTGTATAGGTTCTTTGTCAGATGAGTAAATTATAAGATATACTATCAAACAGAGATGTCCAGGCTTTCTTGCAGCTGATGGCATTGGGAATTCCCACTTCAGCCAGCCAGTCTCCATGTACTTAAATTGCTTAAACATTATTGGAGTAGACTTGAGGGATCCAGTCAGGAAAGAATTCTGCCTTGCCATAATTATAAAATATTATTGAGGTCCAGGACATACTGTTATCACACAATGGTGGTGTATACAGCATGTCTACTGATAAAAGCGTCTGGCTTATGCTTCCCAAATTGAAATCAACTCAGGGACCATATATTATGGCCTCCTAGGCACTTGAAAACTTTCTTGTTTTCTGCCATCCTGGATAAGCATCCAAACCCAAAAGACATCTGTAGCCCTTGGTATCCAGCCATATATCATTGGTTTGGGCAATTTAATATACGTTTTTTTTCCCTTGCCTAAACAAAATGAAAATATGTCTCCTCTCCAGTTCCATGAATGGAATCCAACTGGTCTTGCAATTGCATTTTTATATCCAATTGATGACAGAAGAGAATCCTGTGTGGCACACGCAACACTGTTTTGCATCACACACACACACACACACACACACACACACACACACACACACACACACACACACACAGAGCATCTACTGTCTGTGGCTGCTGTCACAAAAAATGTTGTGTGGAGC
>NC_056525.1:156888051-156913403 GCF_019175285.1 Sceloporus undulatus | reverse complement strand
ATTATGGAGGCAAGATGGTGCAGAAAAGCAAGGAGAAAAACTCATATTCCCTGGATATCAATTTAGCAGCCTCTCAAGTCCTATAGTTTAAATATGGGATCTCTGTTCAGGCATGAAGTCAGATGATGAGTAATATACATACTTAATTTAAATGTGTTTGCCTGAGATCACAGTATTACAACCTTCTAACCCACTGATTTGTAAAGTACTTAGAGAAGTCTTGAGTATGAAAGCTTCTCCTTCAGAGCTCCATTCTCTTTTACACTATAAATGACTCATAAAAATGCCTCCCCTTTAAGTGTATGTATACACACACAAAGTTTTGTATATACACACATTTAAATGGGTGACATTTTTATGAGCCATTTTAAAATGAGAATAGAATTTGGTATTATATAGTACCTATCATACTCAAGGTATTGCAAAGCGGTTTGCCATACACTTGAGTTATGTTCATGCCAGCCAAAGAGGCTGCATAGACAAATGCTTCTGACGGGAATAGTGTCCAAAATATCAGGGTCATCCACAACTCTTTTTGAAAAATAGCCTATGATCTTCAGCTTTTACTCAACTGTTTGGCTGAAAAAAAGGGACAGTAAACCAGAATTCAGCATCTTATATGAGCAATGTCCATAAAACCCCTATATAGCTTCTCCCTTTTTCTTTTCCTTCCACCACTTGGTAGCATTGTAGAAATATTAAAATTTAACAGACAATTGGGCTTAGAAAACTAGGCTTCAGATAATTCTATACTAAAGTACATTAGAAGGCACTTAACTTGAGAGTTGAATGCGTGTCTTTACTTCAGCAACACTAATGTCTGGGATGGAAAGTGGTGAATTTGATTGTACATGTGCCATTCTTTCTGTGCTTTCTTGTGCTGCCCTTATCTCAGTTTCATTCAAGATAAAGCCAAATGGAGTTTAAACGAGAACTGTAGCAGAGACAGGGCAAATTTGGCATTTTAGATGTATTTGGACTTCAACTCCTATCATACCTCGTTTCTGGCTGCACTGGTTATAGTTGATGGTAATTGGATCCAGCCAGATATAGCCTGCAGAGGGAGGGAACAAGGTAGCTGTGTGAATATTGGAAAAGCAATTCTTTACAAATTTTATTCTCAAAGGAAGCAGTGTGACATTTTCAAGTTTCTTCCTGCTGCAAAAAAAGTGTTCAAAAACTGTGCTATTTTCAAAGACTATTTGCAGTGTGATTTTATTTGCACAGAAACCAAGATTTTCTGCACAGAAAATATTTTGTGCAAAAACACCATTTTCTATTCTGAAAATGTTTCCTGTGCATAAGATGCTGTAGGAATTTCTTTGGTGAAAAATTCAGATATGGGTTTGTTTTGTTGATTTGTTTGTTTAACAGAGGCAGAATTTTCTACAGTGAAAGGAAATAACCTTGCCATGGCAGTCATGCCAAACCATGAAGAACCCCATTGGCTTAGGATCCTTTGTGTACTTTCCCAAAACTTGGGAAATACTCTCTTATTCTAATAATATTCTTTTAGTATAATAAATTCCTCGCCAAACTCAAATCCTGAAATTCTGTACTAGGAATGGAATATATATATATATATATATATATATATATATATATATATATTGAAAGCTCCCCACACTCCCAGTATTGAGAAACCCTCAAGAGATTAATCCCGGGCTGATGAAAATATTCATCTTCAGGACTCATTCTGCACAAAATTTGAATGTTTTGCACAAAAACTTTTTTTCTGTGCACATTTTGTCCTGAGAAAAAGATGTTTGCTGTGCCAAAAAGCTGTAATTGGGGATTTATTTTATGTGAAATTCATACATAGTTGATTTGCACAGAAATCAACATTTTGTCCATAGAAAACCACCTTTTCCCTGCTGACGAAACAAAATGCTGTTTCCTATACAAAGAAATGCTTTTTCCTTTGAAAAATAACCACATACAACCTTTGGGAATGATAAGTCCTGAATTTCAAATAGGGTTCAGAAAGTGTATAGTATTCAAAGGCCAGTGAGGAAAAACTGCTAAAAATATTTGTTGTTTCCTTCAAAAAGAAAATTCACGCAGAATTATATACATATTCTGTACAATTTAGACCATGACTGTTTAACTGATATGGCATTTTCCTGTAACAAATATACAGTTACAGGAAAATTACATTAGCTCTGTTCAGGAGATATTCCTGCTAAAGCACACCCATCTTAGGACCTTATCACATCAAGGTGCTACGGCGACATAGTGACTCAAACACCACAAGCAATAATCCTCTACTGCATGACATTGTTGGTATTCTGCCATCATCCCATCATAGTGCAGTCTCAAATGTGCATCTCTGCAGACTAAAAGTAATCTGTTAATGAATATCTTTCATGCTACCAAACAGTAACTTTTTTGCTGGGTAACCCTGGTCCCTCTTCCTTCCATGAGAACTCCATTACTGAGTGGGATGTGGGCAGGTTTGGGGTGGGACCAAATATATATCCAACTTTCTTCCATGCCAGCAGTCTCTGAAGATGCCAACCACAGATGCAGGCAAAACATCAGGAATAAACTCTTCTAGAACATGGCCACATAACCTGAAAACCTCACCAAAAACTAACTTTGTATAGTTCATGAGAAGGATGCAGTGAAGACAAGCTGAAATCAGTTTTTCAATTTAGCTTCTTATATGCTGAAATCCAACCAAAAGCACTCTGTGTATCTAAGGAAACATATATGTGCTGTGATACTAGTCCTCAGAGCCAGCTCCCTGAAGAAAACTACTCATGCAGTTCTATTGATCCTTACATGCCAGAGCTAGGAAACATTGCCTTTTTGTGACTACAGTCACCCCGCAGCTAAATGGAGGATTATGGGAGCTATAGTCTAAATCTTTCGCAAATGCTAATTCTCTCTCCCCCATCTAGTTTGACGTTTAGAACAGGAAATTTATGCCCAACATTGATTCAAGTCTTCAATGTTTTCTGGGATCAAATTCAAGCCTGACTAAGAAAAACTCTCATGCCATCCCTGAAGATAATTATGAAGACTTCATCTTGATTCTTGGATAGGTTTCCTTATCCCTATGGGGGCATACCATTCATCTGACATTTTATACAAATTTTATCTGAACTTTTCTTGGCAATCTTTTAAAATCTCTGAGATGTTCAACTTCAGAAGAAACTTTCCAGTTTCATTTTGTGATCCACTTGAGATAAAAATCATTCAAAATTCCAAGGTGCATGAAGAATTGTGTCAACCTTATTGGACCTGTTTTGGCTTTCTTTGAAATTCACAGAAAAGTTGCTTTTGGAGAGGAATGCCATTCACTTGAAATGTTGCTTTAGGTCAGATTTACATGCAGTACTGCTTGTTTTTTTGTTGATTTTTAGAGGTGAACTTGAGTCATAAGTCATTGGCATCATGACATGAGGGACATCTGTTGTTGTTGCTATGTTACTACCACTGTTACCACTATTAATAACATTTCCAGCATATCCATATGTTAAATGCAAACAGGCAAGACTGAAGATGGAAATATTCTACAAAGCAATGAATAATATCCTTAAACACATTTCCTTGCAGGGAATTGATTTTAGCCTGAGGGCCATACTGCCTGTGTCAGGAATACTGACATTTCAATCTAGGTGGGTCAGAGCTCTAGACCAAAAGGGAAGAATATCAGGGGAATTGTCCACACAAGAGCTCACAAAAATAGGTTAGCACATTCTTTCAAATGCCAGCGTATGATCTAGGTCAGTTATAGGGCATTCAGAGAGCAATGGCATTCCAATCATGTTCTGTTCTAGTCAACCTCAAATAATTCTCCCAGGTCAGTTGTCATCATTCAAGGCAGATAAATTATATGCACATCATGTTCAGCCAGTGTGAATGACTGCTTGGCTTTGTTTTGGAGTCTCCCACAACCCACCTGTAACAGCATGTGTACAAGTACTATTCAACCAATTCTCTTGCTAGCTGGTGCCAAGGAGAAGATTACCTCACCTTCAGTAATAGATGGGGAAATGAAAGAAGCTTTGTTCTTTCTGCTACTAAAATGTATTTTGTACCATATGGCAAAAACTGGGTACTCAAGGGATCTTGCAATGCAAAATTCCAGAGACACAGAGAGGAGAAATTTCTCACATACAAGGCATTAAAATCCACAATTAAAAAAAAATGGAAGAGAATGGGTTGGTGAGCCAGATCACTCAAATACCACAATGTAAACCTATAGTTGTATCAAGAATGGGAACGCAGCTCTTTTCACCTAAAGTCCAACATGCTAACCACTACACTGGATGGTATTTTCTATGTGTGCTCATTGATCCAAATAAGCTGGGCATTGCATTATGCACTGGAGAAAGGTTCACACTTCAGACTGATCATGCTGCTTTGTGATGGCTCCATGCTGTCCAGGGAGCTAACAAGAAACTGCTCCACTGGAGCTTGTCCCTCCAAGAGTTTCATGTTCAACATTTGTCTGGTGGCTCACGGCCTATCTCCTAGGTGAGAGGCTAAGGGGGATGATTTCTCAAATTGCTTAACTTCACAATGGTACACCTGTATTAACTGTGCATTACATGTTTGTTAAACTGTTCTTTCCCAGTTTTTTTTATAATCAACTGAGTTTTGGAGGCATGGCTGTTTATGTTTTCCCCTTTCTAGAGCTACATGATAAAATCCCACCCAGTTTGGTCCAACTTCTAGTTGTTCCCAGGCCAAGTGAGATTTGGGAGGAGTGTGATAAATGGGAGTTTCTCCATTTACCAGGGCCTTTTTACTTGTGGTAGGGGGTACTGTAAGATATGAAGAGTGATGACATCACTGGTGGTGTAAGGGAAACCAGGCAATCAAATGGCAGTTAGAAAAGAACCTTGTGAATGGTTGCTGGAAAGAGACCATTGGGGGAGTTGAGAGAAAGAAGGCCTGAAGAAAAGAAAAGCTTTGACTGTTGACTTTTTCTTAGTCAGGGAATCAGGTTTGGCTATGTTTGGCTGAAATAATTATTTTATAACTTATTTTTTAAGTTTGTGCCTGGAGGACCAGTTGGCCTCCATGTCTTATTCTTTAATATTCTTTACTTCACAATAAATTTTTTTCTTCGATACTCTGCCTCTTTCTTCATTCCTTTTAACAGCCTTTGCTTGGCTAGTATCTGTTCTGATTGTAGTTTAGCAGTAGCAGGCCCCATCAATGTCACAATGCATGGCTGGGGTATGATAAGTTAAATCATTGGATGGTGGCAGCAAGTCTTTATTAATATTATTATTAAGATGGTCTGAATGCGTCCCATCCAACTCAAAGGAGTGGAGCAGAATCAAAGAAAACTTTCACAACCTCAAGCAAATCACTTGTTTTTGTTACACTAAAATTAAAGCCATCAACCAGAATCCCATTGTCAGTTCCTTGGAGAAGTCTTTCAGAATATATGTTCAAAACCCAGCATCTGTGCACACAGACCAGCCTGCATACATGCCCCATTCTGTGTATGTTCCGTGTTGCCCTCAGACATCTCTGTCTGAGCCACTCCAGCTTTCTGAAGACTGCTCATTGGATACATCCTCACTGCAAACTTCTAAAACTCTGCTATCTCCTTTCCACATTTCCATTTTGCATAGCTCCGTATATTGTGTTTGTTTGAACTGCTATCTTGTGTGTGTGACTGCACTTTGCGGTTTTCTAAATACAATTTCCTTAATTCATGCAAAATTTGGGGTGCTCCCAGTTAGTACTAGCATATACTGGTGCACATGTCCAAAGGTTAACTTGCAAATATAATTTCCCCTACATTTGAAGTAAAATTGACAATCGGTCTCCACCTCTATCTTTTCTTTGGGTAACAAGCTGCAGAGCCATAATACTGCAATTTGCCCCTGGAATATCCTGGCCTGTGCAGAGAGTGTCCTAGTTTAGAGCCTCGGCATTTTCTAATGTGGCCTTGCTTGAAATTACTGGACAAATGGTGTAGCTTAGGGGAAAAGTACAGAAAATGCTGCAAGTTTAAGAACACATATTTATCATTAGATTTTTTTGAAATTACTTTTAGTTTTTTAAAGACAAGCAAGAAAGTTGCTATGGGGAGGGGGAGTTCCAAAACCTTGGAAGGAACTCAGAGGAGAGCCTGGCAGGAATGGCACAGAAATTAAAACAGCATTGGCTAATGTGAAATGGCAATTCATGTAGAATTAGCACTGCCCTTCAGAGCAGATCTACTGAATTGAACCTAGGAGGGTTTTAAGATTAAGCCATTTAATTGCTGCTTTAGGAAGTCTGGATTTTGCGTAGACATGAGTCCAGGTGTTAATACTGATTCTTCTCTGTTCAGTTGTGATAACAGGACTGAATCTCAGAACCAATTAAGAGGAAACATTCAAAGACTTCCTCCCAGTTTTTAGTACATCCTGAAGCTTTCCTTTAATTGGGTACACTGCAGGAATTTGGGGATGCTGCACTGTAAGGAAGCTAAAACTGCATTTTAAAAGGAGGAGAGTTGCTCTCCTTTTAGTTATCCCAAGTTGACATTTCAGTCAAGTCTTATTTTTCTTCCTGTTGCTCTTAAGCAGGTTTTTATATATATCTATATATACTGAGTGACTAAAAAAGACTACTTGAAAAAAAAATCTGCATGAAACTTCCTCTCTGAATGCTTACATTTTAAACAATGGGGTTGAACCAGTGGTTCAGACAGGTCCTTTCTTTGGTTGATCGTTTTGCTGCTCACACTGAGAGACACCACTGGGAAAGTGGAGGGAAGCTTTGGGCCACCAGTTGAACTTATTTGTTGTCACCAGAGTAGAAAAAGGCAGTCAGCTGACATTCATATCCAGTCAAAGACCAGTCCTTTCTTGAGACTCCTATTTCTTCAATGTTTGGCTCTTATGGGATCTTCAGAATCAACACCTTATGGCAATTGTCACTTGTGTGACTGCCAGTCGAAAGAGCACAGATGAGTTCCTAAACCACCCTTTCCATGCTGTTTTGGGTCTGTGGAGACATCAGAGTCCTAAGCACTGAAAACAGTCCACTTTGGAAATAGTCTCTTGATGGAAACATATACCAAACAATTCAGCACAGCTCTATCAGCACTTAATAGGATACCAGCTTTATGTCAAAGTAAAAATTATGGGAAAGCATATTGACTACAACTAACCTGCTTCCTCTTCCATAACAAAATGACTTGCAACCTGAGCCCATTTTTAATCTTCTAATGGCTAATCATGTAACAAATCAAACTCAGTGCAAGATATGTAGGTGGAAAATATCATGTGCTTTGACAAACAAATGTCTTTCACTAGGGGAATCATCTCTGGGGGAAAAGAAAGAAAGATGCCATCTAGTTTGACCTTGAGAATAGGAAATTCATGTTGAACATGGATTCAAATCTTTAATGTTTTCTGAGATCAAATATCTTGCAGTACCCTGCTAAGCCAAGGAAGGATTGGACTTGTTTCTTGCACTGTGGAGTTGGCCAGGTTTGAATAGCATCCACCTTTGCTTGCGAAGGAGTGATAATTCCTCAACCCACCTCATGGCCAAGATAAGTCAGCATATCAAGTGCAAACTGGCATTTCTTAGCCTTGTTTGCAGACCAGCATCCTTGCTATGCTGAAAGACAGTGTTTCAGTAATTTAGATCTGATGTTTTTGTTTACCTGGATGTATACATGCCTTAGGGGAAATGGTCCTTTTTTCAGGATATGCAGAGGTGCTTAACAAGCAGGCCTGACTTCCATCTGATACCTGGCCCTTTGTTCCTGTGTGACCCATGGTAGTGGTGAGTATCAGGTGGATCGCTGGGATGGGTATGTATGGGAACAGAGGGCTGTGGATCTTCTGGGAAGAGCCGGAATAGAATCATAGAATCACAGAATCATAGAGCTGGAAAAGACCACAAGGCCATCCAGTCTAACCCCCTGCCATGCAGGAACTCACAATCAAAGCACCCCCAAAAGATGGCCATCCAGGATCTGTTTAAAAACCTCCAAAGAAGGGGATGCCACCACTCTCCAAGGGAGCATGTTCCACTGTCAGACAGCTTTTACTGTCTGGAAGTTCCTCCTAAGGTTTAGGTGGAATCTTTTTTCCTGTAGCTTGCATCCATTGTTCCGGGTCCTATTCTCTAAAGCAGCATAAAACAAGCTTGTTTCTTCTTCAATATGACATCCCTTAAAATATTTAAATAAGGCTATCATATCATCTCTTAACGTTCTCTTCTACAGGCTAGACATAACAGCTCCCTAAGTATTTCCTCATAGGTCATGGTTTTCCATGCCTTTCATCATTTTAGCAGCCCTCCTTTGGACACGCTCCAGTTTCTCAACATCCTTTTTTAATTGTGGTGCCCAGAACTGAATTCCAGGTGAGGCCTAACCAAAGTACTATAGAACAGAACTATTACTTCCCTTGATCTTGACACTATACTTCTATTGATACACCTAGAATTGCATTAGTCTTTTTAGCTGCCACATCACACTGTTGATTCATGTTCAGCCTGTAGTCTATTAGGACTCCTAGATCCCTTTCATGTGAAATCTTGTTAAGACAAGTGTCCCCCATCCTATATCTAATTTTTTTTTTACCTAAGTGCAGTACCTAATCTTTCTCCATGTTGAAATTCATACACAGAATAAGGAGGAGTAGAAATAGAAGGAAGGAATATCAACAATCTAAGATACATGGACAACACCTTAATACTAGCAGAAACCCTCGAAGACCTGAACCAACTACTAAGAAAGATCAAGGAATAAAATACAAAGAAAGGCCTATTGTTGAACATAAAGAAAATAAAAATAATGACCACAGAGAACCTACACAAATTTGAATTAGACAATGAAGAAATACAAATAGTAAAATAATTCTCATACCTGGGATCAAACATTGATAGAAATGGATACTGCAACCAGGAAATCAGAAGAAGATTATGTATGGGAAGGGCAGCTATGAAAGAACTAGGGAAGATCCTAAAATATAAGGATATATAACTGAGCACAAAACTTAGAATTGTACAAGACATTGTATTCTCTATTACCATGGATGGATGTGAGAGTGGGCAGTTAAGAAGGAGGATAAGAGGAAAATCAACTCATTTGAGATGTGGTGCTGGAGAAGAGTGCTAAAGGTTTCATGGAAAGACAAAAAGACCAAAAAAAAAAAAAAAAGGATCCTGGAGCAGATCAAGCCAGAAATCTTCCTGGAGGCCAATATGTCTAAACTCAGGTTGTTGTAATTTGGACATATCACAAGAAGACAAGAATCATTGGGGGAAAAACAATCTAACCTATTAAGGTCATGTTGAATGTTGATCCTGTCCTCCAGGGTATTAGCTACTTCTCCTAATTTGATAAGCATGCCTTCTATTCTTTCATCCAAATCATTGATAAAGATGTTAAACAGCACTGGGCCCAGAACCCTGTGGCACCCCAATGGTCACCTCTCTCCATGATGAAGAGGAGTCATTGCTGAGCACTCTTTAGATTTGGCCAGACCACCAATTATAAATCACCTAACCGTTGCATTGTGTAGCCCACATTTTACTAGCTTATTTCCGAGAATATCATGGGGGAACCTTGTCAAAGGCCTTACTAAAATCAAGATAAGCTATATCCACAGCATTCCCTTCATGCACCAAGCTGGTAATTTTATATTTAAAAAGTCCGGCATGACTATATTGGCTTTTTGTGATTATGGCATTCTCGTCTAAAAGTTCACAGACTCTCTGTGGAAATAAATGTAAATTTGTTTGGTTTTTTTTTAAAAAGCATTTTAAGGGTGTTATACCCAGTTCTGGTGTGGAATGTACTGGACATCATCCACACTGCTCACACTAGAAGTGGGGTTTGAGATGTGCATCATCTGAACAGGATGATGCCAGAATGGAGTGGTTGGTTGGACTGATGGGCCCTTTCACCCATGCAGACTAAGCCAGATGAAGGGGAAAGTTAAAGTGTATATTTCTAACAAGTATATAATGCTTTAAATTAAGATTTTGTTGTTCTTGTTCTTGTTCCTGTTTTTGAGAAAAATAATTAGAAACCCCTCTTGGTGTGAGTATCTAAACTTTAGCTATTGAATATTAATCCAGCACTGAGCTGAAGGTATCACTTTATTTTAGCTAAACAGATGGTATAAGAGTAGGTCAGGCTGAGGATGCTGAATAGTCCAAGGCACCCAGTCATTCATGGTTCATTAGAAACGGGAACTTTATGTCTGAAACTCCAGGCCAATGTCTTAACCGTTGCATCCTTTCCTCCTCCCAGGGAAAAATTGAGAAGGGAACACACACACCAAAGTACTCATTATTTCAAGAAACATTATTCCTGCTCCTCTTGCAGAAATAGTCACCCATCTTGCTTTATTCTCTTGATTTCATTTTCCATTCCTTTTTTTGCTCTCAACAATGTCTTTTCACAGCCAAATTGTGGGTGGCCATGTAACATTGTGATGTCATTTGCCTGCAATGGGTTGGAGTCACACATTAATTTGGGAAGAAGAAAAAGAAAAAGGATCACTAGTAGGGAGGAAATAGCACCAAGACTACCATACAAATGGTGTCACGCGCATAAAAAACAATGATGCTGAGCAGGATGGGGTCGGAAGAAAAAGAGACTATTTCACACAAACTATTTTCTGCAGGAAATATTTGTACCCCTCAGCAATATTTTTTTCAACCCCCAAAAGAGAAACTGGTGCAGCTTGACATATAAGTAACATCATTAGTGTGTGAACTCGGAGAGCTGTAAAGCTAAAGCAATCAGTTATATTCCCCATACCAAGAGTATTGACTATTTTTTTTCCTTGGGCTTCAGCTGTACATTTTAATAGAATATCAGTCCTGGGAGCATTAATACATTTTGGAGCTTTTAAATCAACAGTGACCTATTCAGTCACAGGGCTGCTCCAGTAATGCAATGGCTCACTAAGGTTAATGATGGATCATGGTGTGATGTAATTTGTACAGTGCCATTTCACCCATTAGATTTCCCCCAACATTTGCGGGTCGGGTTATCACATCTAAATAAAAAGCCAAATCCTTCCTCCCTCCAGTTCCTGGAGATAGCTAGTGATTACTGGAAAGTCTGGAATTTTATGCTGGGAGGGGCTCTGAGTCTAACAGGCAGATGAAAATTTATCGTGCTATATTTAGAGGATGACAAAAACAAGCCAGGGTCAAGGTTTCTCAGTCACTGTGTGACACCTGCCTCCTGTGGCTCTGTTTGACCATCTGGATAAACAGACAATTGAGTTGTGAGCAGAAATGAGACCTCTGACTCCCTCTCTGTTTTTAGCTATCATTTGTCCCCTGATGGGGAAGGTTAGCAGACTTGACCTGCTCTGGAAGATTACTTACAATAAGAATTGTCTGTAATTCCCTTCTCTCCTGCTTTCTTCACCGAAGGCCACCCATGGCCCGCCTGAAAACACAAATGATATGACATGTAGAAAGCACACTGTACTTTCCAAAGGTTCTTTTATTGATTAGAGATGTCAAATCAGAATGATTCAGGCTGCTCTAAGCACCTAGAGGAAGGGAATGGAGGCTACTTTCTCTAACAGTGAACTTATAATGCTAAAGCAAGTGTTTCTCTCCTCAGTCCTGTCAGCCTTCATTTACTGTCTTGGGGTAGCTGCAAAGAAACACTGTTATTATGAAAAGAAATGACAGAAATGAACAAGTGGCAGTTCTGACTGCTTCTGAATGCTTGCAGGTTGTATCTGGATACTAATGTTAGTGCTGTCTCATGAGTACTTTCCCAAGGAGCACAATCATAGCATTCCTGTTGGGATCCCTCACTTTAGCCATGCAAACTGCTTTCTGTTTCATTTGGTTTTCCATTTGGATCACTCTACCAGCCATTTTGAAACTATCAGGTTGTAAACAAATTTGGCTGCCAAGGAATCGTAATTTGTTTGCAATGGAAATTGTCAGTGGAATCCCATATGACCATTACAAACTACTGTAGCCAAGGGTCTGATTAGGGGAATTTTATTATTATTGTTATTAGCTCAAATATTGCAAGAGGGGGCCTGCTACGATGGCCTTGCAGAATCACCCTCCCGTTGTGTCTACAGAGAGACCAGGAAATTCCAATAAATGGAGCTGAAACAGACTTCTAGAATTAATAACCAGTTTATTTATAATGGGGAAAAACAGAGAATTCACTAGCATACACACACACATACAAGGCTCAGGAAAAGCAGGGGTTAGCATGGAATAGGATTTCAGGCTCCACTAATGGTGATAGGTACCAGAATGTAGACTACCTCTGGGAATCGAATGGGATATGAGGTTGTGGGACAAATCTGTTCTGCGACCTGGTTTGAACAGAAATGCCAGCTTCCAAGGCAAAGGTCTGACTGATGTGGAGTATAGAGACCTTCCAAATGGAGCACCAACTAGCAAAAGTCTGGACTTTTTATGGGCAAAATCTTGCCTGTGGCAAAGGTGCTTGATGATGAGAACAAAGGTGTTTAATTACTTTCTTTTCACCTGGATGTCCCTGCCTGATTGTCTTAGTGGTCTTAAGCTGCTTGGACAACAGACCCTGGGAGGGGGCAAGAGCCTCAGGCAAGGCAAACATTTGCACTTTCTGGGCAATATGATAACCTTCTTTGCAACTCCCTAGACTATCTAGAATGGTAATGAAGGTGCCCTTAGGTGTGGTGTGTAATGGCGGACAGGCAGCCAGAGTTCATCTAGGGGTCATTAAGGCCTATCATTTATACCAAAATTTATATGGAGCAGCCAGGGTAACACTACATAGCACCATAGTTAGTTAACACTATAGTGCTATGTAGTGGATTCTGTCCAGACCACCCAAACCCACTTACTGGAAAGCAGCATCTAGGAATAATAATAATAAAACAACAACAACAGTAATAATGATTTGTATTCTGTTTGATACATGCTGTGGTTTACCAGTAAGTGGTGTCTGGGATGTGTGTGTGTGTGTGTGTGTGTGATGGTTCCTATGCTGCCCCTAAAGTAAACTAGGGGCTACAAGGATATTATAAGTACTTAGCAGTAACAAATTTGTAACTGTAGGTTACATATTCTTCACTGCCCAACATGATCCTTGATTTTATTCTTTGTATCACCACTGTAGCAATCAATAAATAAGTAAAATGAATACATAAATACACAAATGAATGCCATTTGCTTTGTTCATATATCAAGCCAGAGATAAAAGCCTAGTTTCATTTTTTTTTAAATAATTATTTTTATTATCTATTGAATATACATAAAATAAAGATAATTACAAGCTTAATGACTTTACATCTTATCTCTTGTACATTATACTCTTCAATATACTTCTCCAAACCGAAGTAACCCATAAAATAAAGCCAAACCCATTACTTCCTTCTTTCCCTCTTCCCCTTTAAGCTTCATGTATTATTTCCTTGGTTTTTAACATTACACATCGTCTCTTAATCTGTACCTCTGGCTGTACCAACAAATCTGTTTGTATATTCACAGTCCTCAAGACAAGTATATCATAATCAAGATAGAAATTATCCGATCATATATTCATTTTTTTAAAATGTAACTATAGGTACCAGATTATTTAACCATACTGACATGGAACTTGGGTTGCCATTTCTTCCCCCTCCTTGATATGTTCTTCATTTATACCTATTGGATTTGGCTGAATGTGATGGATGAAAATTTTGTTACAAATATGTAAGAATTTACCAAAATGAACAGATAACATCTGCTTATGAAAGCAAATTCTTGTAATTTTAAAAATTAGAATGTGACTGAAAGCACAAATGGCACATTTCTGACTACTGGTACATTCTGGGAAATTTTTAAAAAAGAATTCAAAAGGGATTTTTTTAAAAAAAAAAGAGAGAGAGAGATAGTTGGAAAGAGAGAGAGAGACAAGGTTTTTTTTTTTTTAATTCCACATGCTAGGGAGTACAAATATAATAAAGAATATTTAATAATAAAAAGCAGCATGTCATTAGATGTAACCCATTTTTACAGTTGTTATAGTTTTAGTTGTTGTGTGCCTTCATTTCCTCCCCGGCATATAGTGAACCTAAGATGAACCTATCACAGAACATTCTTGGCAAGATTTGTTTAGAGGAAAGTTTTGGTCACTCTCTTGAACACATTCCAATTTGTCAATAGCTTTCTTGAATTGTGGTGTCCAAAACTGGACACAGCATTCCAGGAGAGATGTGACCAAAGCTGAATAGAGTGATGCTATTGCTTCCCTCATTCTAGACACTATACTTTTATTGATGCAGGCTAGAATTGCATTGGCTTTTTTAGCTGCCACATCACACTGTTTGGTCATGTTCAGCTTGTGGTCTAGTAGGATTCCTAGTTCCCTTTCACATATACTATTGTCAAGCAAGATACCACCTATCCTAAATCTGTGCATATCATTTTTTCTTACCTATATGTAGTATCCTACATTTCTCCCTGTTGAAATTCATTTTGTTAATTTTGGCCCACCTCTTCACTATCTTACGGTCATTTTCAATTTTCATCCTGTCATCTAGAGTATTAATTCATTTGCTTTCATTTGCAAATTTGATAAACATGCTCTCTACTATATCATCCCAGTGATTGATAAAGAGGCTGAATAGTCCTGGGCCTAGGACAGAACCCTGCGGCAACTCACTAGTCACTTCTCCCAGGTTGAAGAGCTATGAAAGAAAGAAAGAAAGAAAGAAAGAAAGAAAGAGAGAGAGAGAGAGGCGTGTTACAGACCGCCATTAAAGTACGCGTAGAGTGCATACTGGGGTTAGGAAGGGGTGCTGCTTCCGCACCCCCCTAACCCTAATACGCGCTCCACGCGCACAAAATGGTGGCGGCTGTTCCACACGGCCGCCACCATGATGGCATCACGAATGTGCCGCCTCCAAACGAGGCGGCGCTGATGTGACGCCATCGCTACGTGCGAGGGCGCTTAACGTGCCCTTTCCACAGAGCAGGAAGGAGCTCCGAAATGGAGCTCCTTCCTGGTTTGTGTCGCTGGGCGCAGCCTTCAGACAGCTGCGCCCAGTTACACAATGGAGAAAGGGGCCAAGCGGCCCTTTTCTCCTCCTTTCTGCCAGCGCGGGGTGTCCTTGGGGCTTGAAGCCCCAAGGACACCCCTTTCCAAGCTGTGGGGAAGCGGCCTTTTGCCGCTTCCCCGCAGCTCGGAAAGTGGCAGATCGGGGCCTCAGCGGCTGCCGTTCTAGCCACTGAGGCCCCGATACACCGGGGAAAGGTGCCTGTAATGCACCAAAGAAAGAAAGGGAGAGGGAGAGAGCAGATTAGTCTGGCATAACTTGTTTTTGAGAAACCTATGTTGACTTTTTGTGATTATGGCATTCCTTTCTAAGTGTTTATAGACTGTCTCTTTAATGATCTGCTCTAGAATCTCTCCTGGTATTAATGCCAAGCTAGCTGGGTGGTAATTATTTGGGTCCTCTTTTTTCCCTTTTTGAACATGGGGTCAACACTTCCCTTCCTCCACTCAGCTGGGACTTCTCATGTTTTCAAGGAATTTTCAAATATTATTGCAGGTAGTTCTGAGATTATATCTGCCAATCCTTTTAATACTCTTGCATGAATTTCATCTTTACTTGGAGACATGAATTAATTTAGAGTAGCTGGTTATTCCTGTACTACTCCTTTACCTAGTCTATGCTACATTTCCTTTTTGCATAATCTGCTCCATTTCCCACAGGTTGAGCACTGTTCTCTTTTTGGAGACGCGGCAAATACGTTGCTGAGTAGTTCTGCCTTTTCTCTGTTCTTTGTTTGCATTTTGTCATTTTCTGCAGACAGTGGCCTTCATATTTCCTTTTTTTTCCTTTTGCTACAAACATAACGAAAAACAAAAACATAAAAACATTTTTCCAACCTCTAGTAAGCCTGAAGTCATTCTGCACTTTAGCTTTTCTGACTTTCTCCCTATACATGCTGACTATTTCTTTGAATTTCTCTTTGTTGATCCCCCTACCGCTTTCTACTGGGAGCCACTTTATTTTTCCCATCTGTTTAACCCCATAGTTTTAGCTCAGTTGAAAGTTCTTTAGACAACCATTTTGGTTTCTTTAGACATCCTCTCCCATTTTTCCTCCTAACTGGAACTGTTTAAAATTCTGCCTCCAATATCTCACTTTAACTCCTTTCCTTTCCTCTTTTTTTTTTTAGCTTTCCTGATCACATCCTTTCTTAAAGTTTAGAATGCATGTCTAACTTGCCTTTCCCTTTCCACTGTATAACTAATTCCAGGAGAACATAGTCACTCCCACCTAAGGATCCTGGCATTTCCATCTCATTAACTAAACCATCCCTGCTTTTTAGGATCAGATCTAAAGTAGTTAATCCTCTTGTTCCCTGTCCTCCTTCTGCAAGGCAAGTGAGGAATTTGTTGGACGTTAAATTTTTAGCAGAATTTAGCTTCCAACAAATATAAGGATAATTTAAATCCCCTATTACTACTACATCTCCCCTTTCTGAATGTGTGGTCATCTGTTCCAGGAAGGCACTATCCAACCCCTCAGTATGGTTTTGGGTCTGTAGCAGACCTCCACAGTGATATTACTATTCTTTCTTTCCCTCTTAACTTTTATCCAGATGTTCTTATCCTGGCCCCCAGGATTTAAATCATTGATCTCTTCACAGGTGCAAACATCCTTGACATATAATGCTAGTTCTCCTCCTTTCCTATTTCCTCTATTTCTCTGAAAAAGGTTATACCCATCTGTTATTCCATTCCATTCATGAGATTCCTCCCACCAGATTTCAGTTATACTTATTATATCATATTTGCTTTGCTCTGTTCAAGCTAATTTCCCATGCTCTATACACTGATGCAGAGACATTTCAGAACATGAGTCACCCCCAGCTGCTTATTTGCCCCCCCCAACTGTTCAGGGCTTTGCCTGTTTTTTCTATAATGTTTAGGCTATTATCTCCAGTACTTGATGAACTCTTGCCCTCAGGAATACTGTTGTGATCTAAGGGGTGAAACAGATGGCCCTGATGGGGCTGCTTGGAACCACTGCAATTAAGACTAGATTCAGGCCATGGCAAACAGATCTGCACACCCAGTCCAGCCAACTTCTGCCCCAACTAGGAACTGAAAAAAAACCTGTTCTTATTTGGGCAGAGAAAAGCCACTCTTTTGCCTCTGGCTAGCTTTTTGCCAGCTCCTGGGCACATGCCATCTAAACATCACTCCCAGGTTGACCCAAGACACTTGGCATGTAATTGCTGGCACATTGTCTTGGTGACTTGGAGACATGGCACATGTAAACACCACACCCCCAAACTGGCATCAAGCTAGCTGAAGCTGCCAGTTTGTTCCAGATGTAAGCCAATCTGACCTGCCTTCAGAGGTTTACTGGGTTCCAAACTGAAGCTGATCCGGGGGCACATCCCTAGTTTTCCAGGGATATAATCTTATAATCTATGGACTCAATATTGTCCTAGAATAGGGGCTGGAATCATGTAGCCTTCTGATGTTTTAGGACTGCTACTTCCAGCATATCTAGCCAGTATAACCAGTGGGGAGAGATACTGGGAGCTTCAGTCCAGTAGCATCTGAGGGGGGGGGGGGCACATGATTTCCACTTCCACAGTAGAATACGAATATGAATATGAATATGCCCAAAGTCCCCTGAACATTTGTCTTGTCTTGTCTGATCTTTCTTTCTTTCTTTCTTTCTTTCTTTCTTTCTTTCTTTTCCTCCTCCTTCTTGTCCTCCTCCTTTTTTGGCAAGAGAAGATTGCCATGACTGGACAGTTTTGATCTTCTCATTTATAACTTCTGATAAGTTTTTGCAAGGCTCACATTTCTAGGGACACCGTTTACAAACCACTGTTCAGTGACTCTAAGAATTATTTCTAGTGAATACACACTACAGCTACTGAAATACAGTACATTGGAACAGGGAAACAGATTCATTAGGCTCCCTTCCTTACAAGATGTATGGTCTAGTAAGTTACATAAGGCAATTTTGAAGTAAGTCTTCTTTGTTACGAAACCTTACAAGTTGCAGATTTAAAGGGAAAAAAAGAAGGGAGTAAAATTTAGAAGAAGAAAAAGGAAGAACTATATATTTCAGAGACAACTAGATCAGTGACCATTTCTGAAAGATGTTTCATCATTTTCCCCCAAAGCCAAAAGGCCTGAGGATTACAGAACACAAATATTCATTTTGGAGAAAATCATCTGAAGCATTAAAAGTACAAATTGGATTGGAAAAAGCCCACTTTCTTTGCATTGTATTTTAATGTTGACAGACAATAAAGATTTTCAGACCAGCATTTAAGCGCTGGTAAAACATTGCTAAAACATTTAGGAAGCATGTGTGTCTGAAAGCCCGACATGCTTCCTAAATGTCAGGGAATTGTTGGCTCACCTCCAGCGTTCCTGAATCATTCAAGTAGCAGCCATTTCCTATGAACGGAAACTTTCTGTTAATAGGAAATTGCTGCTATGTGAATGATTCCGGGAAGCTGGAGGCAAGCGGATGATTCCCTGACGTTTAAGAAGTGCATCAGGCTTTCAGACACACACACTACTTAAAAATGTTAATGGTATTTTACCAGTGCTTACCCCATGGTAAGTGCTGGTCTGAAAATCTTCAATAACAAATGGGACCAAATCAGATCAACAAGTGGTAGGACAGAGACATTTTTACTAAAAGAAATACATTTACTTTAGTACCCGTATTTTCCGGCGTATAAGACGACTGGGCATATAAGATGACCCCCTAGTTTTCCAGTTAAAATATAGAGTTTGAGATATACTCACCGTATAAGACTACCCCTCTTCCAACGCACACCAAATAAAAATTAAAAAAACATCAGATTTTATTTCAGTATGGCAATTTTAATTCAAATGCTTATGACATGCAGATACTTAGCAGGAAAACTTGTTGTATACAAAGCCTGCTTGGATTGATCAGCTCTCCCTGTCTGACCAGCCCTCCCTGTCTCCAACACTATCAGAGTGGCATTGCAAACACGGCTCTTTTTTCCACACCTCGGGCGTCCCGGATGCCTGCAGCTTGCTCTGCCCTTCAGTTACATATGTGGCGACCGCAGATTCTCCAGTCTGGCTCAGAAGTTTCAGCACCTGCCCTATAAGACGACACCTGGCATATAAGATGACCCCCAACTTTTGAGAAGATTTTCCTGGTTTAAAAAGTAGTCTTATACGTCTGAAAATGCAGTATATGTTTCATTAAGGAAATGGAGGTCCCACAGACTGTAGCTATCATTTTTGTGGCTGAAAAAGAACAAAACAGGAAATGCCACAAACTAAATTCACACTATGGCTATTCTGAGAGTGTTGTCAAAAAAAGAAAGAAAAAGGAGTGGGTGGACAATAAGAATTGGCTGAAGGGTTTCATTAAATTGTGAACATTTGCCTCATTAATGTTGTAATTCTGGTCCAATTTTAATGCTGCTTTCAACACTCATTAACCCTGCTGCATTCTATAATGCACTTACTGTGAAGAGAGAGAAAGAAATAGCTTTAGAAACATTCCTGTACAATTATTACAAAAGTTTTGTGCTCATTTGGCTGAAGGCTTTGACATTCGGTGTTCTTGGACAGCTCACCAACATGTTTTCACTGACTTGCATTTGAAACCAGTTTTCTATAAGTAGCCATTCTTCCAATCCCACTCATCCCCTTTATGTCTTGAGTAAGCTCTGTGCATCGATATATCTTGGTCATCCAGTTGAAATATTTCAGACCTCTGAGCAAGGAACCAAACCCAAGGTAGGAGGGATTTGTAGGGAAGTTGAGGAATCTGTTTTCCTTCCAACATTCCATGGGCCTCTCTGAATCCACATTTCCTGAACTATGTCTAGACTGGGTATGGTTTTGCACTTTGGAATCATTTGGATAATGGTCAATGGTATCATAATGACATGGTATCTTTCCTTTTGCCACACACAGATGAAAATTTATTTGAGTATCTAAGGGGCAGATAACACTGGATCTGAGCTCAGGAGTTGGCTGTTGAAAAAAAAAGCCATTTGGCTATCTTTGATCTAAATCTAAAGCATGTTCAACACAGAATAGCACACACATCCATGGATTTTTCCACAGCTGACATGGAATGGCAGCCCCCTGGAATTCTCTTTGCAAAGAGCCTGGCTGATGATTTTCTATTCTACCTGGAGGTCATTATTAGCTAGTTAGTGCTCTTTGATTATCTGACAGGTGGCTATAAACCTTGATGAATGCCCCCTGCCAGCAAAGCAAAATGTGACCTCCCTCCCCAAAAAGTTGGTGAATCTTAATAACATAGATTATTTGATTGATGCATACGATGCCATTTAATTACAGGAATAAATGAGGAAGAGGAAAATTGTCACTTCCCCATTTATTATCCCATAATTAGATTGCATCTAATCAGATCCTCTGATTGGCTAACAGGCTTCTACAAGTAATTTACTATAGTTCACCATTGCAGCAAGATAAAGAGGAAGCATAAATTATCATAAAATTCCAGGACAAGGCCAAAGTTAAAAGTTAAAAAACAAGGAACACCACCACAGTAAACTGTCTTGCATCTTTTATCTGTCAGGTGTGTAATTTATTGCAGCAAATGAAATACTTTTGCTGTACAATGACAGAGTGCTTTTTCAGTAGCTGATATTTATGCATATGCTATTTTGGAGAGCAGCATAGATCAATACTGTAGTAGAGAGCCAAACATTTGTCTTAGTTTAGGCCTGTATATAATACATTCTGCATACTTTGCTTAACATCAAAATGCAATAAATAGACCCAATGGATGATGTTAGGGCTGCATCTCAGGGCTTATTACATCTTAATTGTGACATCTTAAGGGTGAGTACAAAATTTAAGTATATATTAAAATTGGTTAGATTTTGCCAAACTGGCTTGATTGGTTTTTCCTTGATGCTGTTTTTTGCCTGGAAACAGCTGCTAGTTTTCAAGAGACTTGATGGATGTATCACTGATGGAGCCACTGTAGTTATTGACCATGTTCATGCATTTTCACATTTTTCTTGTCTTGGTATGGTTGTGTTCTAAAAGATTTTGCAGGGTTGGTAGTGTTTCCAAAAGTTATAATATCTCTTGGAGGATGAACAAAGGCCATACCTGGAAAGAAAAGGATTTATATGATGAAACGTTCATCTCAATCAGAGAGGAAATGTTCATTTCCCCTTCTTTTGGATAGGACCCAGACGTTTGAGGCAGTAAATGTATGCCATTTCTCTTTCTTCTGTTGCCTCTTTAGTAAAACATCCAAACTGCCCCTCAGAAAGGCAATATTGCTTATGAGAGAGATTAATGTCCTGTTTATGCCCAATTCAAAAAAATGCATCTTCGTGTTCTCAAATATTAGATTTCATAGATTGGATTCCAATTGTTTCTTAGCTTTAAATTTTCACACTTTCACCTGTGAAGAATGTCATGGTTTAAAGTGCTTTTTTGTACACATATAACTATTATCTTGGAAGGAAAAAATATAGATATCAGTGCTTTACAGCAAGGAATTAGGTGCCATGCAAATAAATATTGTTGTGGGAGCAGGACTCAAAAATATTTAGTATATAATCAGCCAAGTAATAGGAACCCTCAGTTTATAGAGACAAGAGTGTCTCCCATCATGGAATCATTCCATGTTTTTCAGGTGTGAGAAGGATATAAAGAATATTGTATTCATAGATTTTCTCTTCCTTGATGAGAAATATCTTGACATGTTGAGATACCCTGATAAAAAACAAAAACAAAAACCTGCACCTTTTTGGTTGTATTATTCAGGGGGGGATATTTTGTGAAAAAAGATATCTTTTTCACAAAGCACTTTCTACAAAACAATATCTTTTTAAAAAACACATTCCCCACCCATTTTCCCTTTATGCAAAGTTTGTTTAATTTTCACCAAAACTAAACCAAACAACGTTATTTCCCATTCCTACTTTCTCATTATTGTGAGGATGAAAAGAGGAGGAACTAAGCCATCCATGTTGCCTTGAATTCACTAGAGGAAAAGCAAGAAATATTGCAACTAAATGTAACTAAAAACAACAACAACAAATCCAGATCCACTGCCTTGCACAAAACAAACACAAACCATAAATGTTCTAATGTTTCTTCAAACCCTATTTCAAAGGAGAATTGATGGACTCTTTATTTTCAAACATACACTAAGGCTTGTATAAATGGACACAATACACTACTATGACACTCACACTCCATCTTAAAGAGGGGGGTATGTTGTTACTGATAATCTCTTAGTTTCAGCAGTTATTATTCAGCCTAACTGTTTTGGTGAATTTCAGAGTGATGGCGCAAACAGTTTTTGATGGTTGAAATTATATTTATAGAGTAGTGAGCAAAATGAAGGGATACAAAACTTCCCCACCATTTGCAGCCTTTCCTCTCCCTCTCATTTGAAACAGAATGTCCCGTGGAAGCAAGCTATATTTTGATATAGTTCATTCCCAGATCCAGAGTATTAGGATAGAGATACAAATATATACAGTATGCTCAGAGGTATCCCTAGGAGTGTGAAGGAGTGCGGACTACACTGGGTGACACTTCACAGAAGATGAACACCCAATGGGGCAGTTGCTCTCATCCATCTCAATATGGATTCTCCATAAGCCAGGGTGCCTCTGCCAACCATTGGCAGCAGCCACTGTTGTGGGTGGGCTGCTGTTGCCACTTGGCAGTTCCTTCCAGATTTGGTGGGGCTGCTGGTTAAATGGGGGGGGGGGCTTCTGGCTGAATGGGCAAAAAGAGTTGCCTCTCTTTCCTGTTCTACAAAAAGCCCTGCTGGGCCCAGAAAAAGTTGCCAGTAGCAGCCCACCCCAACTAGTAGACTGATGGTAAGGGTCTGCCTTCCATGTCTGGTGGGGCTGCTGGCTGAGTGGGAAAGAGAGACACCTCCCTTTCTCCTCTTGCCCAGTAGCCCTGCCAGACCTAGAAGGTTGGCAGCAGCATTCCACCCACACTGGGATAGAGATGGTCTTGCTGGTGGAAAGGGTGGCTGGGGGTGTGGCAGACAGCCTGAGGTTCACAGATTGAATTATCTGACTGGGGTGACACCAACACTAATAATACAACCATATATCTTTACACTGGAGGGTATAGGTTGTTGTGAGCCAGTCTCAGGCCTTATCCAAAAGATTCTATTACCTGATGCAGAGGACAAGATATTGTCCTGTATATATAAAAGGTGATTCATCTGCCAGTTGCACCTTAATATAGATGACAGGATCTATCCTGCTGGAGGATAGCATGGACCTTATCACACATGGTCCAGATGTCATCAAAACGTTCCAGAAATGTTGCAGAAGCGCCAGGGATGTGATAATCCGTGGCGCTTCTAAAGTGTAACTAAGGCTTCCCACTATGTTCCTATCATGGACTCATTTGTGGGGGAGCCATTTTCTGAATAACGAGACATCTCATTATTCAGAAAATGGCTCCTTCTGGCTTCCCTCGAATGATTCCATGATGGGAACATAGTGGGAAGCTTCAATTACACTTTAGAAGCACCATGGATGAACACATCCCTGGCGCTTCTGCAACATTTCTGGAACATTTCCATGATGTTTGGACGATGTTTCACCCTGCATGTGATAAGGTTCCATGTTTCTTGATAAGGTGAAAAACAGATTGTACAGCACACACAACTGTCTAACTACATAGGGCTATACTCTAACACCTTATCCCTGGTCCATGTCACCAGTATCTGCCATCTCAGGCAGATACCCCATTCTGCTGAATTGTTGTCAGTATTATTTCACAGTATCATCCCTCTTTAGTGAAAAGTGGAAGCCTGAGGTGTCTTGGCTTTCCTGACACCACCAAATAAGATTATAGCAAAAGTGAGTTTTAAGATGGACAATAAAGCAGAGTTTCTGCACCACTATGAAATTAGAAATGTTCGGGGGGGGGGGGCACAAAATAAAGGAAATGCTTTCCTAAAGAAGAAATGTACCCCTCCTCAATTAAATTTTCCATCAGTTCCAAAACTGATAGCATTCCAGAGAGTGAAATATTGAAAAATGTTCACACCTCTTACATTTGCTGTGTTCTCATCTCCTTGGTCATCTTGCCCCCCCTCCCTTTTTATTCCTAAACTATATTTCTGAATGTTAAACTGAAATGTTAAGGTACAGCAACACTAAAAAAATCAGAACAAGGAAAAGTTAACTTGGGGACAGAATTCTTACTTGGTGACACTGTCCTTATTTGCTAGAGTTACAACACTGTATGACATACATGCTTTAAGTAAATTTATTATTTATTTTTATTTAGTATGGTATTTATACCCAGCCCTTCAGCCTTAAAGGCTATCAGAGCGGCTTACAATTATTATTTTTAATAAGACAGAATGAAGCCTTTCTAACTGCATCTTTCTGGTATGAAAGATTCCACTGTTGAATGCCTGTGTTTTCTGTCATTTGAAAGGATAAGCATAGGTTGGAGGGATGATATTTCTAGATTTAAGTTCCCTTTAGCTGTTTTCTATTCATCAGACCATTTAAATTCCTACACAGATTTTAGAGGCAACCGTGCCACAAAACACACACAGAATTCATGTCTTGCTCTGTTCTTTTAAATGGTAAAGGTCAAGAATTTTGAAGAAGTCACTGTAGAGATAAACATCTATTTTCCAAGTAGGAATGAGATTTTAGAAAAAAAAAATTCTAGAAAGTTTCTTCAGGTGACCAACAAGTCTGTGGAAAATATATGTAGCTGCAGCTATTTTGTGTCTCCTTGCAGATGCTAAAAAGACCAGCAGCCCGGCCTAACTAGTTCCAACTATAATTCCCCAAATGTAATAAAGCAAAAAACAAATCTATTTCAGAATCAATGCATGTTGATCTCTTCATAACTATTTCCCCCCATTTCCCCCTAGTTCTATAAGGCCCCTTTGCATCACAACAGAGTGGGTGATGTATAGCTGTCCAGATGTTTTTGGAGTTTTAAATCCCACCAGTCTTAGACACAATACCTAAAGGTCAGGCATAATGGGAGCTGCAATCCAGCAACATCTGGAATGCCATGTGTTCCCCATGCCTCCAGTCACTGCTGCATTGCATCTGCTATAATTATTTTTTCTTGTTTTTGTTTTGTGTGAATGTGTATGTGTGAAAAAAATTTCCAAGTTATCAGGCTTTTGTTTTTAATTTCACTGACCAACTTCTGAAAAAATTCAGTGCTCTCAGGTTGCAGTTGTAAAACAGAGTTCAGAAATTTACTTTGAAGAACAGGTGTAATGACACTGAAATGATGTACAGATAAATCACAACATCTACTCAGTTATGGGTGGCTTCAATATGCTATTTCATCAATTTTCCTTTAAAAAAAAACATTGCCATGCTCTGGAGCTCAGTAGGACTAATCTTTAAATAAACAT
>NC_056525.1:156788273-156888041 GCF_019175285.1 Sceloporus undulatus | reverse complement strand
TATGCTCTAAGTTTATTCTTTGCTCATATTGGCCCCATTGATAGAGGGAGAAATTTGTAGTAGGACAACCAAGGTACAGCTTTGCCCATGACCATAATTAGAAGATCTTATAGGGTTTGAAGAAACATGAGTCTGCAACTCTGTCTTCATTTCCATCCCCATCATTAATATGTAGAATTAGAAACTGTTATATTCAAGATTAAATTCTTTAAAAATTACAGAGTTTTGTCTTACAACATCTTCCAGCACTTGCTGCCTTATTGCTCTGTTGAACTCAATAAGATTTACTTGTGAGTTCCCAAGGATAGGATAAATCTCAGAGTAGCAGATGGAGGACTCATGGTTCTAGTCCACATGAGCATTAATGTATGCACTATGGCATCACATATTGTACTTGCTGAGTTTCAACATATGCCTTTTTTTGTCAGCATGTCACAGTGTTCTCTAATGTAGCATCAGTTAAAGAAGTGATATGTTGGCAGTAAAACATTTTCCTCTTTTCACATGTAAAATGTTAGCAGGTATAAAACAGAGATATAAATGCTCGTAAAGTGATTTTAACCGTTAATGAGTTTAATATGTTTTTATTTAGTTGAAATTATTTACACTTTGAATCTGGAACTGTTTTGCATTGCTTATATTGTATACTAGCCTGAGATCCTGTGGTAAAGGGTGGGATAGAAGAGTTTTAATAAAATAAAATAAACTATAAGACCATTAGTTTTCTGTACACATAATATCTCTGGGATGGGACTGATAACTGCTTTAAAGTTTAATTATTCTGTTCCCTCATTGGTTCTGATTTGTCTGGCTCATCCCTCAGGATCTCACAAGATCTAAACACCCCATACATATTGAAAAATAAATGCACATACATCTTCTCAAACAAAATTTCCTATTCTGCCACCATTCTGTCATCACAGAGATGGGTTTGAGTCTAAATAAAATTACTCCCCCGAAATAAAGTTACATGCACTGTGGGCTCCTGAGAAATTTCCATGTTTTCTGAAAGACAACGTGTACGTTTTGTACTTTCTTAAGCAACACCTTTAATGACAAGCTATAGATATTGTTCAAAATGACACATAACTTTGAGTGCTAGATTTAAACATCAATTTGTTAATGTTAATAGCTGGAAGCAGGAAAATTAATCCATTGGAGATTATCAGACAGGGAGTGGGAGCGAAGTCTATCATTATCCCATCCGTGACAGCTATCATGCAGAAGACATTCTCACATGGCACACTGATCATAAACCTGTCAGTGAAGTGGAATTGCATTAATGGGTTCTTCCATTAATGCAAAATGAAGGGCAAGGATGAGACAGTTCCACTTTACTGATGGGACAATGACTGGATCAGTGTGACGTCATTTGAAAGTCTTTTGCACAAACGCTGCCATTTGTACTTCCTAGATGGTACAGTGACAGGATCAGCGTGATGTCATTTGAAAGTCCTTTCTGTGATACCGCAAAGGCATCCCATCCCTTGTCTGATAATCTCCATTGTCATTAACAATGGGAAGGTGCAAATTTAATTTATTGTACTAACCCTTAATTAATTAATTAATTAATTAAATCATTCATTTTTAAAGAATCAAAAGAATTTCTAGGGAATCCTATCTTTCATCGCCTCTGTTGCTTCTATCTTCTTCAAAAGCAACCTGAGGACTGATAACTCCAGTTCTCAAGTTGCGTTTGAATTTTTAAAAACATCTTTGCCATTGTCAAAAAGTTTCTGCAAGGGGTAGGAATTGCAGATTTCTAGAATGTATTGAAAGTTTAAAAAACAAAACATTTTAGATAAGTACAGAGGCAAGGTATGTTATTTATTAATTTACTTACTTTATTTATGCTCTGCTCTTCAGCCTCAAAGGCTCTAAGAGCGGCTTACAGATGGTTAATAAGATGGTTCCCTGCCCTCAGGCTTACAGTCTAAAAAGACATGACACAAAAGGAGATGGGAATGATAGTGAAGAAGGGGAATAAGTCCAGTGGTTCTTCTCTCCCTCTGAGGTCTGGACCATGGCAGATGAACCGGAGGGCAGGCCTTCTTCTTCATGCTAGGCCTGATCGAGCTAGGCCTGCCTTTTCACTCCTTCCAAGGCTGGATGATATTAGCCCGCTCAGGGCATAGACAGACAAACAAACGAGATAAATCTGAAATATATATCTCCTCCCCACCCCCTGTTTTCTTCAGTTCTTTCTTGCCAGCTCTAGTCTAGTCCTCTGGAGTATCAGTCCTCAAGTCTTTGCATTCTTGTTATTGTATCTTCTCCTCCTCCTGCTAATGCAGAAATTCAGCACTAAACTATGTGATCTTCCTCCTCCTTTTGCTTATAAGATCTCATCTGCAATTAATAAGTAAAACATTCCTTAAACCACAGGAATGGGGAGTGCTGTTAGTAAGGTTTCTGAGACAGATCCAGGCTCAGGAAAAAAGATTAATGCTTGTATATTTCATTCCAACCATTTTTATTTCAGTCTATACAAAACTTTGCATACAGTCTTCCAACAAATTTGATAAAAAATTGCTGCTAGTAAAACTTAATAGTAATTAAGAAGTCTGCACTTTTAAGGATTACAATTAAAAGGCCATTATAAATTAATCATGTGACAGTTTAGTACAAAGTTGACAATGTTTTCTCTTTCTCTCTTCTTTGATACAAAGCTTACTGAAATTTATTATGCTTTGAAGACATGAAAAATACATGATAAAGAAACCTGTAATAACACTGTACCCAATGGCTATAAATATGTGAGATAAAATCAATTTACTATGCTAGTTAATTATCTGCCAGCCACCTCTATAACCGGATAAAATTTGTTTTACAGATTCTCATGTCTCAGAATTGCTGCCGCCACCACCTCCTCCTCCTTCTTTAAGAAAGCATTTAAGTAGGTTAAGAATGCAATTAATTGGGAAGGTAGATATCCAGTTGGTGTGCAAATAAATACAAGATATTTTGATGTTTGTTTTGCATTGGTAAAATGTCAGTGGGTGTGTTGTTAATGTGTTGTTTTCTTGTTGTTGTTTTTAAAAAACAACTGGATGTAGTGTTCTGCTTCTGAAAACATTTCACCTGGAAGCATATACCTCATTTCAAGAACAAAGAATACTAACGTATTTGCTTTTTTTCATAACGTTTCTGGATAGATACTTGATTTCACTCATTCACATAGCTCAGTGGACATCAAGTACACTGCAATGCTGAACAACATACTTGAGAATAAGTCCTAGTGAACTAAGTAGAACCTATATTTCAGTAGATAATGTATGGGATTACTCTATAAGAAAATACTGAATAGCATAATCTTATGTATGGGTGAAGGAAACGGTGCAGAAGGAGTGGTCAGAGGCTGCTCCCACCCCGTCACCTTGGGACCACTGCAGGACCGTGGCAACCAGATGCCACAGTTATGAGGGTGCCCACTGAACCTAGAACAAAACAGGCTGCAAAAAATTGCAGTTATGAAATTCTTCCTTTATTGCCTGGTTTTGGGCCACATTTGGCAGCACAGCCTCTGAGCCATCTGGGATCATACATCATGTCCATGTCCCACCCCTGGATTGGCCCAAACAGTGGCCCTTTTGGGACATCTGTTTGAGGCCCATGTCTGTTCAGAAATAAGTTTCAGTCTGTTTAGTGGGAATGACTCTTTGCTAAGTGAGTACAAGAAGTAATGAACAGTGGACCTTGACATGTACATACCACATATTTTCCATCATGACCATGAAGGCCTTTCTAGAGTGATGCCAACCTCACCGTCACCACTGCTGGGAGGCACTAGCCACCAAACAGCCACCAAACAGTGAAAAGGCATATGTGATTCTGACCACACCTAAGGTGGTCCATCAGAAGTATCACATGTTCCTACATGGTAGGGAGTTGCATTATACAAGGTCATCTTGTCACTAATTGGATGATGACAAAAGACATTGATATTCTTGGTTTCTCCATTTAATTGACTTTTATTTCCCCCTTTCTTAGCTCTTTTATACACATTCCAGATGAGATTCCAACTTCAAAAGAACAAGTAAATAATGTTCTAAATTTTCTAAATCAATCTACTTGTTGATGGGATTTCCACTCCATTCATTTAGAGTTTCATAATTGGCTCTTTCATATCTCAGCTAATGTAATGCATGTCCTTTCATGCTTGCTGTGTCATCCCTATTTACATGTCTATCACCTCAGGCAGCTCAGCCCCCATTGGGTTGAAGAGCTTCCATTTGGCAAATAAACATAATGTGATGGCTTAGTTGTACCAGCTGGGAGACCCTCAAAAGCATAAGCTGGATAATTTCCCCAGTTGTCAAATTTATTAAAATGAAGACAAGGAACAGGGAAAAGCAGGCAAAGATTCAACTTCAAGTTTTCCAATTTATTTCAGAGTGGCAAGTCAGGGCTGTTGATCAGCAATTGCCAAAGTGCTCTTATGCATCTGCATGCCCACTGGAATTATTTTTGTTCTCCTCTGTGATCCACAGAGCAATGACCTGATAACAATAAACAAACAAAGAAATAAAAATAACACACTGAAAATATCATACTGCATGACTTCACATTAGACACCAGCTACTGTGTTTCCCAAACTGTGAGTCACACAAAGCTTTCCAGAAATTGTATTTCTTTTATTTCACCAGACTCCCCTTTACTGTGAGCCATTCCCTTTGAAAATCATGTTCTCTGCAACCTTTTGTTCATTGTGTTTACATTCTTCTCAAATGTATAGAGCTGTTCAAGATCGTGATTTGATCTGCCCTAAGAAAGTTTGTACTATGACAGTTCTCTGAGCACCAAAAGAGTAGATTATAAATTTCTGAGCTAAATTTATAATCCACCCTTTTGGTGCTCAGAGAAATTTACAACTGTCAAGGTACAAACTTTCTTATGGTAGATGAAATCAATACCTTGGACAGCTCCAGTGGAGCCCTGTTAAACCTCTTTCCTTCCAAAGAATCTCAGAAAACATCTCAGTAAGGGGCCAAAATGAACTGCAGTTTTATTTGGACTGAGATCTCTATGTGGTTGGCTGCATTTCCACAACAGACTGATTCCACTGAGGGAAGTTTAAGGGGTTGCTAAAAGGTCCTGTCCTGATCCTGGAGTCTTTGAGTTCTCTGTTTCTGGGGTAAGTGAAGCACATAATCTTAGAATGGTAGCAGAGTTATGTCAGATGACTAGGAGGGCTCCAGATAAGATGCCAATGTTTTGCTTTTTCCATGGAAGAAACTGCCAGCATTTCATCTTAAATGAAGTTTTTCTGTAAGTAATGTCCAAGGTCTAGATATCACTATTGTGCCAGGTGCAAAAGCATATTCAAGCATTTAATTATTAATTAATTTTTAAAATTCTTTATTTTTAAAATTAAATAAGAGGAGTGGAGAATGAATGGAAGAAGGGAGAATTGATGGAATGAGTGGAAGAGGGGTAGAATGGATGCTGCTTGCTATAGATTACTAACAGCAGTGATTCTTGAAAGCTTGAGTAAAACAATGGTATCTGTCCATAAAACTCCTTTACGTGGATTCAGTTCCTTATGGGAATTTACTCTGCAGCTTTCCAGGATATTAGTAGATTCTTAGGAAGGCTACCTGAGACCCTTTTAATTGGAAATGCAATATTTTGAACCTGGGATACTTTGCCGCCAAAGCAGAAGCTCAGCCACTAAACTTTGGTCCCTCCTTTATATCCAGCACTTCCCCATGAAGATGTTCTGAAACCAGAATAGCAACGGCTACAATAATCAGATCTTTGTTCAGATGCTTGTCTTCAAATGTAAAGTACAAAATATATGTTGTCTTTCTATGTGGATGAAATAAAACAAATTGATTTGAGAGACATCTGGAATACTAATATTTTGACATATTTCTAACTGGTTTACAAAATAAAACACTAAATGCAAATGTTCAGTAATGACAAGGTGATTTGTTGAAGTAGAAGTTAGTAGGAGAGGTGGAAGACTATGCAACAAGCTGGTTGATTCAACCAAGGAAGCCATGGCCCTGGATTTGCAACTCCTTGGCAAGTCAATTGATAACAGGGTTCTTGCTGGTCTCTCATGCATAGGATGACGATAAGCAAAAGCCAATGTGACAGCAATTAACAAGAGCAAAATAAATTTACCACTTTGCTTTCTTAGGTATCCAGAAGAAGGTGCTAGTGTATTACAAACTCTACACTTTTCTTGGAAGAAATAACCAGGGACAAAGTGTCTCTTGTTATGTTAATGCAATATCTTTTCAGCTGTACAGACTGAACTTTAATTGATGTCAGATAAGTGCTTTCAGTGCCTACTGACTACTCAGAACTTCAGACTGACCAAAATATATTGATTTGCTGTGTCTATACTTTACATTCAATTGACTGCTTAGACTCCATTCTCTCTTGGCCTAATCAGATATTTGATTCTGCTTAAATGAAACAGGAAATTCAGATCCTTCAAATAATTTGTGCTTTCTAATGCAACAAGAGTTAGATGTGTGTCACCACTTCCACTACCCTATACTGAAACTATGCAGAATGAGATGAATACAAATAATGTCCTGGCTCTTATTGTAAATCCCAACTATAATTGGTCCATTCAATCAATGGGAATTATGTAAGTGTTGATTCACAATTCAACATTTGATGGAATGGGTCTACCACAGTGGGGACTACATAAAGGATTCAGACCCAGATTGACAACAAGCAGCAGTGAGCCAAGATATTTTGCTGTCTGAAGCAGACCAGGAAATGAGATCCCCTGAACTCACAGCAAATAGTACTCAAAGCCAACCAGTTTATTGAATCTGTGGAGAGGCAAATGGGACAGAAAATCCCCCCCAAACATTTCTATGCATTTCTGATTGTAAAAATAGAACAACAGTAAATTACATAACAACCTATCCGTTACCCACATAAGGCACCCTAAATCTATTGTCTGGATTGGGCATCTTATTCTACCTAACAGTAGAGCTGGCCTTACCATCTAGTTTTGGAAGAAGGGGTTTTCTCACCAGACCAAATCCAATGCATTTAAAAAGCAAATAAGTTCTTTTTTTTTAAACTGCCTAAATGTCCTGCTAAAAATCTAGTTTTCTGTGGTTTGCCTTTATTATCAAGATGAGATTGGCTGAATTTTGGGCAATTCTAAGCAAATGCAAAAAACATCAAATACAATAGAAAGTAATCCCAACATGGATTTTTTTAATTTTCTACATTAATTACAGACATGAGATACAATCTAAACTGTTCCTCAAATATGAATTTCAAATACATGAATTTACAGCACTGACAACTGCTTATGTGGCAAGTGGTTTTCTAACTTGGTAAACAGGCTCTCATCATATAGGAAAGACACTAATGATTTATTACTCAGAACTGAGTCTTTAAATTAAAAGCATCAGTTTGGTAAAGATGCCATACTGGTTGCACATTGGTGTTGCATCCTTTTATACCAATATACTACATGATGAAGGGATTCAGGCTTTACATGAAATCCTTTATATTAAGAGCTCTAGTGGCTCTAGTGATCCTTCAACATAAGTTATTTCCACTTTAGCAAGGCTAGTCCTCACTTACAGTAATTTCACATTCAGTGAAGATTGCTACCTACAACTACAGGGTAGAGCAATGGCTACTTCCTTGGATCCTTCTTATGCCAATCTTTCCATGGGTGAAAACAAGAAAGAAAGAAAGAAAGAAAGCCCTTAAAAAGGCTAGTGACAATTTTTTCATATGGTGGTTATACATTTTTATTGTCTGGGCTAAATGAAAGGAATGCTTAGAAAATGTTATATTATACACCAATCTCATTCATCGTAAAGTCAAATTTACATTTATTAACATCCTTGAACATCCATGTATCCCTTCCTTGATGTCCTTTTCACCACTGGGAATCACTAAATTGTCACAGATGTCCACAATAATCCCACTGATGTTCATGTTTGCCTGGAGATCCTGCCACTCAAAGCACATTAAAAGAAATACTATATACAGCTTGGATCTAAGAAACAAATGCATCTATAGAACTGAAGAAAATTACTGTTAAATGACCAACAAACTCAAGCAACATTTGTTTCAAAGGGAATATCCTCATATAATTGATGACAACATCAGAAGAGCAGGTTTCTATCCAGCATCCCCTAACCTTCATAGAGCAAGCTACCAGTTGCTAACAAATTCAGAACATCTTGCTAGAACCAGTTATAGCTTTTCCCCAGCCACAAAATATAAGGGGGTTGCTGGTTAAAGCTGTCCTGAAAACACCAGTCAGCAATCCAGGATCACCTGTAAGCAGACTGTCACTTTCAGGAGCACAGTGACTGGCAAGTCCTATTATATTAAACAACACATCACCTGATGATCCTGAAGTTTTATTTATGTGGTTGAATAGAGGCAGAGAAGATGTCATCTGCAGAATGTGGATAATACAATCAGAGACCTGTGTATATGGTTAAGGAACCATAAATCTGTTATTCTAACCAGGAAGCTAGCACTACCTTTCTTTCTTTCTTTCTTTCTTTCTTTCTTTCCTTCCTTCCTTCCTTCCTTCCTTCCTTCCTTGTTATGTGAGGGGAGCTTTTTAAAATTTCATTTTCTGTCATTAACGTGAAGTCTTTTTGAACCCATGCTACCTTTCTCCTCAATAACTATAAAGTATTTAAAAAGAAGAAGAAGAAGAACCTGACTTTCCCAGCAGTAGTCTTCAGTGATATAATCCAGTGAGGACCTGAGAACCTCTTCACTCATTCTGGTGGATGTATAAGCCAAGTCTCATTTATTATTCATCAAGCACTGAGATACTGAGTGATTCACATGGGGATCAGACTTAAACTCTGCCTTTTGGAGGGGAGATATTACTAAATCTGAAAGGCAAGTGGCTGGACTTTTACAGTCCCACTTGAATAACATGTTAGTGATAGAAAAAGTGTCGTTTTGCCAAAGAAAGAAAGAAAGAAAGAAAGAAAGGTAGGTTAGAATATTCTAACCATTCAAGGCAGACATTGTAACAAGAAACCCTGACTCATTTCATTATTTTTAATTTTTTTAAAAACTTATTAGCTAGGATTGTTAGCCTTTTCAGTTAAATCAGTATCAAATTATTACCAATGCATTCATCTGGCCGTTTGTAAATACTGAAATCCTCCTGGATATTTTGTAGGTATAGAAATCCATTTTGATTGCTTTTTTCACAGTCCTCTGCCTGTTTGCTCATCTCTTTCATTTCTTTAAACTGTTCAGTCCCTGTGCCAAACATTGTGTGTGTATATATATATATATATATATATATATTAAAACAAAGAGGATTTTAAAAATACTTTTTATATGCATAGTAACCCACCCACTTATTTTGTTGCAATAAGCTCTCTCACATGGGATTCTTAGGTTAAGGTTCATGGACTTCTAGTGTGTTCATTGATGGAATTCAGGAGGGATGCAATTTCATTTCTGTCATGGTGAATTTTAAGTTAAGATAGTAGTCTTTTCAAAAGTAGTCTGTTCATAGAGAGAAAGTGTGATTAAAAAAATACAAGTCAGCAACACTTGTGGATACAGGTTTGTCCTGGATACTAGGAGGATGCAGTTAATCACATATATGCTTGAAGTGATTAGCAAACAGAACTAAAATACACATAAAATGAGCTAAACATTATGGCTCCTTGATTTGCCCCTTTGCTATCAAGGTGCCATCTCCTTCAGGCATTTTGGACAAAAAGGAAACTTTCTGGGTTCATAGACTTAATAGCCTAACATCACATCCAGGACAATAGTATGATGATGATGATGATGATGATTTATTTCTAGCCCGCCCAATCATGAAAAATCCAGGCGGGTTACAACAATAAAATACATCAAGTTACAATAGAGTTATTAAAAAAATAAAATCAAACCCTAGACCTACCACCCCATTCCCAGTACTAAAACAGAATTAAACAGTAATAGTATAAAAACATTAAAACGTTAAAAACATTAAAGACATTAAAAAGAATAGGCAGAAACATAAGCAGAGAAGAATAGACAGATGAGGGGACAAATATCTCAATATCTGGGGAGGGTAACTAAGTTGGAAAGGCCTGCCAGAAGAGATCCGTCTTGAGTGCTTTCTTTAAAGCTGTCAGAGTGGGAATGTGACGGATCTCCTCTGGCAGGTCGTTCCATAGTTTTGGAGCAGTAATAGAAAAGGCCCTCTGGGAAACTGATGTTAGCCTAGATTTTTTTTGGCTGTAGTAGATTTCTTCTAGAGGACCTTAGTATGTGGGACGGACAATAGGGAAGAAGGCATTCCCTCAAGTACTCTGGGCCCAAGCCATGTAGGGCTTTAAAGGTAATCACCAACACCTTGTACTTTGCCCAGAAACTAATAGGCAGCCAGAAAGGTATATATGAAGGAAATCAATTTTGAATGCAATATGATAGTGTATGAAAGATTTACAAATCAGTAATATATTTATTGGGCCAACCAATATGCACATTATACATGTTGCAAGCTTTTGAATCTCCACTAGACGAATCAAGGTATCACTATTTTGTGGAGTTTGGATGATGGTGTATGAAAGATTGTGTAGGAAAGACTTTATGTGCATTTTGGGGGGAGACAGTTCCATAGTTTTCACCATATTTTCAAAGGCGATGAGAAAGCCCACCCTCAAATTTAAAAGTCTTGTTCTAGAGGTACAGCCTAGACATGCGAATGCACTTTAAAAATAGCCAATATGATTGGTTGTCTTGATAAAATAAGCTAAAATAAGACTCACAGTCCTGGATTTTCAAATTAGTTCACCACCCAGAAGACTTTTTTGTACGAGGACTTTGCTATTCATGGCATTTATGAGACAGTGCTGTATAAATGCTAGCAGGTTAATAACCTTTTTTAAATGTTGATTTGGGATTTGACAGCATTTACATAATAGGCCTTGAGATTTTGCCTTATGGCTGCAGAGCCTTGTTGGAACCCTGGGGGGTCTTTCAAACCTTTAGAAAAAGAGCAGTTAAATTCAGCTTCCTTAAATTCCATGGAGATATACCTTCAATTAAGGGTTCGGCTGAAAGTTTTAGGATGTCTTACCTGAGTCATATAGCAAGGTTTCTTTTCTTATGATGTTTTCTGAGAAAGTTTCATGTGAAACATCTTTTATTTGCTTCTTTTATTTCAGATATTTTATGACACTTTTCAAAACTAAAAAAAGTTATCACAAAGTGACTGCCAATTGGGAGTGAGGGATAATTCAATATATTAGTCAATAACCCAGTTGCTGAAGCCAAGAACAATTTTGGGGGAAGTCACAGCCACAGTAGTTTTAAAAACACCATGAAATACATCAAAATATCAACCTAACCATCAAATTATTCCAAAACATGACCAACAGACTTTCAAGGCTGATTGAAAACAAGGGCCTAAACAGAAGTGTTCAAGGAGACAGTTCTTTAAATGTGGATGTGTCAGCTAGAAGAAAGCCATCATTGTGTAGTGGTTTGAACATTGGACTAGGACTCTGGAAACCAGAATCTGAATCTTGGCCTGACCATGTATACTCAGTGAGTGACCTTAGGCGAGTCACACTCTCTCAGCCTCATACGATGGCAATGGGAAACCTGCTCTGAAAAAACTTGCCAAGAAAACCATGTAGTTTGCCTTAGGGTCACCATAAGTCATAAACAACTTTAAGGCACACAACATGAATAGCAACAACAAGAACAAGGACAACAATAGCACAATAATAGAAAATAGTATTATTTGTACCTGCACACACACACATTCATACATTACATTCTCTCTTAGGAACCCACCATTGAAAAGGCCCAGATGTGTTTGAATATATGACATCGAAAGTAAACACACTTATGGAGAGATGAGTAAAATAGTGTCTTGGAGAAGAGGGACTTGGGGAGAGGCAAAACACATTGCACACAAAAGGTTATGGGTTTCATCCTTGGCATCTTTTTTAAAATAGAAATGTGAGGGCAATATTGGAAACGGTTGCTACTTCTAAGGAACTGCTTTTCTTCTGAACATAGCCATCAGCCTGACTCCACAAAAGGCATAGCTATGTAGAAGAATGATCATTAATGAATCCAAGTAAAGAGAACTGCACATTTCAGTTTTTAAAAAAGAAATCACTTGGAATAACTAATTTTGCATTTTTCATGCATGTTTAGTTGTAGAATTGACATAATTATTTTACTATAATACTGAAGCTACAATTCAAAGGCTTGCCTTGTTTTATCTGAACTACTTGTGGTTTTGTTTTTAAAAAATGAAAACAAAACCCTGTCTTTTCTCCCTTCTGTTTTGCACAACCTTCTTTTAATGTAGCAATATAATATTCCATTAATTTATCAGCATTTGGGATTCTCATCTTCCAACTCTTCTTGCAGCCTCTTCCTTAGAAGCTCCTTCCTTGCACAGATTTCTGTGATTAATGAACCAATTTTGGCTATTCTTATAAAGTATATTGTGGCATGCGGGCATATGGCATAAAAGGTCAGAAGCAGCTGTACCATAACATTGATTAAAATGCTGAAAATGAGTTATGGACAGAGAGAAGCCTCCCTCTGAAAATCAAAATAGTGGGAGGAGTTTGTTAAAATATCATTGATTCTTATCACTGAGCCAATTGTTAACTATTTAGTTCCTAAACTAACATTTCGGGTTTCATCACTATCACCGCCACCATCAGTCCAAAAAGCAGTCCTAGTCTAAATCTTCTCCCTGTGAAATTTTCACTGGAAATTGATGAGCTTTTCCAAAAAATAGTTGACATGAGGGTTGTCTTGTATGTTCAGTCCTCTCTCCCTCTCTCTCTGTCTCTCTCTCTCTGCATTTACAAAAAAAATATTCTAAACCTGGACACGGTACTTGGAAACATTTCCCTAGGAACAGTGTCTGTGATCTTTATCATTCCTTTGCCACCAAAGATTTCATTGTGTGAATGAGTCAAAGGTAAAGGAAGGGGAAACTTTATAAGACTTGGAAATCTCTTGGAGAATTTGCTCAGTTGTTTGTTTGTTGGAGATTTTGTCTGCCTTCAAACTCGCCAGGAGGTTTGTTTTAGGCAAAAGAAAGAATTAATATCAGGGCGGACATAAGCAATGGGAACAGTAACTATTTTCTGTAGTAGTGGATTGGAATTGCAGGATGTGTTAAGAAGAATTAACAGTTCAGGGTTTTACGTTCACCTGCAGAACACTAGTTGTTTTTTGTTTTTGTTTTTACTGTTTGCTAGTTGGCTACTATGCATATGTTCACATACACCAGTAAAGAATGGGTGGATAGTTTGGCCCTTCAGAAGTTGTTGGACTGCAGTGTCCCTCATTCCTCATCACTGGTTATAGGTAAGGGAGCTGCAGTCCAAGAACATCTAGAACAATGGTTCCCAAACTCTGGTCCTCCAGATGGTTCTGGACTTTAGCTTCCATAAAGCTCAGCCATCTTGGCCAGTAGTCTGAGATTCTGGGAGCTGAAGACCAAAACATCCACATGACCAACATTTGGGAATCACTGATCTAAAAGGTCACAGTTGCCCACATGCAGTATAGCTTGCATCTTGGTCATAGATCAATGGCATGCAAACAAGACACTGTCCAGGGTTGAGATCCCTTCAAGTATAACACTAGGCCATACGGAACACTAGGTTTGATTGATATTCATGCCCATCCTTTTCCATACCCTTCAATATAGTTTCATTTGATTCTTGACGTCGCCTATGCACAGGACGAGCAATTTAAAACAATTTTATTTGTATTATTTTCCTGAGACATGACCTTGCTTGTTTCATCTGCTTAAGACTTCCACACTTTGTTAACAATTTTATATACTGTTAACAATATAATTAGAAGGTCCTAAACAGAAAAAATGTCTTAATGCATTCATTTCTGAACCTTTTTAATTGCTTTAGAAAGTAATAAAAGGTGTTCTTGGTCACAGGAAGACTCAGTTTTTCTCCAACCTTCTGTCTTTATGCTGAAATAATTTTTAATCATGGCCAGAGTTGGTATTATTTCTTTAAAAACTTGAACAAAAGGTGAAGAGACAAAAGTGCATCAGTCCCAGTTATTTGACTTCATTCCTTGCTCAGAAAACTTCAAGGTTAGAATGGGTAAGTTACATTCTCGGTATAACTTGTTCCACCATTGAGGTCAAAATGTGAACTCCTCATATATAATAGCATGAGAGGATGAGTGCAACATGAATGTGATTAATATTCCTGTGGAATTCCACTGAATTAGAGCAATGCTATGTGCTCAATGGTGCATTTATTGTAATGGAAAATGCACTAATTTCTTGCTGATCCACTTTTCCAACTGGTGTATCCTCCACCTAAACACACCCAATCTCATTTTATTTCAAAATCTAAACAGGACTAGAGCTGGCTCATATTTGGATGGAGGAATACCAAGAATCTCCAGGTAGGGCTAGGAATGAATCCTGCCTGAAACCTTGCAGCTGTTGCTGTTTACTTTCAACTTATTTCTGACTTATGCCAACCTTAAAGCAATGATATCAGGAGTTTCTAGGGCTGAGAGTGTGTGACTTGCCTGAAGGCACTCCTTCAGCAGTGACTAATGAAAAATAACATTCTGAAAAATCCCTTCAAACCATTACTTTGTAGCTAGGATTAAATGGAATTTGTATGGGTTAGATTAGGGATTGATAACCAGGGACCTTCCAGATATTTTGGACCCGTAGTTCCATGACCATTGGCCATGATAGGTGTGTGTATTGAAATTGTTGTCCAGTTTCTATGAGAGCATAAGGTTGCATACATTTGGTTTAGGTACTGAGCCTTTGCAAGCATACCTGATGTTGAGGCAAAGAAATCGCTGATAAAATTGTTTCTGAGTGAAGATATGGGAAGGGAAATAGAAGTGGTACCAGGGTTTTAAAACATTGATAAATTTCTTTTTCCACACAGAGAATGTATTTAGTGCATACCCTCTACTACTTTAACCTTTAACTTTATTGTAGCATGGGACTTTTGTTAGCAGCAGTTAATTAAAATTGTTACACTATCATAAGGCCCTGGAAACTCTTCTTTAATGCTGGTATTTTCAGAATAAAACAAATGTAGGGAACCAGTTCAATATTTTCCTCATAACCAGCTGAGTACTTTTTTCATACAAGAGCAAATGGAGCAAATCTGAACAGTGTATAGATTTTGATTCTTTACTTCCCTTTCTGCATGGATTTTTTTTAAAAAATATATTTTTGGCTTGTACAAGTTTTCTATGAAGATGTTCTTTTTAAGGCTGCTTCTGCAGTGTACTGTGAAATGCCAAAATCTAATGGGGAGGAGTGGGGAGCACAATCTGTTGCATATAGAGCAGATGGCTGGAACTTTGCTAATAAACAAGCATTAACCTGGTACCTGTTGGTGCATCTGGAAATAAATCCATAAGAGGCTGCAGCTGGTAGTGCAATAAAGAACTAATGATGAGCATAAGACTGAAGGGAAAGGAAACAGAGAGACACTTGAAATATTACAACTTTGTATGTGTTTCAGATTTCCAGGCAGAAGCTGCCCTTTTAAACAATGCACTGAAAAACAGGCAAACATAAGAACAATGCAGGGGATAGAGATAGGGAATCTATATGAACACTGAATAATTAATTTGGTAAAAATGATCTGGATGGAGGAGGGAATGCCCAAAAATGGTCCTCAAACAATGTGTCCACAATACATAGTATATTGCACAGTAGGCATGCAAATATTCCCAATTTCATATTCACATGCAAAAATAACTGATTTCAAAAGTCCCCTCCCTTTGCTGGATGATAGTTTTGCACATTTTAATCCTTCTCTTCTCTTTCTTTCTTTATTTTTCTTTTTTTGAACCTTGGATCTTTCAAGTAGGAAAAACATGTCCCCAACTGTCCCTATTTTTTTTTACAAATATGTTGTTTATACATACACACACTGCACAATGAATTTGGAATAAAATGTATTCTTTTCTGCACTGCATAGAGGTATCCAGATGTCATGCCCAGCCTGGAGGATGACTCGGAGGACTCAGAGGATGAGCCAGAGCTTTTGGGACCTGAGCCTGCAATTGGGTAGTCTGAGGCTGGTCGTAGCTCTGCTATAGCAGAGTCTGGGGCCTCTCCAGAGGTTCAGCAGCCAGGTCTGCCTGGGGCCGAGGCTGTGGACATAGAGGAGGATCAGGAGACTGTGCCTACCTTCAGGGAGCACTGAGCCAAAAGGGAGGGCCTTTAAAAGTCACAGAGGCTTTATCAAAAACAAGTTGGTAGTCACACACACCTGAATGCCTGTTGCCTGCCTATTTAGGCAACTGGAGCATGTGTGTCTGGTTACCAGTGATTATCTGACCTTCTTGGAGGAAAGACTCTGTCTTCTGTGGCTTTTTGGACCAAATCCTTGCTTCTTAGACTGCTGACCAATCTTGATTATCTGGAACCCTTGACCTTGGACTGCTTTATTGATCTACTTATCTGATACTTTGAATCTCAGACCGTTTGACAACTCTTTTGGTGATCCTTCTGATACTGCCTTTAAACTCAAAGACTGTTGTTTGTTTGGGAACTAGGCAAACATGCAAAAGAAGATCTGCAGGTAGACTGAAATCTTTAGCCTGAAGTAATCCTATGAGCTACAGATAAACCAGTTTAGGCATCAAGGAAGTGGGAACTCCCATGTATCTTTTAACACTCCTTACAAAATCACCATGTCCTAACATAAAGATTAGCAACTAAATGTTAAATCTAGAGAATCGAAGATGGTAAGTCTGTATCAGTAATATATTATCTGGCTTTAATCCACAATCCATCTACTTACATGTAGGCTAAAACATGTAGGCTGCACCCTTCATCTTCTGATAACACAAAGCACTGCCAATTGTTTCTTGGCAGTGATCATCTTAGCTAGTTCTAGTATAACACAAACAGCCTGGGAGAGGTGCATTTCATTTGGGGAAATACTGGGTTAATTTAAACTGACCTGGGGACTGGGAATGAGAAGTTCCCTGTGATTATTTGGGGAAAGAGAAAATAAAATGTAGATCTCCAAAATTAACATGATTTGTACAGGAACAAAAATGGGGACTTTTGGAGACTTTTTTTTTTTAATTTGACAGGTTTTATGATGGTTTTGTGCACCAAGATTCTGCACAAAAAGTGGGGCAGGGGGTTGTCACAACTAGCCATCCACCCATTCCCTGATTGAAGATATCACATGATGTTTCTTCATTTTCTCAGTAGGAGTCTCAATGGGTCAAAATATCATTTCTCATTGAAACTGCTAACAACATTTGCCAGTGTTCTGCACATTCTTAGCATATTTTTCCCATAAATATCTCTAATGAGTCCAAGGCCTTCACTTGCCTAAATTGCCTCACTTCTCTTTCCTCATGGCATTTTTTTTCCATTTTTTGCCTTAGTTGGCCTATGCTTTTAAGGAGAAAGGTCCAAAACAGATCAGCACTTTGTGTGGGCCTGTGGGCGGAGCCACAGCGCAGCATCTGCGTGCTCGATTCTGTGACTCTGCCCCATCATTCCATGATGCCATGCATCCTTCTAGGTGCCATGCAGCATCATGGCATGACGCCAGCGCATCGCCCAAATGGTGCAGCAAGGAAGGGGTATCATCATGCCGCCCTATGACAACCCTTCTAGGGTCACATACTTGAGGACAACAAACATACTTAATATGCAGGATTTAATTAGATTGAACCTCCAACATATCACTGCTGCCTGCTGCCTAATGCAGCAGCTTCCCTATGCCTTGTAGTTGGGCTGGACCTGTAAGGAACACTAAATGTGACTGGATGGCCCGTTACAAACAGGCAGGAAAGTATGCGCAGAGTGCGTACTAGGGTTAGAAAGGGGCGGTGCTTCTGCACCCCCTAACCCTAGTGCGCGCTCTGCATGCACAAAATGGCGGTGGCCGTTCCACATGGCCGCCGCCATGAGGACATCACGAAAGCGGCGCCTCTATACGGGGCGGAGCGGATGTGACGTCCTCGCTCCGCGCCAGGGCGCTTAGTGCGCCCTTAGCACAGAGCAGGAAGGAGCTCCGTTTCGGAGCTCCTTCCTGGTTTGGTCTGCTGGGTGCAGCCTTCACATGGTTGCGCCCAGCGGACCAAAGGAGAAAGGGTCCAAGCGGCCCCTTTCTCCTCCTCCCCCCCCCGCGGGGTTGCCCTGGGGCTTCAAGCCCCAAGGACACCCCTTTCCAGGCTGCGGGGAAGGGGCCTTTTGCCGCTTCCCCGCAGCCTGAAAAGCAGCGGATTGGGGCCTCAGTGGCTGCCGCTCTGGACACTGAGGCCCCGATACAGTGGAGAAAGGGGCGGGTGCAGCCCGCCCCAAATGGGCGGTCTGTAACCCACCGATATTTGGTTACTCCTGTTGACAAGGGAGAAAGATTCAGATCCTCAGATTAAATTTCCTCTTGCATTCTCTTCCCAGTTTAAAAAGAAACCCTTTGAAAAGTAAATGTGACATGTGCCTGCAATTTTTAAGCTCTTTTTAAAAAATGCTGCAGCTATCAGAAGCATGGGAAAGTGAACTGGGGGGGGGGACTTAGTTGAGAAATGAAAAAAAGCTTAGTGATTGCAAAGCAAAAAACCCTGAACTCATAACTGCTGAGAAAGCTCATTCATTCTTATATCCAATAGCTATATAGTATATACAGCTCTGCTGCAAAGCTTACAGATTTGTTGTTTTCAAGTATAATGCATTGCAATATATTAGAAAGTATTAACCTGTGTGTATAGATACTTTGCTTTAAAACATTTGCAAAGAAAATAACTGTGTTGGCTCCAACAGGCCTTCCTGGTGTTGAATTCCTTTCTCTCTGCTTATCTTGAATGATGGGGGAACCCTAGGCGTGATCTGAGTACATACGCCAATTAGTATGGTGAACAGAACTTTATAGATGAATAACACGAGACAGTAAAAGGTGTTTCCCTCCCCCTCTGTTCCTTAATACCAATACACCTGCTCCCATATGTTTGAACAGAATAGAACCAAGTGTAGTTGTTATTGTTGGTTGTTGTTGTTGTTGTTGCTATATTTGTCTCTAGAATTCATCTTCCCCAGATGGGAGGATGTGACATACAAAGATTAAAAAAATGTTTAAAAATCTACAGGAGACAAAACTTAAAACACAATTGAACAATCATAAAAAATAAAACCAGGTTAAAACATGCATCATAAATATACATTTGGGCGCATTACAGATGTGCCAAAGGGGTGTGTTAGGGTTGAGAAGGGGCATCCCTTCCGGACGCCCCTCAACCCTAATACAGACTGAGTCCGTACAAAATGGTGGCACCCATCCACACGGGGGGCACCATTTTGACGTCGTGGACGCATAGCGTCCGGATGTCGCACGGCGGAAGTGACGCAGCAAGTGCATGACTAGTGCCTCACGGCACCATTTCCACACGCTTCTTTCTTGCTGCACCCGGGAACCGCATGATTTGGGTGGTCTGTAACTCGCCATTGACACCAGCACAACAATTATCAATATCCAGTGCACTGCATAAGATGGGCCTTATATAACCACTCCTCAAATTCCTTTCAGATTAGAAATGTCTTTGCTTGTATGCAAAAGCGGGTGTCAATCGATCTTCTCGGGGAAGAGAATGCCAGAGTTTGGGGGCACCCATTGAAAAGGCTCTGTCCCATATTTCCACCAGATGTGCCTGAGAGGGAAGCAGGGCAGAAAGAAGAGCCTCTCCAGTAGATCTCAGAGCATGGTCTAGCTTGTAAGGGAGAATACAGCCCTTTAAATAACCCAGACCTGAAGCCATGTAAGGTTTTAAAGGTCATAGGTCAAAGGTCACTTCTGGAAATGCAAAAAAGAAGTTGTATGGGCCCTGTAGCCAGCACCTGTTAAGTTGTATGGCTTCACCTCTTTGGAATGACTGAATTTTCTGAACACTCTTCAAAGGTAGCCCCACATAGAGGGCATTACAGAGGGCCCTCTGTAATTACAGAGGGCCCACCCCAACTGGGATGTAATTTAGGCAGGTGACATCAAGGCCAGATCTGTTATCTCAAGGAACAGACTCAGCTTGCACTGTAATCTAGGTATCCAGGCTCAGTGGTTAATCCAGGAACATTCTCAAGATACAAATCAATGTCTTCAGGAGGAGGGTACCCCCATCCCGCACAGGCTAAATCACTATTCCCTGATCTGCCTTTGAACAGACCAGGAGCACCTCCATCTTTTCTGGATTACAGTTCAATTTGTTTGCCTTCATCCATTCTATTACTAATGACATTTATTGGTTTAGGACCAAAGCAGTTCCTTGGCTTATGATGGAAAACAGTAATACAGTTGGGTGTCATCTGCATACTGATGGCACTGGACAATCAAACCAAAGTGTTACAATACCCTGGTTATTTGGCTTTTCTTTTTTTCATTCATTTCGCATCTATTTATCTATGCATTATGTCTGTGTTTATGTCTTTGTCTGTGTATCTATACACATGTAGGCTTCATAAGAGTACTGCAGTCCTTTGGTAAGAATGTGAATATATTTTAACACCAAATCTCTTGCAATATATATTCTGATGAAGCAAAGACTCCAGGAAAAGTGTAGAAACTCTTCCAGTTATGTATTATACTATTTTTCTATTCCAGTTCTGCTATCATGAGACACACTCTTTTTATTAGTTTTTTCCAGCATCAATTAAATAGAATAAAATAAAGCCAGTAATGAGTAAAAAAACCCAGCAATTCAACTGTGGGACTGGGGAGAAACTGTGTTTGTGACATGTCAGTGTTCTTGGGATTAAAATCTTTTTGGTGCAGCACTTTGGTGTCATATAAGAAAAGAAAGTGAAATTTGTAAGAACTTTTTGACAGCAGTGCAGACAAAAGTGGGGAACAACCAGCCAGAATGATAAATTTACCCTCCTTTTCGAGCCCAAGAAAGAAAGTAACTTCTTTAAGAAAAGGAACATTCTACAAATGACACAGAGTCTCAGACTAATTGACTGTGAAATTATTTCCCAAACAGTGTGTTAGAAATGTGTGACATCCTGTCTCCTTAATGGGGTTATGAAAAACACAAGCAGAAACACTGTCCAATTACGGTAAGAAAAAATGGGAGAAAAACATATCAAAACATGTCTGAGAGATAGGATCTCTGTTCAGAGCAGGCAAGGAAAAGCTCTGGGCTTAGAAAATTCCCATCTCATGCCCAAACCATTTCATTCCCCCAGCCTGGTCACTTACTCACTCACTCTTCTAGGTCCTATCCTCAGTAGATGACAGGGAGTATGGCAGAGAAAACATTGTTTTTATCTCCAATCCGCAAATCCTTTTTGCAATGTTCTCCCTTTTTTATTGAACGGTGAGAAAGAATACTATATTAATCCACCCATTCTCAGCTGATGACTGCAATGGACAGTTGAAAGTCTGTCATTCATCCCCTAACTCTCCTGTTGGAGTAAAGCAAAGTTCCCATTTTGGGGTCAGCCCAGCACTGCAGCTAAAGATTTAATGATGTTACAGGGGCAATAATCTCATATCTAAATTTCAATGTCGCTGGACTGCAAATCCCATCATTATTTATCATTGACCATGTGGCCAGAGATGAGGACAGGTGTAGTCCAACAGAACTTGGAGGGCTGTGTGATTTCCACCCTGATTACTACAATTCTGAACCAAAAAATATTGCTTTTGAAAGAAGAGGGCAAAACATCTAATAACCGTCACGTTTTTGGAGCCTATCTGGTATTGTTTCATAGAATGTGACAATTTCACAGTGCTGCTAACAGTGTTAACAACACACACTTTCAAATGAGATTAAGGCGAGCCAGAAATATCTACTTGGAAGAAGAAGCCCTAATGAATTCTTTTGTTTATTGACATGCAAGCCATTTGAAAAGATAGGGGCCTCTTGGAAAGAGGAAAGTCTTTTTTGTCATCATCAATTGGTTGTGAACCGGATGTCTAGTAATGTCTAGTAATGGTGAAAAATCATTGAATCATAGACTCAAAGAATTGGAAGAGACCACAAGGGCCATCCAGTCCAACCCCTGCCATGCAGGAATAATGTACTACTTCTGAATATTACCACCATTACTAGACTTTTTCCTCTTTAGATTTTTAACTCTTTTAAAATATATAGTAGGGCTTTATAAAGAATTGTATCAGGGATGGTGGGAAGAAATAACCTCTTGCAACACACCACACACTAAGTTCCAGAGAGAGAAATTTTATTACTTAACGTGGAGTAGCAAGTACCACCCACCTTCACACATACTTTTATCTAAGCTATATAGTATCAAAACCAGTTGACACAGAAATCACTCAAGCACCATTCTTTGTACATGACAGTGTGTGTGTGTGTGTGTGTGTGAGAGAGAGAGAGAGAGAGAGAGAGAAGTAACATTTTTTCTGGGGGGAAAAGGTTGTAAAAGGTATAATTTGTCGCAAGTTTTAAATAGAGAGGAGGTCCTGTGTCAAAGATCAATTCCTATTATCACTTGGAATGGGCCCTGGTCCTTTTGAGAAGAAAACAAAACAAAACAGAAAGAAACTCTACAATCCTCCACTTTGATTCCCAATTAAGTGGTTTTAAATGTTTCCCAAGGTATTATCTAAATATAAGCAAAGTTTTGATGAAAAGAAATGATGTTCAGGTTATCACCTCTCAAAATGGGAAGGATAACCAAACCAACAAATATGCCCACTAGTATCAAAGAGTCCTTGTTCCGCTTAGGGATGCAATTCTTCACTATGCTTCTTCTTGAAGGTATTGATGAGTAATTCCATCAGTTTTCTTCCTGTTGTGAGATAGTCTTTTTTTTGGGGGGGGGGGACCCCAATATTCAAAGGCTATTTGCAAGTCAGAATTTATTCTGTGCAAAATTCACATGTATGTGTTTTGAGCAGAAAACAGCATTTCCAGTGTAGAAATATTTCTGTGTGGAAATTTCCACACATTTTTCTGTGTGGAAAATACTGTTTTAACACAGAAATGTTAATTCCTGCACAGAAAATGTATTCTATGGAAATGAACAAAGTGAAAATTTTATACAGATTAGATTAAACATCAAATTAAAGCCCTTTTTTGCACAGAAAAATAGCATTTTTCTGGACAGAAATGAATATTTCTGCAATGAAATATTGTTTTCAGTGCAGAAAATGCTGTATCCTGCACATAAAATGTTTTCTGTGAAAAATATCAATATGCAAATTTTGCACAGAATAAGTCCTAGATCCTCATCAGTCCAGTATTCTTCTCACCAAGGTATATTTTTGACCATCTTAGAATATTTTTGTATATTACTGTATTTCCACTTGTAATTCTCCTGCCTCTGTTATCTCTATTCTACACAGAGCCTCAATTTCTTGGTCCAGGGTTTTTTCCCCCCCAGTGATTGAAAACTCTTACTATCTAAAGTCCAGAGAAACCTCATGTTTCCAATCCCTTTAGCTAATGAAGTATTTTAAAGGCTATGTTCAGAGCAAACCCATTAAAACAATGGAACTTGAATAACTGTTGATTTACCAAATTCCCACTGGTTCAGTGGGTCTACTGTACTTGGGACAAGCAAACAGATTTAGCTAAAAGTTAATAAAGAGAAGCACATATATTTCTACAGTACAGTTTTCAATATCATATTCGCTAAAGATTGCTGTGTAAATTTAATGTAACAGTATCCAATATGTTCCATATGCAAATATCACATTATGTCAGTGAAATAACACATTACAGTCTGCCCTCCGTATTCACAGATTTGGGAGATTCAACCACCCAAAACTTTGGAATATATATATATATATATATATATTCCAAAATCAAACCTTGATTTTTTTTTTCTTTTACATATGGGCCACCATGTTCCTACTGCATTGAATACAGTGGGACTTGAGCATCCACAGATTCTGGTATTTATGGGAGGTCCTGGAACCCAGCCCTGGTGAATACCAAGGACCCATTATATATCAATCTGTAAATATTTTTTCCCAATCATGTTTGCTACCTATCATCTTAAGTAATTATCACCGCCAATCTGTGATATGTTTTTGAAACAAATTCTCTGTGTTTTCATAAGGTCCCAAAAACTGGTCCAACTTCCAATCACTTCTAAACTTCCTTGAATTTTTGATATAAGAGCCCCCAGGATATTCAGAATTGTGCTAAGCTAATGCCAACAAGGCATAAATGGGACTGTTTCTGAATTAATCTAGGCCAGGCCCAATGTAGATTTCTGCCTAACATGTGGCTGTTTATAAGGGTTAGAACAGCTGTGGATCCTGATCAGTCCCATGACTCCTAAGAGACTGTCCTACAGACCATAGCATTCACTGTAACATAAAAGGGGGACTTTCATATCCCTATTCCCTTCTGCTTTAGCCTTATACAAAGTTTGAATGTGGATATTGGGCACAAGTGGCATTTTAATGTCTGTAATTTTATATTGTTTTTAGATTATATTTATTGTAATATGTTTTTAGAATTTTTATTTGTGAGCCACTTTGGGTCCCTTTCAGGGAGAAAGGCAGGACAGAAATCAAATGATAGATGGATGGATAGATAGATAGATAGATAGATAATGTTTAACTCTCATGTGTGGTCTAGCCATCTGTTTATATGTATATATAGATAATCCATTTTTTCCTGTCCCAAATCCTTTTTACATAAAGTGCTTCTGTGGGCTTCCAATGGTTGTCTGGGGGCATTCTGTAAACAAAATGATGTGTATTTCTTTTGTCACTTTACTATACTGTAGTATCAGAATGTAACAGAGCATACTTTATTAATCCATTAATATTTCTTTTTCAATGTATGACCAAGTGCTTTTAGCTAACAAAGGTTCATGCTAATAGTGCAATGAAATATTCCCTAAAGTGTCCTAACGCCATTAAAATAGGATTTTTAAAGCTTCAATTGATCCATTAAAATTCTCTTTTTCAAACAGTCTATAAGCTTCAGGTAACACATTGAAAATAGTCCTATTTTAAAAGTAATTTTTCTCTTTTAAATGTTTAATTAAACTTCTCCCGTGTGAACATGTAATGGATTCCTTACTATTATGAAGAGATTCAGGAAATGTCTTTGCTACAGTAATTACGTCTATTGCTTTGTTAAGTGAAATGGTCATAATTAGTCCTAGGATGCTGATATTTTCCTTCAGCAGTCAAGCTTAAGATGAAGAAATCTGTCAGTTTCCCTTTCTCTCATATTATGCTTTTTAAATTATTACATTCTTCCCAATTTAGATATGAAGAAATTTGTGGTTTTTTTTTTTAAAGTGTTGAAATCATACTTGATTCAGATTGGATTAAAACAAAGTTTTTACACATCTGTGTGAGCCAAATTCAGTAGGTACTGGATCTTATCTGGTGGGGGTCAGTGGTATTCATATTTAGAAATGGGGAAACTATCCCAAAATATTTGGAAAATGTTGGGAGAAAAAAATGTGTTTCCTGAGTGACAGCTAACTCTGATGAGGAGAATGCTGGCCTACTCAGATTTTTTATAGTTTGTATATTAATTTGTGAAGAAATTTGATTATTTTTTTTCTGCACCGGAAACAATGTTTTCTGTGCTGAAACCATACTGAATTATGAGCAATAGGAAGGGTGTGATCAGTGTATTCTCAGAGGTTTCTTATTAGATATCCTAGAAAGCAGGTTTGTTATTAGATGTCCTAGAATTTTACAAAATGGAAGTTGTTATGACAGTCTAATCAATATGAATCTGAAAGTAATATTGGCCTGAATCATCCTGGCATTGCCAGCTAAAGTAGATTGTATGATGATGCAGTGCTCCTGTACACCTCATTTGGTCAATGTGTTTACTATAGTTAGGACTAACAGTAAGATTCCAGCCCTTCTTTCCAATGATATCCTATTCAGTATCTTCATTCCGAACAGCATCAGGCCAGTACTTATAGCCAGTGGTTCCATATAAAGCCTTCTGGGAGTACATGGACTATCCTAAACTGACCTGAGGTGCTGCATCATATAGGGCGTGATATGACCCATTTAAGTTAAATGAAGTGACATTTTAATCCAGGGCGAATAACTCTCATTCAATGGGCTTCAAGTGTTCCCCTGACATTTTTTTTTTTTAACTTCCAGAGTCCCTGCTACTAACTTTCAGTGGTACAACAATATTTCTTACTCCATCTTTCACTGAAAAAATCCATGAGAGGAGCACAAGCTCTGTTCAGAACTGTACTCATACTCATAAACAAGGTGTTCATTTCTTCTTGTAGTGACACCATGCTTTTTTTTCTTCCATCGGGGGGCATTACACCATGGGCATTGCCCTAGGGTTTTACTTTAGGATTTAATCATATTCAGACATTGGTAGAGGCTGCTTTGATGAATATTGCCCATATATATATACATACATACACACGCATGCATACACACACACACACACACACACACACACACACTTCCTGCAGAAAACTCAGAAACCCGCACATAAGCTTTCTAAGTAAAACCATAGCTTATAGAAATATGGATCGGCCATGTCTGAAATGCTAATGATGGCTATGGACAAGCTTCAAAGGGATTACCACCTAGGTTCAAATGTCCACCAGCTCTAGTAGTTCACATACAGCAAACCTGCTCCAAGGCTTAACTCACCACAGAAGACAAATTAGCTTTTTCTGAAGTCATACAGCCAGGTAGGAAGGCCTCGTTCTCTTTGAAGTTTGGCTACATCTAACATTTCTCAAGCATCTGAACTTCAAAGAGAGAGGCTGGATTTGTCTTCCCTTTCTTGGCTTCTGTGTTAATAGCATATCAGAAAGGGCTGGATTAGTTTGTTCCCACCCCTCTCAAGTGACATTTTAACACTGAATAAGAGTGGTAGATATGTTCTGAAACAGTGGCAAAGAGTGTTTGGGTGTTAGTATGATAAAAAAAAATGTTGTGCAATATTTGACCCACTCTCCTTTCAATGTATTGAAAATTAAATATCAAACAGAGAATTTGCTATGGTTCCTTAAAAAAAAATCTCTGTAACTTCGACAATGTTATCATTTCAGCAAAAAGCCTATTGCCACATAAACTTCTTTTTAAAGCAAAGGAATGGATGTCTTTCAAATATAAACTTTGTACATATGGATGGACACGATGCAGTTTGCGGGCCTCATTATGTCCTCACACACCACCTTTTATAGCATCTATAGTATCCCTGCAAATGCTTCAGAAATGACAGACTTTGCCACCACCCTCCATACAACAAAATTATATTGGTTTCCTCTCTTTCTCTTCCATTGCTTCAAGAAGGGACATAAATATTCTGCCCTTCACTCCTCTCCTCTCCAAACCCATCATTGACAGTGACTGCACTAGAAGCCAAAATGAACTTCGGACATAGCGTGAGTCAAAATGATGCACTGGAAAAGACTATAATACTTGCTAAAGTGGAAGGTAGAAGGGAAAGAAGAAAAGCACATTCCAGATGGATTGCTCTGTAAGAAATCACTATCCTTAGTTTGCAAAACTTGGGCAGTTCTGTTGATCAAGGGTCTTGGACATCACACATTCACAGTGTGAATATAAATCAAAATCAATTTGACATCAAAGAGCAACAATTGTAGAACTAATAAGATGGCTAGAAATATTTATGTATGTGTTCCTGAAACAAAATGGCATGATGTCTGTGCCACAGAAGAGATGCTATTTTACTTCTTCTATTTGAAATTAATACTTAATGAGTAACACTCATATGACACTCCATTGGAAATTAATTATTTCCAACATGTTTAGCGGGATGACTTTGGTTGAGTCAGATCTGGAACTCCCAAAATGTTTGCCATGTAGATATCTACAGACAGGTTGTCATGGTCTGGAGACCCATATGATCAGTATATGTGAGTTAGAAGGAGAATTAGATTAAAAATATTAATAACAAGTAAAGGCAAACAGTCTCAACTATATAGTATTTAGAACATTGAATCCTTCCAGATCCTGTCAAATAAAAGGCCTGATTGTTCTGAAATGAGTCTTCCAAAGATTCAAAACATTCAGTCCAAACTAGTTCCATGAGCAGTTTGTGAGAGGTTCATTTACCTAGACTTTTCCCCCTGTTCACTTCAGTGAAGGAACTATTTCACATGTGCATGTTGGCGCGATAGTGTGACCTGCGGTGCACCACACTGAAGCTTTGCACCTGGATAGCCACCAAAGAAATGACATGGAGCTCAGTGTGGGCTGGAGAAAGTCCTTCTCCCACGCCCAGAAGCAGCAAACAAGACAACAAGCTGATATGTCTCAAGGAGGCTTTTATTTATCGTTCCAGTTTTTACAAATCTCGTTTTGTCCGTCATTGTCTCTCACCATATACACATCACCAACTACTCACATTGTACACTGAGGCCCCTCCCTTATATACATGTGCCATACTCAGGCACTGTGTCCAGCCTCTTCCTGGTGTGTCATCTCTATACATGTCCTCCGTGCAGCATGACTTTGCACTTTTCAGCCTTGTGATGATGTCATGTCCTGTGACTGAGCTCTGCTCAAATGATGACTTGTCATGGCTTCCTTGTGACCTTTGGGAACCCTGTCACCTTTGTCTCACGCCTGTGCATTTTCTTTAGGATCCAAATCCTAACAGTGCATTCCTCTGGATCTTTGTGAAAGAATATGAATCAAGTTTGCAAAGTGATATATTACTAGAATGGAATTGCTACATGGGGATTTCAAAGACGCTTTGATTGTAACAACCCCATCAGTGTCAGCGCACTGAATCAATGTCAGTAGTCACCACCACCACCACCACTTAAATCTCACTAAGGCTCTTACAGATCTGATGTCATTCAAACAATGCCCCCTCCCAAATATATTGACCAAATATATATCTTTCAAATATTTCTGTATTTGTATATATCCACACAGAGAGAATAATTCATTTAATAGCTGCCTCAGCATAAACAAAAGATAGGGAGAGACTGGAATATAACTATATATATATATATATATATATATGGGAAAATAAATTTCCTTTTTCATCTGTCATTTGAATATTCATGAATATTCTTTCCATCATTATTACAGAAATCAAAACTACACATCCACAGCTGCAAATATTAACCTTTGTGTTAAATTGTTCTGGAGTAATTGTCAATCTTGATGGCTTAATTGATTCAATTGGTCCCAATGTCAGGCCAATAAAATGTCTTTTACACAAAGAAGAAGGGAGAAAGCTGGAAGGAAAATATAGACTGGAAAGCTGCTGGTGGTTTGTGTATTTTTCAACTACTGGGAATGGTTTGCCAGTGAAGAATGTCCACCTTCATTTCAAAGTAATAAAAGCACATGATGCCATTGTGTATGCAAGTCTGTATTGTATTTGAATGTGCATTTGCATGGAAATGTATTTGCATGAAGAGAGGAGCAGGGCAAGCCTGGTTGTTGCCAGCCAATCACAGCTCAGGGAATGCTTTGGAGGGGACTTATGGAGAAGAAAGGATACAAAACTAAGGCTCATCGCTGACAAACAAAATAAGGAAAGAATTGGAAGGACATAGGAAAAAATGGCATAGAGATAGGGAAAAGCTGCTATAGAAATAGGACCTGGGGCAGAAAATCAGTAGGGTTATATGGGGCTATGAATGACTAAATAGTGTGGAGGTTAATGTTTGATCTAACTGTGTATTAATAAATCTTCCTTCCTTTTTTGCAACCGTGTTTGGCTCTTCCTGTTAAGTTTTGAAAAGAATTTAGGCAAGCTTACACACCGAACCTACTGAACAACATCCCCACTGGTCCATATAGGGATCACTGTAAGCCCCAAATACCTGATTCAGAGAGGGATCTTGTGAGGAAAAGGGGCAAGGTGAGTGACAGGAACACAAGGATTTGGGACTATGGGGCCAGCCTGGAGAGAGGATCTGTCACAGATGTGCATACTGAATTGCAGATTTGGATTCTTGATTCAGTTGTCCAACTTTGCTACTCAACATAGAGCTGTGTAGCACAATTAACACATTACTTTCATTGCAGCGATTTACACTATGCAAGTCTGACATAAGCTCTCAGTCATCATGTCAAAGCAACCCATGACTTCGTCTGGCCCTGGAAATGCATATTAATTTTCTCCCCCTCTGTCTCACTGTTGGAATAGTGCCCTTGAAACATGAAAGTGGGGATGGGACTGTCTTTGCTGAGCATACATTCATTACACAAGTCTTAGCTACTTAGGCTGCTAATAGAATATGTCAAACAAATGCCAGATCACTGGTGATGCCAACCTATAGCATTGTCATTTCTATGCTGAGTTGTCCTTTAGTCTGTGCCATTGATAGAAAATGAAATTGCATCACAGAGCTGAGACATCATTACTTCAGTGAAATCGGGGTTATATAGTGAGCAGCTGGAAGAGAATATCAAGTAGTATATAGAAGAGAGCAGTTTATAAGCTTAGGGTTCCCCAAATGAACTTCAGAGCTGTCATGCGACATTGGTTTTGAGCTGTCAAAAATCTTATGTTGAACCAGGATTTCATTTTGGTCATGCAACGCTAAAGTTGTTTATCAGAAACTCCAAGTCATTAATCCTTTCTTGAAGCCATATAATTAAAATTCAAGAAGGCATTATTTTGGATTAGTACTGAAATTTTTATACATGATGTCACCCTGTAAAGCTCCTTTATATTACTCCTAACCCAGTTCACTTATAAAGCAGAGACCAATGCCAAGTAAATTGGCTGATGGTGATATCAGCATCCTGCAGTGTTTTTGTTAATTATCTTGCCATGGTTGTCTGATGCAGATAACAATCTTTCCAAAGGAAGAGACAGATTTAAAGAGGCAGAAGTAATGAAAATTGATTTCTGCAGCCTGTCATGGCAAGATCTGTTGGGAGACCCTCCTCCCTACCATGATCCTCCTCAATGTAATTCATAGCGCAGGTGGGGTCCCCACGGTGGCATACTAATTATGGCGCCTGAACAGGATGCGTCTGCTGTGATTGACAGCTGAATGCATGAAAAAGTCTTCTGAATTGAGTTCATTTGTAAAGCACCCAGGGAGAGCATGGATCCAACTACTGGGAGGTTGTCAGAGCAAAGATGACAAAATATGATCAACATAATGAATGTATTATTACAGGGGCTTGCCTGTTTATCATTGAGACAAAATGTTAAAACATCCTCCACCCCCCCCCCAAAAAAAAAAAACAAAGGAAGAAGAAAAAGAAATAATAAATGCTGAAAGGTAACATATCATTACCAGAATCCTAACAGTCTGTAATGGCTACATGGAAGCTAACAGTAAATATGTGATGTACTTGACAAAGGTGGATCCTCCTATACTCTGGAACTCTCTTCTATTAGCTAGCTATCTCTTTGCCTTTCCACTGCCAGGCTTCTTTTTATGATTTTTTATTATAAGTTTATTCACTCATTTGTTGTTGTTTTTTATTGAAGTTAGGTACCTTGCAAGTCATTTGTATGGGGAAAGTGGGATAGAAATTAAATTAAATTAAATGATTAATGAATTAAAAGTTTGGCAGTCCATATAGCATCTGGGGTTTTATCTGCACTGCAGAAATAATCCAGTTTGACACCACTTTAACTGGCATGGTTTAGTGCTATGGAATTCTGGGATTTGTTGCTGCATCAGAGTGATCTGACAGAGAAGGCTAACTATCTCACAAAGCTACAGTTGCCAGAACTCCATAGCACTGAAGCATGGAAGTTAAAGTGGTGTGGAGCTGGATTGTTTTTACAACCTAGGTTAAGAATATGGATGCAACCTAGGTTCAAAGTGCAGGTATAGCCATTTTAACTTACATTGAAAGGTGTTCAGTAGCAATAGCAAGTAATAATAATAATAATAATTTGTTTTATTTATATACCGCTATTCCAAAGATCATAGCGGTGAACAGCAAGTAAGCTAATTAGCACGTAAGCTAATTTGCCCCCAACAGTCTGGGTACTCATTTTAGCGACCTCGGAAGGATGCAAGTACATTTCTATATCACTTATCAGTGAACTAAGCACTCCCTAAGCAGTTTACAATGTGTAAGCTAATCGACCCGAACAAACAGGGTACTCATTTAAGCAACATATGGAAGGAAGCAAGGCTGATTAGACCCTGGAGCTTTGCCTGGGATCAAACTCACAAACCTGTGGCTTGCAGTACAAGCTTTTAACCACTGTACCACCAGGGATCCTTTCAAACCTTACCCTTGTTGGGAACAATCACTGCTTTCTAAAAAGAGTGTGAACCAATGGTTGGGGGGAGGGATGATTCAGAATTTACTTTGGCAGCTCAGGAAAAATGGTTGATTTGTCTCATGCTCCTTCAAGGGACCATCTAGGGCCCTTTCACATTGTGTAATAAAAGTGTTATGATTCCTTTTTAACAGTCATTGTAACATCCTATGAAATTCTGGGATGTGCAATTTAGGGGGAGGGGGTATATTGAGAACTCTAGTGCTTCACCAAACTACAAAGCCCAGGCTGTAGCTATTAAAGTTAAAGTAGACTCATAATATTATCATTATGTTGGCTGAAAGGGTCTCTAATCCTCCTCTGCCTGAATCAGAACCTTGCTCTAGGTAATTCATACCTTTGGGTATCAATGAAGGCAAATGCATAAGGTTTGGGCATCAGACTTTCCAGGGACTGCATAGACCCCCATAACCCAAACAAAACAAACAAACTGGATGTGGCTTGAAGTCCACTTTTTAAGCTGATAGAGTCTTCCCAGTGTATTCTTTCAGTTGCAGGGTCTTTGATGTTCTTTCTTTCACTGTGAGGGGGCAGTTTATCCCTGGGGTTACACTAAAGAATGGGAGTGAGGGCAGCAAAGGTGACATGACCATATCTTTCTTACCTACACTAAGCTATACTCCTTGTCTCTGTGTAGCCTGGGTGTTTATTGTAGGTCAACTTGATTCAGATTGTGAGGACCTGGTGGAATTTAAAAAATTCCTTCACTTGGTAATGGTAGTGTTAACAATTGGTATCCACTTGAATGGGCAGCAGTGGATATAAAAAATTTAGAGTCCATATCCATACTTGAAATCCTGGGATTTTCTATTGCTTTTGCAGATTGAAGCATAGTCATGAAATGCAATGAAAACCCAGAAGTGATTATTCCTATTAACCTGATTTTTTAAAAACACAAATACAATACAATAAAATAAAATGAGAGAGAGAGAGAGAGAGAGAGAGAGAGAGAGATTTGATTCAATTTTTTTAAAGATAAAAATTCTGGCCATACTATTACCATATTGAAAGCTTGAGCCACCAATCACAAACTTCATTATTTTCATATCCTCCCACATCCCCAATATTTTCCTTGGGATAAAGGCTAAAACCTATATTGTCCTGGATTAGTATAATGACTGTACTAAATCACACTTCTGCTGAATACTGTGCAGCTGACTGTATATCTACCAATGGGCCTGATTATTTTCCCATTGTGCAATTGGAAATTCACTATTGCTTCTTCTGCAATTTCAGTGAATTAGGTGGTATGCTGAAGGCACAGATAATAGTTGTAAGCCATTTAAGAATGTATAGCGGCATACCTGGAATCCTGTTGGTTAGTCCTAACTAGAGTATGTCCAGTTAATAAATTGCTGTATGGGGAGTCAATCTATATGGAACTTTCATTTATTCAGTGGCTCCACTCTAGTCAGGATTAACAACAGCATGTAGGCCCAGGTGAAATAGCCAGACATGTGGAATCCCATTTATGCACCCATGAACTGGGTGCTTCCATTGAACAATTACTGATATCAACACGACTCTGCATCAGTTTTTGCAAAATTGCTGTCTGTGATTCTGTATTGCTTCTAAATATTCAGAAAGACCTAAATCTTTTAATTTATTTATTGTTTTCCTATTTACATCTTGTGCTTTGTTCAAGCAGCTCAAAATTGCCTGTGCGCTCCTCTTCTCCATTTTCATTCCACAGCTGTCTTGTGAGAGAAGTTGGGCTGAAAGTTAGTGACTGGTCGAAGGTTACCCATGAACTTTCTAAACTCACTAAGAGGCAATACAGACCGGCACTTTGTGCCAGCCTATGGACGGGATCCCTAACCCCACCCTCCAGGGTGCTATTTACAACCATCACATTTCCCCTACATAGTAACATAATGGCAGCACCTTGCTGAATATGACTGCTCCTGTTTACTTTTATAGATATAAATCCCATACTGAATTCTAGTCCATGTCACTATTAACCTGAATGATTAAATATGGGCTAGACATTTTTGGGCTCACATTTTAATCTGAGATTACTCAATTCCTGTATCTCAGAACTGAAGATGAATTTGTGGTCAGATATCCATCATCTGCATATCCTGGTGGCATACATTTGGAAAATGTGTGTAAACACATCTGAATCAATGTGAACAAATTGCACATAATTGGGGAAAATGCAGGAAAAATATGCATTAATTTATGTGGGACTTGGAGGTCAAAATTTACATTGGACTTGGCTTGGAATAAGGTTGGTGAACAAAATAAATGAGAACCTCAGCGAGACTGAACTTCTCAGATCCACATTTTTGGTCATTTCAATTGTGAATTTGTTAATGTAAGTTCATAATACAGTTAGTGCAGAGTTTCAGCCACAGCAAAAACCTCAAAGAGGAGATCAGGGTTGCCTGAGCAGCAAGCTCATGCTAAGTTGACTGACTGTCAGCAGTTCAAAAGCAGCTGCTCTTCATTTCCTAAAGGGCTGTGAGTACAGCACAGTGAAAGAAAGGCTGGAAACGTTCTGTTTTACCAAACAGAGTTGGGGTGGGTGGGAAGAATAGGGAACACTGTAGTGATCTGAACATGTCTTTTATATATATATTTTTGGAACAATGCCTCTTGGCACATCACTTTCCCAATTGTGACATATTTTGATACAGTTTGGAGATATGCAGTTTTAAAGGTGGGAGAAAAGGGGTGAAATCCATTTTTGTGCAGGTATCTTTGGGATCTTTGCTCATAGTTTCTTGTACATCCATCTGTACTGCATATTGGACTGTCATTTTGCATTTTAAAAAGAGACCTTTTGTATATGCCACCTTTTGAGAGAAATCATATATTTTAAAAATCTAGCAAGTATTAGCTAGCTCTGGCTAACTTCTTTTGTCAGCTTCTCCCTTGTTTGATGTTGAGGTCATCATTTCATAGAACTAAAACACTAATCATGAATATTTTTGAGAGGGGTAGAATTTTGATTGAAAATAGGGATTCAGTCAATGCTTTAAATAGGTTGAAAACACTTTCATATGCCATCACATTTCTCTGACAGGTTGAAGAATAAGGTTATGAAAATTGCTTTAGATATCAGAATGAGGAGTAATGATCACCTTGATAGTGATGCCTCAGGCATATGTGCATGAAGATTTTACACCATCTTTGTGTTACCTTATGAACAGAAAAAACATAGAAGAAGGAAATCTGAAGGCTATTATGCTGTTGAATTCTTACAGATAGTTATTCTGGGTGATATACATTACCGCCCCTCTATTCTTTGGCAGGTGTTTTTCCTATGACCCTCAACATTATGAAAGACAGTATGACAGCCATCTTATCTGCGTCAGACATTTGGTGCCTTTTCCCTTCATTTGTAATCTCTGAATGCTCTCAAATGTCTTCTCAGAACACATCTATACCTAAGTACAATTTCTCAAAATTCAGATATCTTACAGCCTAGGGCATGTCTATATGGGCAAAATGAATCTGTCCCCCCCCCCCACTCTCACATCAACCTGTCTTACTGATGCAGGGCCAGAAGTCCAGTTTGAATGTGGACTATCTATGGTTCGGGTTTCTATTGTGTATTGTTAGGAGTCAGCCATTGTTCTGCATAGTGTTTTGGTATTTGATAATGGATGCTTACTGATGTACAATCAAAATCTAGAAATTTCCTCCTTTACTTACCTGGTTTATAGTAATCATCCTTTCTCAAACTGGACAAGCTATGATTCCTTATCACTGATCATAACTTAGCTAGTTAGTGCAAGATGAGTCCCTGAAACATAAAAAGGTAGGAAGTACCATATCAAAATATTTGGAAATGTTGCAAATATAGTATACAGGATAGTTGAGTGAAAACTACAATAAGTTAGGATTCTTGCGAGAACATACCAGAGACTGGAAAATACAAAATCTAGAGCAAAATTTGGTTTAAGGGATTTTGGAAGCATCTCTACATTTCTCAGGAATGTCATGAATACCCCTTAATGGATTTCCATCTTTACTCTTAAGCAGGTGTTTAGTCATTATATAATATCTTTTAATTGTTCTCCCTCAGCTTTTTTTACTCTCCTATACTGCAGCTTTTCTTGACTAAAATAACTCATAACTGCAGTAAAGGAAATGCTCATCAAGATCGGAAGAAAAAGTGAATTAAACTACTAGCAACTTCAAAATCATTTTAAGACTTGTTCACTACACACATGCTATTTCAGATCGGAATTATCTAGCTCTATTTCTCTTTGCAAATAGAAATACTATGTAAGGGGTGTAAGATTATTTATTCAAAATGCATTGCTGAAATGGCATTTATCATAAGATATACAAAAAATGTGCCTACACCAGCACTTTCCAGTTTTTCTACCCAGTTTTGTCTAGAACTGATATTCTGCCCATTAGAAAAGATATTGGAGTAGGTTTCACTATGTACATTTGTTTAATAAACTATTTAAATCTCTTAAACCTTTGCCTCGGTCAGAGATGGGAAAACTCTGTTGTGTCAGTTTTATTTTTCAAGGAAGATTGTCCCACACAAGTGATCCATACCCTCCAACAGTCCGAATTTGACAGAGCCCTAATTTAATCCTCTGTCATCCCAATTTTTTTCAGGTGCTTTTCAAATTTCCCACTTTCTCTGTCCTCCTCCCACTTTTTTCTTTTGTTTTCAGCTTACATTCATTGCTGCAAATGAGTTTAACAAAAGCAGATGGCACTCAATTAACTTAGCAGAAGGAGAGGGACCTGAATCTTCCCCTTCCTTATGGAATCAAGCAAAAGCAAACTGCTGCAGCCTCTCCTATGTTATTTATTGCTCCCAGTTAATAACTTTTGCCATATTAACCACACTCTGATGTTGCCTGAAATGTTGAGAGTATGGAGATTTTTCAGTAACCTTTGATAGCCTCCTATAAATCCTCAAGGAACTTTAAGGTCTGAAAACCACTGGCCTATACATATTCCATAAGAAGCTTCCTTTATTTTGTGTTCACCTATGGAGGTAGAACATACATTTCCTTGAAGGGTAATCATCGTGGTAAACCTCACTGCACTTTGAGATAGTTGCTATGAACAGCCATGACAAAGGGCTAGTTCAGCTGGCTTTGGGCCACTTTGATTAATCTGCTATATTTTGTTTTGTTTTCATGAGACCAAGATGCATAAATTTAGGTGGCAAAAGCAATAGTTCACAACAAAAGAGATCTCTGCTTATCCACAGAAGTTACTTTCCAGTAAATGGCTTTAGATTTCTAAATTAGATTTGAAATATGTTCTGTATCTGTTACATAACCTATGCAAAAATTCATCTTGCATTATGTGAGCAGAAATACATATTCCTGCCTGGTATTGGAAATCACTCCATGACTAATCCAAATGTGCATATTAATAATGGAATACCTACTGGTTATCTTGCATTCCTGTGAAGGTTTAGTTTACACTGTGCATGTGTGCTGCCCTCACATCCTGTGTTTTGAGACCACTTTAACTGCCCTGTCTCAATGCTAGGGAATTCTGGGAACTGTAGTTCTGTGAGAAATTTAGCCTTCTCTATCAGAGAGCTCTGGTGCCACAATAAACTACAATCCCCAGGTTTCCCTGGCACTGAGCCAAACTAGATTATTTCTGCTTTGTGTTTTGGACCTTCATCACAGAGGTACCTTGACAGCATTCAGGCTGTGAATCATGAGACCTATGAGTCTTTGTATAAATAACAAAGACTTTACTTCATGCAGGATCTTATAGCACCTTTGAGACTAACTGAAAAAAAGAAGATGATGCCATAACTTTTTGTAGACTGTCACCTACTTCCTCAGATGTATGTTTTTGGAGTGGACAATCCAGAGACAGACCTATATTGTGTTTGAGAACTTCAATTCAAATTCAAAACCTACAGTATGAGGATGATTTGGTAAGTGCAGTTTTAATGATGGCCACTGGGGGACAAAGGCATCCAGATAGCTGTAACCTACAGCAGGGAAATAGATAAAGGTAGGAATGAACATTGGAATGTAGTGGAGGAAACAGAGAGTGATGTGATGAACAGGTCAAGAGTGCCCTCATAAAGATGGTGGGTAGATAGTGTTGAAATGTGTGTAGTGTGCTAGGAAGCCATTATTTCTGTTCAACCCATTGCTGATGGACTGTAGTCTGTGGGGAAATTGCAGTTCTGCTGTTTCTCTTTCTAATCTTCCTTTGCAGTTCTTCCCCCCCCCCCCCTAAAAAAAACAAACACCTGCTGTTCTGAGGTCTGAGATGGAATGTCCAACAAAATTGTTCTACTGACCTGTTTCCCCAACATAGAATGTTGATGGGCATTGATGACATAGTATGGCATAAATTATATTGGAGGACGAGCATGTGAAAGTCCCCTTAATATTGTGGGAATGTCATTAGGGCCTGTGGTGACAGTGCCTGAATAGATCTGTTGGCAGAGTTGGCATCTGGGTTTGTAGCAAGGTATTGTACCAGTGTCCTCTGGTATTCTGTAGTACATTCCTTGAGCAAGAGACTCTTATTCCCCAGGGAGAACAATTGGTGAAGATGCCTTTAGGTCATATTTTATACATGGACAATTTTACTTTCAATGACCTATTCAGTGATGTGAATTTGTGTGAGTTTGCATCCAAAGAGCCCACCATGTCATTTGGAGCTTCCTACAATCTGAAACCTTTATGTTGCAATCATTAATGAAGTACAAGGTGACTTTCTTTTTTCCCACTTCTCTTTTTTATTGTTGTTATGAAACCTAGGCTGGGAATAACTGACATACTTTGAACAGTCTCTAAAGACTAATTAGCCACAGGGAGTCATGTATTAAATCAGCCTGGGTTGAATGAAATGCCTTTTCCAAGAGGAACAGGACTGAAGTGCAGTGTGTGTGTGTGTATGGTGAGTTTACTACTGCATCCAGATCCATGATAGAAGAGAGCTAATTCACATTTTAAAGTTTCTGCTTAAGAAACTTCACATTTTTCTTGGATCTAAAATCTTGCCCAAAATTCATTACTGATGTTTTTGTTTTGTTTGTTTTTGCAGTGTGGCTTATAGACTGAACCTGTATGCTTATTCAGAAGAAAGCACCATTATGCCAAAAGGGATTACTTTCTGATTAATGTACTTAAGATTTCATACTTGGTTATATTTTTTCCCCTTCTACCCATGCTCTGTAGAGATTTTTGTGATCTGAAATGCCATTGTTCACATACTGCTTCCCCCAAAGTAGACCCATAGACCTCCATGAGATTTCAATCATATTATGAAGTATTCAGTACTGCAGCAAAACTAAGTATGATGAAAGAGATAGGATAGTCAAGGACAAGTGAGTCTCAAAATGACAGGTAAATCTGCAGAAAATAAATGGCAGGCTTATGAGCAAAGAAGGTCATCGTTGAAGGTTAATAGAAACTGTATACAACTACAATTTGAAGTTTCAGCCCTGTTTATGGAGTTCTTATCTAGGCATAGAAACAGACATAAAGTGATATTAAGTGAATGAGTGAACAATTTCTGTGCCTGAATGGCAGAAGGGGAAGAATCAGAAAGATGCCACGAATAAATTGTTGTTGCTGTTAGTGTTGTATTTATGTATGTATTTTTACCTTGCCTTTCCCCCAGTTTGGGACTCAAAGTGGCTTACAGTTTTTTTAAAAAAATAATACAATTTCACAGGATACAAGGTTTAAAGCAAGATAAAAAAAAATTCAAAAACATTAAAACCAGGTTAAAACATGTATCACACACACACACACACACACACACACACACACACACACACACACACTAGTTAGCAGGATCCAGCATATTTTTGAGCTGAACTACCTGTTACACAGTCATTTATCAATTGCCTGTTGAAACACAAAAGTCATTTGTTTTGAAAAGAAAGTAGGAAGGGTGTCAGTCTATGTTCTGTAGGAAGGAAGTTCCAAAGCCTAGACACAGCCATTGAGAAGGTCCTCTCCTATGTTCCTACCGGATGAGCCTATGAGGGTAGTGAGACAAAAAGAAGGTCCTCCCAGCAAATCTCAGAGCATGGGCTGATTCATACAGGAGAATTTCTTGTTATATGCTTTCAAGTCATTTCTAACTTATGGCGACTCTAAGGTGAACCTATCATGGGGTTTTCTTGCCATGTTTTGTCAGAGAACATTTGCCATTGCCTTCCTATGAGGCTGAGAGAGTGTGAATTGCCCAAGGGCACCCAGTGGGTTTCATGGCTGAGCAGGGAATTGAACCCTGGTCTCCAGAGTTGTAGCCCAACACAAAAAACACCATGCCACGCTGGTTCATAAGGGAGAATACGGTCTGTCATATAACCTGGACATCAGCCACATAGGGCTTTGTAGGTTAAAACCAGCAATTTGAATTCTCTCCAGAAATGGGCCAACAGACAATGAAGCTATTGCAATAAATGAATTGTGTGTTCCCTGCAAGCAGACCAAGTTAGCAAGATAACTACAGCTCTTTGGACAGTTGAAGTTTCCAAACATTTTTCCAAGTCAGCCTCACATAGAGTGCATTACAGTAATCCGCCTGGGATGTAACTAAAGTATGTATCACTAAGGCCAGATCCAACATCTCAAGGAATGGACATAGCTGGCATACAAGCTTTAACTGTACAAATGCACTTCTGGCCAACACTAATACCTAAGCTTCCAGGCTCAGAGTTGAATCCAGGAGCAAATCCAAGCTGCGTCTTCAGGGGGACTGTAACCTTATCCAACACAGGCTGGATCCCTTTCCCCTTATCTGCCTTTCAGCCGAGCACATGCACTATTATCTTGTCTCGACTAAGTTTCAAATACACTCTTAGCTTTATTTCAGACTATCAAGGAACTATTCAAGGCAAATGTATTTTAGTGATAGGGTTCCACACCTTGGACATCTCTTTTAAAATCTGAGTAAAACCCAGAGAGAGATTTACTGCACCACTGATATGGAAGCCACTGGTTGCACTTGGGCAGAATACCTGGTCATTACTACAATTTGCATATATTACTGTAGTTGCCAGCATGGCATAGTGCTTTGAGTATTGGACTAGGAATCTGGAGACCAGGGTTTGATTCCCCATTCAGCTATGAAACCCACGGGGTGACCTAACCTTGGACAATTCACACTCTCAGCTTCAGTGCAAAGCAATGGCAAACCTCCTCTGAACAAATCCTGCCAAGAAAACACTATAATAGCTTTCCTGTAGGGTCACCATAAGTCAGAAATGACTTGAAGGCACACAACAACAACAACAACAAACTGTATTGTAGGAATAATTCAAGGTATGAGCACTTTAACGGTCATGTCCAAAGGAGGGCAACCAAAATGGTGAAGGGTCTGGAAACCATGCCCTATGAGCAACGGCTTAGGGAGCTGGGGATGTTTAGCCTGGAAAAGAAGAGGTTAAGGGGTGATATGATAACCCTGTTTAAATACTTGAAGAGATGTCATATTGAGGAGGGAGCTAGCTTGTTTTCTGCTGCTCCAGAGACTAGGACCTGGAGCAATGGATGCAAGCTACAGGAAAAGAGATTCCATCTCAACAGTGGAACAAACTCCCTTGGAGTGTAGTGAAGTCTCCCTCCTTGGAGGTCTTTAAACAGAGGCTGGATGGCCATCTGTCAGGATGCTTTGATTTAGATTTCCTGCATGGCAGGGAATTGGATTGGATGGCCATTGTGGTCTCTTCCAACTCTATGATTCTATGATTCTATGGCTCCATCATATGGAATACTGGGATTTGTAGTTGTGTAGTTTGTGGCATCAGAGCACTCTGATAGAAAACTAAATACCTAACAAAACTATAAATTCCAGAATTCCATTGCATTGAGCCATGACAGTTAAAGCTGTGTCAAACAGCATTTATTCTGCAGTGTGGATGCAGCCTATGTCACCAACATCAGTAAATGTGGTTTGAGTTAACTTGTCCTGATGGATGGCTGTAATAGGCTGAGGCAATAGGATGCTCTATGGACAAGTAGAGGCCCAAAAGGAATGCACTTAAATAAAGGGAGTAGGATTTTCAAAGTCCATTGATACTTAAGATGGGAAAACTTCCCCAATGATCCCCAATAGGACTAAAAAATGTGCTCCCTCCCTGTCTCTCTGATAGCCCTCAGAGAGAAAATTGTAAGTATATATAATTGTAAGACAGTAAGAGCTGTTGTACAGTACAATACACTGCCTTGGAGAGTGGTGGAGTTTCCTTTATTGAAGGTTTTTAAACCTAGTCATCTGTTGGGGAGGTGTTTTGATTGTCAGTTCCTGCATGGCAGGGGGTTGGACTTGGTAGCCCTCTTCCAATTCTGTTTCTATGATTCTTTAATTGGATGGTAATATATAATCAGCACCAGCGGGACTTGTTAGATTACACTGGGCAAATTGTGAGCAACTGCTGGGGTGGCTGAAACGTGGTACACCAAATAAGGAAGTACATTATAGCTGTAGCTGCCTAAGGAATTCAATACATATTTTACTCTAACCTGAAAAGTAAGGGATTTTTTTCTTACTTATCTTTGGGAATACCTTTAACTCTTGTCTGACAGTGCTTACCAGAAAGGGATACAGTTGGCCCTTCTTATACACGGATTTTTTATACACGGATTCAAGATTCCACAGTTTGAAAATGTTCCAAAAAGGTATAAATTTCAAATATCAAAACTTGGTTTTCCATTTTTTATAAGTGACCCCATTTGCTTTGCCATTATATTTAATGGGACTTGAGCATACAAAGATTTTGTTATCCACGGGGGATCTTGGAACCCAACCCCAGCGTATAACAAACAAGGGTCCACTGTACAAGCGACTGAGTCTAACCCCTTTGGAAGAGGCTAGTGTGTTTGTTAGGATAAAAACCAAAACCAGTGGAAAATTACAGATATTTTATGACTCCAAATTGAAGATTCCCTGTAGAACTCCATGCAGTGTAAATCCATTTTATTGGTCCCTGGATCCTCAGTGCCTAATGAAACTAACTAGTGGAAATTTCATAGGGTCTGGTAAGTACTCCCTGGCCATGAAGCTAGAGCAGGCTAACTACTCAACAACAAACACTGGGCAAATTCATATTGTTAATCAGCTACATACGCAATGGAGTCCTCAAATTATTAATCAGACTGGTCTGGAGGGAATCTTGAAGGATAATTTTCCTCTTTCTCTACTAAAGTTCCATTATTTCTGTCCTTGTGAGCCTTCTAGCTGTAGTTCTATCTGTCAAGAAAACTCAGGTGTGAGCTGACTATCCAGAGAACAAAATTTCACCCCACCCCCCAGAACATCAAGAACATGTTCCAAGAAAACATTTTAAAGAGTTCTTATTTCTGTATTGTTTCAATTGGTTATTTGTTACTAGCCTTAGGAGCCCTTATGGGGTAATAAATGATACAGAAATGCTTTCAATAAATAAATCATAAATTTGCTTCAGAAACTTCCACTTTTCAATCTAATAATCTTTCCTTTAATAAGTAAACTTGTGGCCAAATTTCATACCAAAGACCGCTGCCCTCCTCTTCTCCTTTGAATGTGCTTATGCAAGAGAGACATTTTCTAAACTGGGGTGAAATAGATTTTGTTTCATTGGGATGCAATATGGGACTCCAAATATAAGCATCAAGATTTTCCAAAGAATGTATATTTAATATGTAGAAGGGGCAAATTGCTCAAAAGGTGGTGGGATAATATATGGAAATGTCCAACAGCGTATAAAAACAGTAGGTCCCACATTAGGAAAAGGAGAATGCAAATATTGATGGCAATTGGAGAGGAAGCTTTATAAAGGCCTTTTCTGAAACGAAAAAAAGAATGAATGTGTAGATGGTTTTAATTGCATGTTTTAATTGAATGGTTTGGACAGCTTAATTGCATTTTATTATTTTATGCAATTCACCTTGGGAATCCTTCTGCACTGAGAGAGAGGATAACAACTAGATAAATTGAAAATGTCAAAAAAGAATAAATCTCCCCACTGTACTTTAACAATGCTAAGTGCCAAAGGTCAGGCTGAACAAGTAATAATTGCAAGTTACAAAACTAACAATACTTATGTATTAAAATGTACTCCAATTTGGACTCTGGGAAATTTGCCATCAGTGGACATCCCATAATTGGGAACAGTGGCTAAAAATTTCTCTCTTGTATCCCTAGCTGATGTCCTTGGAATCTGATTTACAAATGATTTACAAATAATATTATTGGGAAGGCATCTTTGATGGATTGCCTACACCATAATGGGACACAAATGAGGAGTATTTGTGCCGCACCACCATCTCCACCACCAACAAAAATGATATAAATTGGTGACACACAAGTGTGAAACTGTCCATGGAAATTGACTATACAAAGATTTGTGTGTGGTATTGTAACAGAAATTTCAGGAAACATAAAGTTCTAGGACTGACAGAGCAAAAGAATTGGCAAGAGGACCTAGTAAATTGAAAATCCATAAGTTTATTTCCAATTGTAGACAAAGGAAAACATTGAACTCAGTGGAATTCAAGTTCCAAAAAGCTGAGACCCCGAACAAGACAAAATGGGTCTTTTTATATTATTGAAGACAAAGAAGCTTCTTCAATACACCTGATTGGCTAATTACAATTTAAACATACAGAATTCTTACAATCAGAACAGAAATACATGCATACATTAAAACCGCATCATCACTCCTTACCCCCTCCTTTAGGAATTTAGTAGCCTTCCTTCTAACCTTGCTTTTAAACATCAACAATGTATCCTTATCTTAAATTGTGTATATTATGTCTCATTCTGTTGGTGCCAGCTTCTTACGGGTCATGATGCACTCATTATTCCTTTGCTCTAATTTTTCTAAACTCCAAGCCTCTATTTTAAAAAAATCTCTCTGGCTGACAAAGGTGACTCCATCTTTCTATAGCTTTCTATTTCAACAAGGAATTTCCACCACAGTATAGTGGTTTGAGAACTGGACTGGAACTGGAGAACAGGGTCTAGATCCCTGCTCATCCCTGGAAACCCACTGGGTGACCTTGGGCAATATACAGTTGTTCGGCCATAGAGGAAAGCAAAGGTAAACATCCTCTGAACAAATATTGCCAAGAAAAAATCCTATGATAGGTTCACCTTAGGAACACCATGGGTGAAAAGAACTCGAAGGCACACAACAAGAATAACAACAATAGGTGTGATCAGTGGCATCACTGGATGGGTGTGCGGGTGTAGTTCTCATCAGGTGACACCCCAGAAGAGAGATGATACCTGGTGATATCCATGCTTCAGCAAAGGAGTGATCCCACCCCTCATGGCTTAACCGCTGGCCTGACTCTCTCCCTCTCCCTCTCAGAAAGAAGCTGAGGTAGTGTTGAGGAAGATGAGGGAGACAGGATGAAGGACAGTAATAGTCTGGTTACATGAACATTATCTGAATGCCTTCAAAGACAGTTGGCCCATTTGAGATGACAGAGTTGTTCTGGGAACTTTATATCCACTGGTGACATCAGACTAGCATGCTGACATTATCAGACTTCCTGAGAACAGGAGGTTGTTCTGTGGTATGATTACTCAGTTTGAAGCTGTCAATAATTTCAACATCAAAGTAGCCCTGATGGTGAATGGGAAGAGCATTTAAACCACAGGACAGCAATGTATACTGTAGTAGAGCATTGTTTGCTTGCTTGAAACTGATATTTAACGAGTAGGTTAGTAAGATGCCAGGAGTAGTGGAGGATGACACTGGCAGAGGTTATCTCAGACACAATGGCAATGGCACCATAGCTAACATTGTTAGATGAAGTCCCATTACATACAGTGCATAGTAAAATGATGCCCCTTATATAAAATGGCAAAATCATTATATATTTTTTGGGGGGGATTTTAAATACACACACACACACACACACACACACAAGCTAAGGATGGTTGAATCCATAGAAGCACAATCTGTGTATATGGAGGGCCAACTGTACTCAGGACAAGAGGCTACTGTTAGGGCCGAATATGGGGAAACAGAATGGTTTCCAGTTGGCAAAGGGGTCAGGCAAAGCTACATCTTATCTCCCTATCTCTTTAACTTATACACTGGACATATCATACATAAAGCAGAACTAGATCTGAAGGAAGGAGGCAGGGAAATTGGAGGAAGGAACATTAATAATTTAAAATATGCAGATGACACTATACTACTAGCAGAAAATAGCAAAGGATTGGAACAATTACTGAAAAAAGTCAAGCAAGGAAGGGCAAAGACAAGTGTAAGTGGATCATTAAGAAAATTTCAATGAAGGCATTGAAATAGTATTTTCCAAACCTTGGTTTAACAGTTAATCAGAATAGAAACTACAGTCAAGAAATCAGAGGAAAGTTAGAAAGGGCAGCAATAAATGAACTAAACAAGTTCATCAAATGTAAAGATTTATTATTGAATACTAAAATTACAATTGGCAATGCCATTGTATTTCTCATTTCTGTGTACAGTTGTGAAAGCTGGACAGTGAAGAAAGTTGATAGGAAGACAATCAATTCATTTGAGATGTGGTATGGGGGGGGGGGGGGGATTGCAGATACCAAAGACTGCTAAAAAACAACTACAAATAAATGGTTCATAGAGCAAATCCAGGTTGAACTATCCTTAGAAGACCAGATAACTTAATTGGCATTGCTGTACTTTAACTGAAATTATTGTACTTTGATCATATCATGAGAAAACCTGACTCATTACAACAGACAATAATGCTTGGTAAGGTAGAAAGCACATATCTAATGAAGTTGACTTGACAACAGTTAACAACAAAGTGCTCAAACAGACAGGCCAAAATAAAACTGCTTTGGGTCACTTTGGAGGTATGCTCTTTAAATGATGCATGTGTCCTAAGCGGCCAGAAGCTGTGCCTAAGCCACGCTCCAGTCCTAAGGACTTTGGTGCAGCTTCTGGCCTCTTAAGATACATGTGTCATTTAAACAGCATACCTCCAAAGTGACTTTAAGCAGCTTTATTGTGGCCTATCTGTTTGGGCCCCAAGGTTAAGTGGAATACATATTTTCTCCCTTTGCATGCCCAAATGTTACATTTGGAACAATGAATTTATAGAAATAGAACATATTTTAATTCCGCTTTCAACATACCTAGTTATCTAGTGTGCCTTGCTGGAGTCATTCTTCATCAAGAAAATATTGTCAATCACTTATTCATAAAAGAGAGTCAATTTTAGACTTCTTTAATGCTTTGATGTTTAAAACTCTGTCTCAGTAGGGAGTTTTTAAAGAAAGTCATGGAAATAAAGTTATGTCTTTCTCACCTGTGATCTTGGCATAGAAATATCTGTTTAAGTCTCAGCTTTGCTTAACCACACAGCTATACCTCATAAATAGGGGAATATATGCTATTTTATGCTGTGTTTGAACTGTGTGCAATTGTAGCAGAACTGATCTAATGAAATGTGAAGTAAATTTTACAGTGGTAAAATATAGTAAGTGCTTTGTAATGAATTTAGTCTACTGATCTCACAGGATTTTGTTTTTATTCCTGAGAAAGTGTTTTTAAAAAAATTTAATTTCCTAGTGTAAAATAAAATCCTTCTCCTCTCCCAGAAAAAAAAATATGCCTCACATCAAATAAATAATATAAAATAAATCAATTTTTAAACCACCATTAAAGAACATGTTGAAAATGAATAGGTTGCTGGATCCCGTTTAGAGACTGTTTACTATGGTATGAAGCGGTCTATAAATGAAGCTGATATTGCTATTGCTGTCCCAAGTGGATTTCTGCTGACGACCAACTTGATGAAGTCAGTGTACCATTCTGACACAGTGCTTTAGCAACATTAGATTTAGAGCATGGGGTCAAAGTCACTCATTCTGCAACTGAAGACCCAAGGGAGGCATTTACACTACCAACTTCCTGGGCAAGTAAAGTCAATCAGCAACACCGAGTCAATGAATATCCTGACACGGAAAATGGCAATGAGAGGTTAGTGCTGTTGACTGAAGCCAACTCAAGAAGCATCTGGAGGTTTGAATAATTCCCTCTATATGAAAAAGGGATAATTTCAAATCGTCTTTGTAGCAAAATCTAGGTATATAGCTTGCAATCCCTGTATGGTTGTCATAACGTAATGCAGAGCCTTGGGTCATCTATACCACTCAGAAATCTACTTTACAAGGTTGTTGTGGAGATTAATAAGAGGATAACAGAAATATAAAGTGAAGCTGAACATTTCTAGTGTGGTAAGCAACAATGATTGGTTTCTATGAAAAGGAACATCTAATGTTATTGTATTCCATTACATCATAATAACTTTGTTTGTTTGTTTGTTTAAGCACCTTTTATCTGATGGTAAAAATGATTCAGATCCATTGAATACAAGATGCCCCTGAAAATGACTGTTACTTGATTCATATGGCTAAATATGGAGGGAAATAAAGACAAATGTACAAACCACACATTCTCCCTCAATTAACAACAGCAACAACAAACTTGAAGTGAGCAAACAGAAATAAGTAAGCTCCCATGTAGGATCTGCATAAGAAGCTAAAATCAACCAAGCAATCAATCAAATACTTTATTCAAGAGTGTTGGCTATTGTTTAAGTGTCTGAATGAAGAGGAAAGAAGAGGAAAAAGGCTGCTAGTGGTGTCATCCCAGCTGAGATTATTGGTGTGTTTTCCAAAACCAAGCTGTGAAAGGTTGCCTCTCCTAAAGTTATTTTGACTGTGTTTGAACTATGTGCACTAGAATAGATAGGAGCAATACAAGAGCCACAAAAATCCAAAAGAAGCACACCTCTTGCACCTGTTCCTGGTGAAACATCTGTATCCCAGAAAATGGCCTGGAGTTTCAACTGTCTATGGAAGTGTTTCAAGGAGCCACAGAAATCCCATAGGGGTTACTACTTGTGCAAAATGGAATATCCATAACTAAAACTCCCACGTTCTTTCACTGGTGGGAGTTATAGTTTGTCACAGTCTGGAGGACCACATATTTCCCTCTCACTTGGTCATATGAATATTCTGGTTCTGTACACAGCTTTGCTTCAACCTGTCAGACCATGTTCAAAATAATATGAAAGGAGTACAGTATATAGCTTCTCATGGAGGTAAACTACTGCATGTTAGCTTTATAAAGCCATTGCTTTGATAAATTAATAGTTTAGATATCTGGAAGAAATCACCACCACACATTCAGTTCAACCATTTTTTAAAAAAGGTGGAAGCATGAATTGCCTGATGACTCAATGTCACCTAATTCACTCCAGTGTCACTCCAATACTTGAGTTTGGGGCAGAGTGGGTACAGTATGTTCTGCTAAATATTCAGTATGAATTATGGAACTTAGAAACACGGCTTGTACAGACAGGCCAAAATAAAGCTGCTTTGGGTCACTTTGGAGGTATGCTGTTTAAATGACACACACATCTTAAGAGGCCAGAAGCTACACCAAAGCTACACTCCAGTCCTTAGGACTTTGGGATGGCTTCTGGCCTCTTAGGATGCATGCAGCATTTAAACAGCATATCTCCAAAGTGACCCGAAGCAGCTTTATTTTGGCCTATCTGTATGGGCTCATAGATTCCATTTATTTCTTTCCTGAATCTGTAATGCTGAAAGTGTATACATACATGCATGTCTGTCAGACTGTCTCCACCCCTAGCTCCAAAACCACAAATCCTCAACATCTGAAATTTGGTTGTATATTCAGGAGACTCAGTATATGGACTTCAGGTTATTAAACAATAGATTTTAATGAGTTAAATGAATTAAATTGTCTTGTAGCTCCAATATCTATTGGAGTGACATTGGAGTGAATTAGGTGACGTTGAGTCATCAGGCAATTAGGTGACAGACACCAGATTCTTAAGTAGTAAGAGGTTTGGTATTTCATTGAAATGCTTGCAGCTAATTTCAGTTAGGGAACCAGGGAGATAGGTTATTTACACCATGAACAGACTGACAGGAAAAAGCAGCTTGATCATGGGTTTTCTGAAAGCAAATCAAATGCCCCCTGTCTGCACTGGCCACTCCCTAGATGGGCTGAACACCTACATAAGCAGGCCACATGATGCAGTGTCAAGCCACACTGATGTTATTTTCCCCCACCTCCCCACCATGTATGTGCACCTCATGAACACACTGCCTGTAATTGTGTTTTACATGCCCCCTTTCCCCTGCTTCACCTGATACCCCCCTCCTGTTGGACTGTCTGGTTTGTGTATGTTGCAATTAGATCCATTGCATTATTGGCAATCTGCTCTATTTGTTGTACTGTCAGCATCATGGCGTGTGACAGATCAATGGTGCATATCGCCACATGTGTGCATGTACACTCAAACGAACACCTCATATGGCAAGCAATGTCAGCTGCATCAATGTCTCACCAATCCCAGAGCACACGCTCCAAACTGCTTTCTTATACTGCCTTGCATTCCCATATTCTTGCACTGGTTTGGAGTTGTTTATATGCCGGTGCAATTATGCACATTTTGTTAAGGAAAAAGCAATGTGGGATATACAGTCAAAGAAATAAAACATGTATGTGAGAGTCAGGGTGACTCAGCAGAAGCAATTAGGAGCCACACAGGTGTAAAAGGTAATGGAATTAACAAGTCCTAAATGCCAAGGACAAAAATGCAAAGTGGATAATTGAACACACCTGAGAATTGTAAAGTGGTCAAGGCTGAGATAATGAAATCATTAATTGTGGGATGAACCAAGAGAACCAATGGAAATGGTTGTACACGCCCACTGGGTGGAAACAGACAACAGTGGGTGGTATCTTGCATTGACTATAATAATGACTATGAATCCCAATGTATTTTGTGGGTAGTAGTAGTGGATAGTAGTGAGGAGTATTGTTGTATTGGATAGTTTTGGAGCTGTATATAGTAGAATAAAGTAAATCTTTTATATAAGACTACTGAGTTGTCTGGTGTCTTGGGTGAAGATACAAGAACCAGCTGGATCCTGAGGAAGGGTGAAGACTTCTGTGGAAGCAAGAGTGAGAAGGCTTGGAGGGTTTGTCAGGGTCTTCAGCCTATTCTCTGTAACTCTGCTGCTTTAGAGCAAAGCTTTAACCACTGGCCAAAACTGGTCAGCGCGGTGCATAACAAGGTGGTGAGTTCGAGCCAGAGGTGAAGAGCTACAACTCCCATCATCCCTGACACATTTCTCATGTTAAGTCAGAGTATCTGAGCTTTATTTTGCTCTAGTTTTTAGCCCAAGAGCATGGCTTCATATATGTCTCCACCTGCTTTCACCTCATACATAATCTAAACAGCTTGGATTCAAGCCAGTTTGAAGCTGCTGCATCTGGCCAGTGCAGACAACCCCTTGAACTCCAGGACATTCTCACTATCAGAGGAACACAGGGCTAAATTCCATGTAAGTCAATTACCTGGTGATCCTTGTCTGTGCCTGGCTCCAAATAAGTATCCTCCTGATCTCTCCCATGACCCATTTTGCTTCACAGTAGAGTCAGCTCAGTCTTATGGGCTCTTGAAAGGTTCTTGCTCTTACAGTTTTTCCCCATCCATTCTAGAGTTATACAAATATTTCAAGCTTTGGAATGGGAGAAAGCATCATATTTAGCACAACATTTTGTATGTTTAGAGAAATTATAAACAGACTCCTATTAAGTAAACGCCTTCCCTTGATATTTTGGTAAGCACCACTTGTTTTGAGGTTTGTATTTTCAAGTGCAAGATAAGCCCAAGTATTCAAAAGCTACATCTGTTCAAAGCTTACAGATGGTCTTTTGTGTTATCTCTAGCTTCTGTATAATTATGTGCGACATTGCATTTCTTTTGGAGGTATCGCCATGTAGAGATACATTATAATTGAACTTGAATCTGTGCATGCTCCGTAGGGCTTTTGACAATGGATATAATGAATTCTTCAGTTTACATACTGGAACCTCTTGAGCAAAGATGAGATTTGTAGGCATTAGGCAGTGTACTTATTGCTAGGTGGAGGAAAGAAGTTGCTTTTAATTTTTTTTCTCCTGGAGAAAAAATAATAAGCCATTGACAGCTCACTTCTTCCCACCAGATTTGAAGAAAAAGTCATCTAAAGAGCAAATGGTAACATTCTGTTAATTGAGTCATCCAGTAGGAAATTACATTAGTGATATCTAATTTATGAATTATATACAATAGGTGAAATGATGCCTTTTACTGAGACAAGAAGCATTAGTTGGTCCAATAAAAGCGTTCTCTTTGCCTAAGTATCTCATTTTATGGAAACAATAGAGGCAAGAACACGAAAGCTTAGAGTGTAAGCATTGCTGAAATGGGGAGAAGAACTGAGTCTTTTATTCAGATGAACTTCTGAATCCCACTGCATTTGAAGTTAAAAAGTATTGCCCTTCTTTATTCAACCACTTGTGTGTTTCCTTTTAATTTTTAGTTATGGTAATCCAGGGCAATACATTCAGGTAATCATGCCTCATATAATATACTTCCCCACTGCTCAAATTTGACATGGACAGTGCCAACCAATCCTATCCTGTCCCAATCCTAGGGTGCTTTCGTGGATTTTCTCCCATCAAAAACACTTAGCAAAAGAATAAATAAGCTATTGTCACTTTCTCCTAGTATTTTCACTTTCTTTGTTCCCATCTTAGTTCAACTGGTACAAACTGATTTCAAAATGCAAATATAATTTGGACACAATTAATTGAACAAAGGGGAAAGGCGATGAGGGAATATCTTTCCTGATAGTTTGGGACAAAAACAAACTACTGCACCCTCCTCATTAATATATTTTACCATTTTGAACATACTTTGATGTTGCTTTGCCATACATGTCCCAGATTTTTCCCCCCCTGTGAAATGTCAGAGAGTATGAGATAATCACCCTTGGCCCACTAAGGTCTCCATCCCAGGCTTAGTCTGCAATCTTACAGAATCTAACCACAAGCAGCTCCAGAGCAACAGTGGGATAAACCTCTAAGAAAACATATCCAGAATTGATTTTTGTGGGTTTTCCGGGCTATATGGCCATGTTATACAAGAGTTTCTTTGACATTTTGCCAGCATCTTTGGCTGGCATCTTCAGAGAAGCCACAGATGCTGGTGAAACTTCAGGAAGAAACTCTTCTAGAACATGGCCATATAGCCTGGAAAACCCTAAAAAATCTATGGATTCCAGCCCTGAAAGCCTTCGACTTCACATGTACAGGATTACACTGTTATAACATTAAGAATGAATGGGCTGTCTATATTCAAAGAGGCTTTGGATATTGTCAGGGAAGCAAGTGCAAAATTTGTTATGGATGAGCCACAGAGATGTGTAGAGAGATACAAAAAGGGCAGGAGAGAGTGACAGTAGGTTATTTATTCTTTTGCTAGCTCTTTTTGAAGGGAGAAAATCCACTTTTCTATTGAATAAACAATATGTTCCCAAAGGGATTTTTGACTGAAGCAAAATCTTATTTGTCATATTATGAAGAATGCGGGTGATCTATCTATCTATCTATCTATCTATCTATCTATCTATCTATCTATCTATCTATCTGCTCAAAACTCCAGTTCCTAAGTATGAACAGCAACTAATATTTCAGGCATTCCATACTTTATTCATTTCTTTAAAATACTATCTTCATATAATGCAATGTAGCTTAAAAATAGCTTAAATTTGTAATGAAATGTGTGACAAAAATATTCTTTCAGATTCTTTCAACTTGGCTCTCTCTGTGTGCTGCACAACATGTATAGCTTGATGGCATGTGTAACCATGCAATTATGTCCTAACCATTCATCATTTATCTAAATAGTTAATTGCCACAATGAGTAACAAAGCCAGAAGCACTTCTGCTGCCTGTCTTCCAAATCAGAATACTGGAATGAAATGTGGATTTAAATGGCAGGGCTTCTTTCCCTGTGTCTTGAGTTCCCCTTGACAACAATAGGACTTTGCTGCATAGGGGAATTAATTGGTTTTCCCATATTAGTCATTTCTTGCTCAGATATTTCCTGGCAGGTTTTGTTTCAAATTCTAATCATGGGTTGTTAGGAACAACGGAAACTACATTGTATCAGGTTAGCTAATTGTTCATCTAGCCTGGGGTCACTGGTTATAACCAGCAACAGCTCTCCAGAGAGCTTTCATATCATCTGCTACCTGATCTTTTAAATTCTAGTCTTACAGATATTGTTCAACTGCAACTCTCAGCAGCATAACCAAAAGTAAAGGATGTTGGGAATTTCTTCCCAACATGTAGAAGACTACATGTTTCCCACCCTTGCATTAACTCCAGATATCAAGAAACAAAATGGGAGCCATCACATATAAAGTGTGTGTTCTGATACTGCCACTGACCTGTGGCCTTTCCACAGAAGACCAGTTACTCTTAGTTTTTGAAAGGAAATACATACTTTTTCTGTTTCATATTAGGATGAAGCCCATGAGATATGCAAGATGCTGTTGGAAGCCACATAGCCAAGTCCTGCCACTAGCATTGCTCACTGCACTAATACTTCCATATCATTTGATGTATTTCCTTTCAAGTACTAAGAGTAACTGGTCTTCTGTGGAGAAAGCACAGGTCAGTTTTTGAATTGTTTGGAATTTATTGGTTTGAAAGGCCTATTAGACCCTTTACTCCATTCTCAGTAGAGGTGCCCATTTTAGGATGGTGCGTTTGAAAGAGGTGGACCCATTCTTTTTCTTTTATAACAGAGAGCAGTCATTTAATTAACACTGATTGAACCAGAAAATGTTATCTGTGCATTTTGGAATAGGTGTTTGACAGAGAAAGGAAAAGCAAGCAGAAAAGGATGACAAAAGATCCTACTCTGTCTGTCTAAACTATCCCATCCCTAATGGATAAGAAATCAATATGAACAAGTGAGAAGCTGCTGTTTCTTTCAATAAAGTACATGTGCATAAACACATTTCCAACATACTTCAGATTTTTCTGTAACTCCTACTCAGTTTTGGCTGAATTCAAGGTTATACAAAACATTTTTGAGAGGTACCTCATTTTTTATGCCAAGAATTATCAATTTTTCAAATGAAATATACTTTCTAGACACATTCATCCCTTTGCTCGCTTCTGAACTGTAACTCCTGCTCTTTACTAGGAAAGCAAGTACTAAGAAAGCAAAGCAAATGCTGCATTCTTTTAGGCCAATAGAGCATAGACTACAGTTACTCCATTAGATAGATAGATAGATAGATAGATAGATAGATAGATAGATAGATAGATAGATAGATAACTGGCTTTGTACCAAACTAAATAGTAACCTTCCTCTTCAGCTCTGTGAAATTCTATGCTAATGACTATGGGGTAAGAGAGAATGTGAAGATTATTATGCTTCCTGTCTGTCAATTGCCACTGAAACATTGGGGAAGCGTGTGTGTATGAACGCCTGGCGCACTTACTCAGCGTCATGGAATCATCAGCTCCCTCTAGCATCATGGAATCGTTCAGGGAGAGTGAATTTCCTCTTAATGCAAAGTTGCCAATAAGAGGAAATTCACTCTCCCTGAATGATTCCATGACACTAGAGGGAGCTTACGATTCCATGACGCTGAGGAAGCGCGCCAGGTGTTCATACATGCACGCTTCTCCAATGTTTCAGCGGCGATTGACAGATGTTAAATCCTAGTGTGATCATGTTCTGTATCTGGAACTAACACTGATCTATATTCATACCTTGATAACAGAAGACCTTATTGAAACAACGAAAGAATCATGCAGACATACTTCCCAATTAGGGAAATGCTGAGGCATGTTTTATGTTATCTACTGCACCACCATTCCAGTTGTGATGAAATATTTACTCGGTTGTGAAGAAACATTTGCTTCCCTGGAACATCTGTTAGAACATCTGTTGTGGGGACAGAAGGGGAAAAAAGCCATTGACAACTATCATTTGTTCCTAGGAGGAAGGTGGAAGGAGAATATGCATCAAAGACATAAGTGTGAATGAATTGCATTAACATGATCAAATGAGTCAACCTACATGTAAGAAACTGAGAGCCTTTAGGCACAGCTTATGTCTCTTTTTAGTGCTCCTTTCCCCCTGTAGTCATAGCATACAATACACTTACAACTGTAAATTTCAAAAAAAGAGAGCAAAATATGAAGACAATGTTGTACTTTAGACTGTCTATTTTTTATGGCCTTCTTCAGGGGCTATTTAAAACTGTAAAATATAAATATAAAAGGACAACACATAATTAAATGATAAAACACACGTAATATTATATCAGGAAAAAATATTTCAATCTTTGTACACTGCCTGAGGCCTGTACATAACGATTTGAAATCTGACTGAAGAAATTTCTGAAATGGAGAATCTAATTCCATTTGCTGTGCAAAAAGAAAAATGTGAACCAGGCTCAACATTTCGATGAGGGGGACAGGAGAAGAGTTCATATTCAGTGGCATATGAATGTAACAGGACAGATGTGGTACCATAAAAGAGTTTTGAAGGAATTTACAGTAGTAGTTGGAGAGCAAGCTCCTTATTTAGTCTTCTAGGAGCCAAAGATTTTAATTTTAAAATCTACTCTGCTTCTTTCTTTTTGGAATCAATGAGAATATGTCATAAAATAGTATTCCATATGTTCAGTAGTGTCAAACATGGTTTTAAAGATTATACTTAAATCAAAGTCTGGAGTGGAATGAGGCCCTGTGCAGACCAGCCTTAAAGGCTGGCTTGGGGCAGAGTGGGGTGTAGCATCCACATGATGCACGCTCCGACTCTGCCCCGAGGGCAGTGTGATGCTGTGTGGCGCTGCACATGGAGCGCAGCATTACGGCACTCCTCTGACACTGCATCCGCACAATGCAGTGCTGAAGGAGTGCCACAAAGCTATCGCACCCTTTGCAGGGTGCAAAAAGAAGCCACTTTTTGCAGCTCCTTTTTGCACCCTGCAAAGGCCAGATTGGGGCCATGCCATGCAGTTGTTGCGGCACCAATCTGGTTGTGAAAGGGATGGCTGGAGGCCGCCTCTTAGGGACTGTCTGCACAGCCCCTGAGTGAATCATCCAGTTTACTCTTTCCAAAACATAACCTATGGCCTAGTCATTGATCTGGTGCTCTACTGCCTTGTTCTGAGTTTAGAAATTAAATTCTTAACCACACGATTAAATTCAATAGCAGTTGACCTATAGCTGAAATTAACTCGATTACAATTGCTTTTTTGAGAAATGTTGATGGCTAATATTCTCTGGAATAGTGTTGAGACTTGCATCTTAGCAGTTCTATCTGTGAACAGACAGATCCATCAGGTATGTTTAAAGAGATTTCTTCCTTTTCCCACTTCCAAGTTTAGTCTATTCCAATTCTGTACAGACACTTCTCTTTTTATGTTGTATATCTCTCTCTGAGATATTTTTATGCATGCAGGAGAAAGAAGGTACATTGGCCATGAAAGAAGTTAGCCTTTTTTTCAAATGGATGCATACTCTTATTGACTAAAGTGATTTTTTTCTATCAGTGCATGTTGTTGAATGTGCAGTTTGGCCCTTGGAATCTGCTATGTTTTGGACCACTGTGGATACCAAAGTTGATGGACACTTGTCCCATTCAACAGAATGGCATAGTAAAATAGTGTCCCATATATAGTAAAATGGCAAAATCAAAGTTTGATTTTTGAAATTTATATTCTTTAAAAATATTTTCAAGCCATGGATGGCAGAAAACGTGGATAAATAATCCATGGATATGGAGGGCTAACTATTTTTTTTCTTTTTTCCAAGGAACATATCACAAACCCCACATGTACATATTTCTGGCCATAAATTACAGTTGGCCCTCCACATCCATGGATTATGCATCCATCGATACTGTATCCATGACCTGAAAGCATTTTTTTAAAATCCAAAAATGCAAACCTTGATTTTTGCCATTTTATATAAGAGACCTCGTTTTACTATGCCACTGAATTTAATGGGACTTAAGCATCCATAGATTTTGGTATTCATGCGGGCACTCTGGAACCAACCACCAGTAGATACCAAGGATTCAATTGTATATCCAATTCTGTATTCACTGCAGAAGAGGCAGAAGCATATATGTCTGTTGAATAGACTCACTGCAGTGAATTTCTCTACATATCCTTAGTCTGCTCCTTTGATCAGTGATATAAAAAGAAACACTCAGGATGAATCTCTACCTGCCTTGTTTTGGCTGCCCTCTGACATTCAGTCTCAGTTCTAGCCTGATGTCAAACCCAAGTGTTATTTGTTTTTGTTTTTTGTTTTTCCTTCAAAAAGTGTGTTACATTGGCATCCTACCCAAGCTTCGAAAAAATCAGAATAGTGTAGCTTGTGTTGACATTACTAAATGAGTTTCATAACTATATGGAGATTTGATACTGAATTTGAAATTCAAATAGGGTGGGAGACTTCAGAAATTTGCATAGTTTCCTTTCTAAAGCAAATTGTATTCAAAGGAACTTATCACATGCTTAAAAATCCCAATTTACCCCTTCTGTTTTCACATCTATTACGGGATGAAGTCGAATATTATTGCAAGGAAAATGCCACCTATGCCACTGCCCAATTGCATCTTACCTAGAACTCAGCTAGAAGCCATGCTCAGCTGGCCGATTTTTCTAGGTATAAGATTGCAGACTTCAAAGCTTGTATGTGAACTGTGTAGCTGAGAAGATCATCCAAAGAGGCAGTGCTAATTTGAAGCACCTCCCAAGAATTAAAGCCGTGCTTTAATTACCTAAACACTGTCATTTAATTGGATGGGTGAATTTGTCAGTTTTACTTTTCCCATATTTGATTAAAAACCAAAATCTCAAGTTTACTCCGTTAAGTTTAAACCACCACCCCTGCATGGGAATTTTGGAAAGCCTTACCAATAAGTTCACCTAATTAAACTTTCACTCATTCTTCTACCAACATAATAGGTAAGTGGAAAAGCAGGAGAAAGAAAGTAATTTCTGTAGATGTGATCTGAGGAGAAATTCTGGGGCAGACATTTCATCTGAATATTGCAGGAATTTCCAGTCTCATGCTAAGGTAATTTTTTTGACTTTCTGAAAACCAACCCAGATGCTACAGACTATCAGCTCTCCACATGAATACACACCCTGTGGTGAGTTTCTAAGCTACAAGCTGACTGTCCATCAGTTTTGACATTGAGTAAAATACATGCTAAATGTCCATTTGCTGGTACTCTGATTTTTAAAAAAACAACAACTGTGTACTCTTACAGACTAACCAATGTATTTTGGTACTCTATAGGAAACCTATGTAAAATACATATAGCTAGTGGGTGGAAAATCCTGTTTTCACATGTGAAGTTATGTTTTATAAACTCACCTAACATGATAATATATATAAGATATGATGAATATTCATATTGTGGCTGGCGACAGAAAAGGTAACATTGCATGGGGGAAATCCTCTTGCATGCTACATGCTGGCACTGGATCCTAAAGAAGGAAGGCTTACTAGTCATGGAATTTTTCAAACTTTGCTTTGGAAGGAAACAGTGAGTAATTTTAGCCATTTTGCCTGCTAGGAGAAAGTTTGAAAACTGCAGTTTTTGAAGACTATACTGTATGAAATTTAGGACTTATTCTACACAAAATTTACACAAGGTATTTGTGTGTAGAAAATCACATATTACCATCAGGCTTAGATTTTTTGGTCAGAGTTTCCCAGCACTCAAGAAGCAAATCTTTTACTACTTTTATTTAAATATTTTTAAAACATTCTTCTCATTCATAGTCCCCTTTCCCAATTTTTGACATATCCATGTGCGGACAGATACATGAATCCATTCACATCCTGATCCTTCTCCTTTCTTTTTCTCTTCTTGTTCTCTTTCCCCTCTTTCCTCCCCAATAGTATCCTCTTCTTATGGGAACCGAATTTTAAAGAAAAAGATCTGAATTGAGGGGGAGCCAATTTATTTCATTTTTTTTCAGTGAACCAAATGTGTGTCTTAATTGCCTAATCCAAATATAGTCTTTAAAATATATTTTGCATTTTATTTTTCATACAAAGGACTCAGCTAGCTAGAATTCAATATTTCCTTCGCTCTTCCTACCCATAGGGAAAAGATATGTAAAACAGTTTGCCAAGATTAACCTCAAATTAGGATAAAGCTAATTAAAAATACAGCTTTTCCTGTGGAGAAAAATCTGTGTTTTAAGCTTCACATATATTCTTATATGTAAACTTCCATTTTCGTAAAAAGCCACAATATGGCTAATTTAGATTTTAAAGAAAAATATAAATTAAAGCCTCATGTTATTTATATACATATACTTTAAAGACTGAAGTCAAAATAAAGCCTCTCCTCTCTCTGCCTAAATTTGGAAACCAGCATTTATGTACCTGTATACCTTTACATTCATTCATAATAGATAAAAGTCTGCCTGTTCAAAATAAGATAAGCCTTCAGGAATAATGCAATTAAATAAACCATTATATATAATAAAAGCTTTTGTATTTGTTCTTATTTGTCTGTCTATTTGTCTGTCTGTCATCTTTATTATAAGGCTACCACAATTTCAGATCCACAAAAACAAATACAGGTTGAGTCTTCTTTATCCAGAATTCTGAAAACTGAAATATATATATATTTTTAAAATAACATTTTTTCCATGGGTGATTGAGATACTGACACCTTTGTTTTCTGATGGTGCAATGTATACGAACTTTGTTTCCTGCTCAAAATTACTAAAATTATTTTATAATATTAACTTTGGGCTATGCACATAAGGTGTATATGAAATAGAAATGAATTTTGTGGTTAGACGTGGGTCCCATCTCCATGGTGTCTCATTATACACATATGCACACATACAGGTATTCTGAAATCCAAATAATAATAATAATAATAATAATAATAATAATAATAATCTGAAATCCCGAACACCTCTCATCCAAAGTATTTTGAATAAGGGATCCTCAACAGGAATTCAAAGACGGCCTAATCCATATTGTGAATCCCAGCACATGTCCCAGGTCTGATGACATGGTTGGTGATAGTGCTAATCCTCTTTGTTGCCTAACTACAAAACAAAAAGACCAGACACAAGATAAATTGGATTAAACAAGGGCAACTTTATTTGTCTTTAAACCAATTTAAATTGAACCTGGACATAAGCAACAAAAGGGTGGGGAGCAATCCGATGTGGGTCCAGCTGAGGCCCAGGTGTCAGCCTGTGACCACCTTCCTAGCCTTCCCTTGAGTGAAACATCTGACCCAGAAGACAATCCAATATCATTTAATGGAAGGTAAACTGTAGCCTGGCATCCTTTGCAGCAGGCTGATAAAATCTGGCCTCTGATTGTGGAGGATCTCCAGATCCCAGGTTCAGGCAAACAATCTTGATAACCTACAAGACTGTCACCTAAGCATCAGTAGAATCAGGATAGAAAGATGAAATCATTTGTAGATTATCAACTTTGCTTAAATTTAATTATCTCCTTTTCAGTGTTTGGGAAGAAATGTCTGGGGGACAGGAAATGTTGTTTCTCCTGCAAACAATTAAAATCATGAGGTATGCAGATATTATTTAATTTCCTTCTGAGGAAATTATGTGAGTTCCAGGTGTACGAGTGACATTTGAATCCACTTTCTGTTTTGTGTAATTTGTCTGATAATGCTAACAACTCCAGGTATTTAATTCAATTGAAACACATAGACTTTTCTTTTGCCTCTAGGATAACGAGCATTACAGTGAAGAAGTGCCTCTTTACTTGTGATTTCAACGTTCTGTAGATATAAACTAGGACTGTATAAAACTGACAACAATCATTGCCTGCTATTTGATACATGTTGACATACATCCATTTGTTTCAGAAGTGAGGTGAAATACTTTTGGGAGCAAAATAATCAAAGTGACAATTATTCTATTTCCCCCCAACGACATTCTTTTGAAATCTGGGAAATTAAAATATGATTTGATTATTTATTTATTTACTTATTTATTAAAAGATTTATACCATGCCCTATATCAGGAAATCTCAGGGCAGCTTGCAATAGCATTAAAATAGGTTAAACGGGAATAGCAATGAAATAGCAGTGCTATAAGAATGTAGTGCGGTAATCTAGACAGTGTATTGACCAGCAGATCTTCATCGTCAGCCAGATACATATGGGAAAGGTGCTCTTTCAAATATTCAAGTCTGAAGCCATTTAGGATTTTAACTGCCAACACAGTTAATGTATTGAAAGCCAGTACAATTCTAGTAGAAACATGGTGGCTTAGTGATTAAGATGCCAATTCTGATGATCAGAAGACCCATAGCTTAAGATCCAAGTGTCGCATGATGTGGTGAGCTCCAGTTGCCAGTCCTAGCTTCTGCAAACCTAGCAGTTCCAAAGCATGCAAATGCAAGTAGATAAATAGGTACCACTTCAGTGGGAAGGTAACAGCATTTTGGCAGTCATGCTGGCCACATGACCACAGGAATCATCTTCGGACAACACTGACTCTTTGGCTTAGTAACAGAGATGAGCACCGCCTCTTCAGTCAGTCATGACTAGACATTCATGTTAAGGGGAACCCTTTGTCTTTATCTTTATAATTCTTTTAGGTGTTATATGCTATGTATATGATATTCAAGTCAGCTGTTGAGCTGCTGCACTTTGCAGAAGCTGCAGCTTTTGAATCTTCTTCAAGGGCAGTCCCATGTAGAACATATTACAGTAGTCTAGTCAAAAGGTTATCAGTGCATGAACTACTGGCAAGGTGTTATCTACCCAGGAAAGGTGATAGCCAGTGCTTCTATCAAACATGGCAGAAAGTATTCCATGCCAGAAAATCCACCTGGATCTCAAGTGACAGAGATGGATCTAGGAACACTCTCAAGTTATGCACCTGTTCCTTCAGGGGGAGTGAAACCCCATCCAGAATAAACTGTTTACTCATTTCCCAGACCCAAGAACTGTCAGTCCACAGAGCCTCTGTCTTATAGGGATTCAACTTTGGTTTATTGGCCCTTATCTAACCCATGCCAGCATCCAGGCACTCATCCAGCACGGTCTATAAAAAGCATTTTTTTGCTTTGCAAGCAAACTTTTTTTTGGGGGGGGGGGGAGAAGTCTCAATGTACAACAAATAATAAAAAATGGAAATATAAACTTCTCACGATCCCACTTGAGAAGGAGAAAATGTTTGGAATTATAAGTTTATGCATGAGAGAAATAAATGAAGGTTTTTTTGTCCTTAACATGGATTAGGGATGAGGGCAAAATCCTGTTAACTGATATTTATGCTTATTTAGTAACAAATTTCTATATATTTTTTCAAAGACTGTTAATTATTAATTATATATCTCAGTTTCTTATCATCATAAATTAGGGTGAGATTCTTCTTTTTCCCTCTTTCCCTTCTCCAAATTACATGTGAGTGTATGTGCCCATTGAAAAGGACACAAAATGCATACATTAGGGAAAATATTACCTAAATACACTGTGTTGAGGAAGGTGAAAAAATGCTCAAAACTTTCATTATGGTTAAAGAGGCTCTTTGAAACAATGGAAGATGAGAAGGAGGTGAGACTTCATAGACTTTGAAATTTGATTCTCCTCTTTTTTAAAAGCTTTTATAGTTGGAAATTAGGAGTGCAGATAATTGTCTAAGACAGTCAAGGAAGAGGGAGTGATATGTTATTGACTGGATTGACAGTTTTTTTCCCCCATTCCTTGGCTCCACATTGAAATAGTTTCCTCTATATTTTAAGGTGGGGAGCAAGGCAACATTTGCTGTTCTATTTCAAGTAGTAGAATGTCTTTGGACAAATCTTGTATCTGCAATGGAGGATTCAAATCCAGCTGATTGGGACTGAACAGAGATGGTTTCCTTGTTCACAGCCACAAAGTGACAAGCTGTTTCCTGAACTTGTTAAGACATGAGACCCTCTTGGCACATATCAGACTGGTAAAGAAATGAGGTATCTTACCTTAGATACCAGACAGTGAGATTTCCTGGGCATACTGCATTATGCACTATGAACAAGGGAAGTTCTTGACTCAGATATAATTCAACACAGTGAGGAAAGGGGAGGATTAAGAAGCAGGAAAGGGGACCCGGACAGCTATCTACTTGGGGATAGTGATATAGTACATTTCAAGCTCAGAAATTAACTGGGGTGGATAGTAGATTTCATATGGAACTGAATTTTCTTTTTAATTTCTGATGGGCAAAACAAATGTTATCAGTTAATACTTTAGATTGCTGTTCAAGTTTAGGATGGCTCTGCTTTAACTGTTAACAGATTATTCAAATATATGTTTCTTCAAACAGCACTTGGGCTGGTATGCTGTTGAAGTCAGACTAGATTATTCAGTGTTGTTGATGCCTTTTACTGTTGTAAAGAAAAAGAAAGAAAGAAAGAAAAGAAAGAAAGAAAGTTTATGAAACTGGGTAATGTTCCATAAACTCCTGGCACAACTCAAGTGTACAAGGCTGGCTTGCCTATCTTTTAAAGTGATGTCCACTGAAGTGGAGGACATTGCTATTCATATACCGGAACTTGTGAAAGACCATTTTTCACAGTTTAAAATGTATGTAGTACAATGCTGAATAGGTTTTAAACCAGAGAATGTATACATGTAAGACATAATTACTGCTACAGAGTGATAGGTCCTCTCATTCCAATGGGACGTATTTTCAGTCCAGACTGTATTTTACAGGCAATGTTTCACTCCTCAGCTGATGAAAAAATGCCTCACTAATTGCAGTTTTCTCAGACTCATTTGAAAGTAAGCTTTTTTTCACATGCAGAAGGATTTTGATGAACTAAAGCAAGCTGTTTTTTTTGTTTTGTTTTTTTGTTTTTTTTGTTTTTTTGCTGAGGCCACTTGCTAATTTAATTAAGGTCATGCAATGAAAAACAACCAGTCTGTTATAATGTCCTTCTATGCTTCTTTTGTATGATTAATATTTTAATAACTAAATGAGACTTCCCCCTCATTCATTAATTCTCAGCAGATAACATAGAGCTGGATAAATAGTTTGAAATTCACCCTTATTAGTGTAATATAGACTATTCACATTGCTAAATAATGGATATCAGTGTGCATGTCAACATTATTTGTGTTTAAGAATAAACACTGAATCACTCTTTCTGTTACATTTTCCACACAAATGATAATCCTGTAGCCTAAAAGGGAAGAAAAGAAAGAAATAAATACATACAAAACAAAGCAAATCAGGCAACATGAAATCCAATAGATTTATCCCTTGAACTCTCAGACCCGGTACAGACTGGCGCTTTGCACCAGCCTGGGGCCGATTTTAGGGCTTTGTAGGGCAGGGTGTCCATATGCGCCCAGCCCTACTTTTGGCACCCATGTGCCATCTTGCTGTGTCCCTGTTCATGTGGAGTGTGCAACAATGACACATGGGCATCCGAGCACCCAAACAGTGCTCGCCGGAAGCATCATTGTCATGGCACAGGAGCAGCTGGCATGGCACTAACGCGGGGCAAAAACTAGCGACATGAAGCTGTCCGTCTGTATCCCACCTCAGTCTTAGATTTCTTCTTAATGCGCCTAGTAAAATGAAGAATGACAACTGAACAACCCAGTCCTCTATCATGTAAATTTGCCCACAAATGTGTAGACTATCCTGTATAACACATGGAAGATGGCTAATGAATACCAGTTGCTATAGGCAATATGAATACCAGGTGCTATAGGCTATATTAAGAAAGAAAGAAACCAAACCACCTGTGAGTATTCTTTACCTAAGAAAATCCAGTGGAATTTATGAGGTTGCTATAAGTCAACAGACAACCTGAAGGTACACAATAGCTCACTTAAGTGAACTATGGGACCAATAATTCACTTCGGCCCAGAACAGCGGGGCCTTTGCAGTGCCCTCATCACATGCAAGGGTTGCCTGGTGGGTGGAGAACCCACACACCCGGGAACCCTCACACATGACGGGGAGTGTAATGGTGAAGTTGCAGCTGCGCTGCTTCCAAATGCCATAGATTGATAATGGCTACTTAGAACTTGAATACAACATGAGCTTAATATTTGAAGGTAGACGACCAGAAATAATATTTGTCCTAGTAGTCTTACCAAAGATGCAGGTCTTTAGATGGTACCTTCTACTTCACATGACCCTTGCTAAATCTGGGGATTGTTCTTCTGATTCTGATGAATGGGACTCTGGACTGCTGCCCTAAAGTCTTGTCAAGATTGAGCACTGGCTTTATGCTCTAGAATACAGATGAAAGCTAATTTTCTTAAACCGAAAACTGTAAGTAGTATCTCAAGCAAAACCACATGAAGACAAGTTGAACCAAATTCCAATGCCTTTCTCCAATTCTGATAATTCTTCTGCTCTGTTTTTTTTTTTTTTTAAGTGAGATGCTCCTCACATGAGGTGAAGATTGCCCAAGGGATGAAGAGCAGAAGTATCTCAGATATTAGGAGCATTAGTGGGGAAAAACACATATTCTTCAGAATAAAATTCATGGTAAAATCAGGGTCAATTTACATAGTCAGTTAAATATAGAGCATGGCTATAATAGATAAAGAATATTTGAAAATATACTTTGAACACACACACACACACATACATTTGTGGAAATTCAATTTCCTGGATTTTTGTGAGTCATATCTTTAGGTAAAAGATAGACATCACAGTGTATGTTTCTCAAGTGTCACAGTATATGTTTCTCAAGCATCAGGAATCCCTAGTGAGAACTGATAAGAATCTTCACTGTTTGGGACTTCATTCAGCACAAAATGTTGTGCACAGATATTATATTTATGTGCATAAATATACTTTTCTGTATTTTTTCTACACAAAAATACCATAAATTTTTGTGCAGAAAAAGTCCTTGAATGGAAAGTTTCTCACAGTAGGATTTGTTTTTTGTTTTTTATTTTTGCTAAAATTACTCATTGTTTCCTTCAGTAATAGAATTAACAAATAGTTTTATCTTAAGTAAGTGAACTTCTTTTCTTTTTACTCAAAAGTAACTGAAACTGCCTGAATCTGGATTGGGACTATTCTGTATGCAAAAAGGGAGGTTAAAACCTTCCCAGCTAGGAACTTTTTCTATGAAACTCTCCTGCCATACTAAGATTTTTTTTAAGCGAGATAGATATTTATTTTTCTTTTTTCCACATCTACCGCACACAAAAATGTAGGTAAATGAGTGAGCCATTTGGCCTGAAGTTTCATATAAATTTATCTAATTTGTATCTGCTTGAGCCAAGAAACCAATGAAACACACACGTTTGTGGAAATTCAGTTTCCTGGATTTTTGTGAGTCATATCTTTAGTTAAAATATATACATCATAGTGAAGTTCAGAAACAAGAAAATGTGTATGAGTTGGTAAAATTTGCATAGAAATTCATACCCTGCCTAGAACTATGGGGGTGGGGATGCAAATAACTGTATGAGAGAAAATTGCTTGTTTGAAATGCATAAACCAGGAAATCAAAATGTAGAGATTTGTCCATTCCTATTAAAGGAAATAATCTAAAATATGCTAACACAGACAAAACTAGGAAAGGTAAGAGGTGCAGGAAAGAAGGGGAAGTCTCATTTAGTTATTAAAATATTGGTCATACAAACCTGTAACTCAAACTTACCTGTAATGATGAGAAGACCAGCAATGGGGAAGAGAAATGGGCATGGCCAGCAAATGAGAAACCACAGAGCAATGCTGCAGCTGAAATGGTGGGGGACAAGGTTCAATAAGATAGTGGGGAATTCAAAAGAAGGCAGGATGAAGGGGGAAGGACGAGAGACTGAAAAGAAGGATGGATGAGAGAAAAGCAAGTGATGAAGAAGGAGAAGAGTAAAAGGACAGAGGGAGAAGAAGGATGGACAAGAAGAGTTGCGGGGGGAGATGGAGACTGGAGATGGGTAAAAAAGGACCAGAGAAAGGCAGATGCAGTTGGAAGGAATTGGGAAAGGGGAGGAGGAGTGGACAAGGCAGACACGGTCAGGGCAGAGGTAGGATTTAAATGGACTATGGACAAAGCTGGAAGTGAAATTTGACAGTGGAATAAATCAGAAAAAGAAGGTCGAAAGAGATTGGCAGGAAAGAATGGCAGATGAACAGAGAGATAACAGAACCTTGGCAACAAAAAAGTTGAGGCATGAAAATCAAACCTGGAAGGGAGAAGGAAGCTGGGAAGAAGGAAATCTGCCCAGAAGAGATTCAAGGCAAAAACCTTGAAGGTCCATGAGGTGTGATGTCAAGAGAAGAGAGAAGCTTAGGGAGATCAAGGTGGATGTGTGGGAAAGAATATGAACAAGAAATTTAAGTGGGAAAGAACAGAAAAGAAATAAAATTTAGCGAGCGAGTTAAAAGCCAAGGGAAGAGTTACAGAAAGAACCATAGAACTCAGATGCTAGAGAAGTTATCTATTTGATTGTGAACCTGTAGCCCATTTGAAGGAAGGACCTTACCTAGGGATTTGTTCCCTTTGGTATTTTGTTTCTTTCATTTTGTATAATGGTTTATTGGTGAAATGTGCTTCTTCATTCTGTTTTGTGTTAAACATGAAACTCACTAGAAAAAAAAGACTGGTAGCTAAGGGTTTAAACAGACAGCCCTTTTGTGCCGCTGTCCCAGTGACTTCAGAGCATGGTGCTTATATATTGCCTGCTCTGAAGCTGCCTGGAAGCTGATTTCAAGACACCTGGCTGCCCAGACATGCACTGGCTTCCAGATGCTCTGCCAGCACAGCGGACATGCCACACACCTCCGGAGCATCTGATAGCCAGTTTCTAGCTGACCTCTTTTTACAGGTCAGAAAAGAGCAGCCAGATTAAAGGTGACTTGGACCATGGCATGTGATTGCTGTGGCCCAAATCCATCTTCAGAAGAGGGGATTGAAGCCGCCACTTTGGGGTGGTCTGTCTCACCCCTAACTCTTTTGGAAAAGTTGAAGGGTGTTTCTGGAGAGATTGATTGCCAAGCCAGGGCTGGCCCATTACCCATGCCAGGTGGGTTTAGAGCCACAGAATCCAAGGAGAGAGAGATTGACAGCCATTGAAAGTCACTTCGGTGTCATAGGATATTGGTTTGCTTGTTGCTATTTTCAAGTTCTAGTCTGTCACAAAACCATGAAACTCATGAGGTGACATTGGACCGCTCACTTTTTTAAAAGCATGCCTTGCCTCACATGTTTTTTATGAGAACAGAGTGAAGAAGAGTAGAGTCTTAAGTTCATTACAGAAATGATGGAATATGGATATAATTAGTAAAACAATCAAACTGGATATTACTCGCCCCTCACTCCAAAGGCAGCACCCACACTGCTGCATTATAGCACTAGTCCTACAATAATGTAAGCGCCTTGCCTAGTTCAGTCTTGTGACATTATCTTTCCAGGAGAGGGAATTGCAAATGTCCTCCCTAGTTTAGGAATTGTTTATTCAACCTCACCAGCCATTGCTAAATTTGTTAGATAACAACAGTATGTTAACACAGACAGCCTCTAGCATTTCTGTGCACCAACAATCTCTTTGGTGACCTTCAACTGTCTATATTGGCAGCTGTATTGACACAGCTTTCATCATGCCCTAATTGTCTGACTCCTTTCCTTATTTTTTCTATTAAAGTTAGGATGTTAAAAGCAGTTCAATAGCTGAAGCACTTCAGGACCATCAGTAATTTAATCTCTTTCCACATGTCTCCTTTTCAAATGAATTTAGCCTCTTGAAAGCTGAGGCTTGAAGAGCCCTGTCATTCTAGCAGCTTCCATTTGGAACAAGTGAAATGCAGCTGTGAGCACTTCAGAGCATAACAAAGTAATATGAGACCATGTGAGGTTGAGCTGAGGGTGTGGGGAGAGAAAAGAAAGTAGCCCATTCACTGCATAATCTACTAAAAGCCTTTCAGTATAACAGAAGGGATAGTTCCCTTTGATAACAATACTTTTTGGATGTAGAGTGATCTTGCTGCACCTTTGAGACTAACTGAAAGAAAGAGGTTGGCAGCATGGACTTTTGTAGACTTCAGTCTGCTTCATCAGATGCATTTAGTGAAGAGGAAACCAGGGACACACACACACACACATATATGTAAAAAGTTCTTATATATGTCTTTGGTATGTGAGAATGTCAATTCAAATTCAAAATCCTTTGTGTATGGAAAAGAAGTAGCAAGTGCAGTTTTAGCTGTGGTTGTCAGTGAATAAATACATTGGGAACTAGCTATGGTTGTGTATGGAAATGAAGTAACAAGACCAGTTTAACTTTGGAAACTAATCTGTAGGTAGGGAGTATAGGCCGCCCTCATGAGGATGGGGTCAGATAGTGTTGAAATGTTTGTAGTGAGCCAGGAAGCCATTATCCTTGCTCAATCCATTGCTGAGGGTTGTAGTTTATGGATGAACTCCAATTCTGCAGTTTCTCTTTCCAATCAACCTTTGAAGTGAAACCAGTAGGCTGATATATGGCTGATATCTCACATTTGGTCTCACCAGTTAGAAGATGTGCCAACTTGTGTAAGACAATAGATTTTTGTATAGCAATACCCTAAAATTTGTATAGCAATACCCTACATTTGTATTTGTATCTGTACATTGCAGATAGAAACAGAGAGGCAGAGAGAAACAGCTGCCTTCGGCAACAGATTATGGATATGAAGAAAGGGCAGCAAATTGTGTGTTAGGGGAAGACACCTCTGGGATTATCTGATATTTTGAGAAATAAATTGTCAAGTTTTAGATATATGTACCTTGACTTAGTGAATATTTACAATTGCATTTGCATTTACATTAACTAATCATTCTTTTTAATGGTCAGACAAACTAAACAGTCAATTTCTTTTTCTAAAAGGCTTTTTTCCTTGTCCTTTTTTTTTTGGGGGGGGGGGCATCTAGGCACTTCCCAGCCTCCCCAGCCTTCAGTATCAGTTGTTTAAAATGTGCTTTTTTTGTTTTGATTTGTTCTGTGCAAGATTCTGTAAGTTCCCTCTGAGTTGTTCTGAAGGTTCTTTTTATGTGAAAGTGATAGCAATTCTTTTCTTCAAAATAAAGCAACCATATTGTTAAAACACATATTTTTCAATATTTTAAACAGACTTATGACAATGTGATTTATAAAGTGAAATACGCTGGAAAATATTTTCTCTTGGGGGAAGGGATTAATCAACACCCCAATTTGAGTAATAATTATGGATTATCATCTCCATAGAAAGTATTCCTTGTATTTTAGTAGTACGTAACAAACTGATGTTTTCAATCACAAGTAACATAATGCTACATTCCCAGGATCAAAAAAGCTTGCTTAGAAAGGCTACCCAAAAGCTAATCCATGTATACTTTTTATGCTGCATCAGAAGTCACATGACTGTTCTTGTTTATGGTAGCACTGTGTGTGCATTATTTATTATTTATGTATTAAGACAAGGGTAGGCAACTTTTTTGAGCCGGGGGCCGGGTTGCTGTCCCTCAGACAACTGGGGGGCCGAAGCCAAAAAATAAATAATTATTTTTTTTAAAAAAAAATTAAATAAATAAATAAACCGGGACAAATGTAGGACAAAATTTTCAAATGGTGGACAATTTTTTGTAAAAAGTGGAGGACACGTGAAAAAATTTGCTGATATTTTTAAAAATGTTAACATAAATGCATGTTTCTGAGGCTTCTATAGACAATTGCCCCTGCGCGCGAGAGGCCAAAGGCCCCGGCGGCAATCAGCGGCAGGACCGGGCTGGGGCCGGTCCCAAGGCCTCGCCGGGCCGCATCCGGCCCGCGGGCTGCAGGTTGCCTACCCCTGTATTAAGACATCCTATCCTTCACAAGGCAGTGAACAAATTTCACGAAAGAACAGGGAAATCCATGAAGTCATCAACTAAAAACACATTGTTGCTTTACAATGAATGGTAGAAATTAATCCAGTGTATAGCAATTAATGAACTGTAGATTTAAATGGAGATGGAGAGAAAGAGTGACGGACTTAATAATATTAGAGGCAAATGGATTTTCAGTGGGAATGGGTTATATAGATGTGGGTTTCAGTATATATATACACATTCAAGCTGCCTAAACCATGACTTGACAACAATGACTTCTATGACCTGATCAAGAAATGATAATTTTTTGATTTTCAACCACTGTAATGAGATCCAGCATGGGATAGTGATTTGAGTGTTGGATGACGACTCTGGAGATCTGGATTCAAATCCCCACTGAATTATGAATCTCACATGTAACCTGAGACAAGTCACAATTTCTCAGCATCGAAGGATGGCAAATGCAAAAAACCCTCTGAACAATTTCCCCCCAGCCCTCCCCCGCCCCATGATAGATTCACCTAAGGGTCACTATAAATCAGAAATGACTTGTATATAACAACAAAAATGATTATTTAAAATAAATATTATTTGCTGGTCACCTTAAAAATGGTGAGACACAAAACTCTTTATCTGAAGGTAGATTCTGTGTCACTCTAGGGAACAGAAAGCTGTTTAAACTGATGTATGTGGATTACACAGTTTACCCAGCACATTTCTGCAAGAAAGTAATATTGATGAAGTTACCTGCCAAATAGTTTTAGTGTGCAATCACTGAAAGACACTTCTTATAAGCTACTCTGAGGCAGAGGAATGTATAAAGGGGTGTTTGAGCACTTTTCTAAATTAGGATCATTATATACCAGGCATCAGAGTCTGCTACTGACTAGATCTTTTATTGTATGAACAGGCTGTTTCAATAGCACCAGCAAATATCAGAGAGGCAGCTCATCCACAGGTCAAGTACGCTATGTAATGCTATTGACAGAAGTAGCTCATCCACAAGTCAAGTATGCTATGTAATGCCATTGACAGAGATCCCAAACACAATGCAGAAATAATCCAGTTTGAGACTGCTTTAACTGTTCTGTTCAGTGCTAGAAAATCCTGGGAATTGTAGTTTATTGTGGCACCAGAGCTTTATGACAGAGAAGGCTAAATGTCTCACAAAACTACAGTTGTCAGAATTACCTAGCATTGAGCCAGGGCCGTAAAAGTGGTCTCAAATTCAATTATTTCTGCAGTGTGTTTTGGACCAGAGTGTTAAATTTTGATACTGTGGTCCAGGGTTATACGCTGAACATAAAGAAGTTAAGGAATGCTAATCTCTGCCTAATCATGAGAGTAGAAAACATGAATCACTTAGAATATTGAAGATGATTATTTATTTATTTATTTTAAATGGTATGATTCTTGCTATGACAACAAATTGTGGTGGTGGAAGAGGGGAGAAATCAAGGGAAATTATAGTTTGGGGCAGATGGCTACAGCAGGAAAACTGGGCTGTTTATGAGTGTTTATGATGGTGCCTTCCTTTCCTGGGAGATGGCGGGGAGATAGAAATTGAGATGGGGCAAACTTCAAAGCACACCTTTGAAGTGGGCAAATGGTGCTGACTACAAGTGTGTGTGTGTGTGGGGGGGATGCTGGACAAAGGACTTTTAAAATGGGAAAACTCAGAGTTGATTCCAACAGTTGTGGGTAGTTTTGTGTGTCTTAGAATCCACAATAAAACAATCATTAATTTTCACTACAATGCTGTCCTGGTTCTTCAAGTTGCCAACTGCCAAGCATGACAATCAGAGAGGAATATAAGCAGGACTCTTTTTTACTAAAGACTGTGATGAGCCAGTTTCTATTAATAAAAATCCTAAACTCTTTGTTTGTCTACATTGGATCTTTATATATGAAGGAATATACAAGTATGTGTACCCCTTTTCATGTTTGCACCATTACTTCCCAGGCCAATTTATATATTTCTCTCTCTTCTCTGTGTGTAAATATGTGTTGCTTTCCAATATATTCCATAAGGAGAATACATCCCCGCCCTTGCTCATGCAACTGAAAAAAATCTATATGCAGACACCAATTCCTTCTAGCCTAGACACATCTGACATCATACGCCTTCTTTTTATTTCATTAATTGTCTTCATTCTTCCTTTTATGAGATAGTCAATTAGCTTTGGAAATAAAATTTCTCCATCCTCCAAATTTTCATTGGTAAAGACAATCCCATGTGAAATTAGCTTTGAATTTCTGTCCTACTTTGTTCCCCCACCACATCCATGACACATCAAAACACCAACCATCTGTCGGACAACAATTGGTAAAAGGCATGTTGGAGACAGTTTTTTGAAAAATTGATGCTGGCACATTCTGTAAGTGTCAATGCCATTGATCTGAGGAAGAGTTTTCTTTTTCAGTGAATGACATCAGGAGTCAAGGATACAGAAAGTACATATTCCTCCTGTCAATCATTAGTCTCTCTTGGCTCTCTGAAATATGCTTGAAATTGTGTCTTATGTCTTCCTTGCAAATTCATGCCAGCTTTAGTAATATTTCATTTACAAGTCACATAACTGAACAAAATCACTGTGGTCATTTTGATTGATTCCACTGGGAGATCTGTGTGTGCAAATGATGTAGATGTGTGTTACAATGCCATAATCCACATTGACCTGACTGGTGCATACAATGGGAATGAGATTAAATGCTTCCATTGGGGATCATTAATTGTACATAGCAAAACAAAACTACAGTTGAATGGTGGTCTTTATGTATGTTTTAATTTAATCTTAAAAGATCTATAGGAAAATATCGTGTGATGTATAAAACCAGTTTCTCTCACTCAGGACCTTATAAAGTGAAGCTGTTTATTCAAATCTGTTCTAATCTAGATTTTGGCCTGACTTGATAATGTCTTGGAAGATACACTGTTAGGAAATGGCGTGGGGAGTGGCAGTTGGGATGAAATATTGGTGTTTATTTATAATGTCTTTCCCCCCAAAAGGTGAAATATCATGCATATATAATCAAAAATGAAATAAAAATTCAGAACACTATAAAATACTAAAATGCTAAAATATTATACCTATATACTAAAAACAAAATCTTCATCAGTCACTATCCATCTTGGCCACCTCAGGCACACTCAGCAACTTAATCCAGTGACTTGAAGAAGAAGGTCTTCAACCCTTTACAAAAGGGGGTAAGATCTCCCTTTGATCCAGATCAAAGGGCCCTTCACGTTTCCCTCCTTCCCCTTCTATATTATCATTTCATCTCTCTTCAGGAAGAAATAATCACTGTTTCACAGCTCAGATCCATGGCAGGATGATTGGGGTCATAAAACTACAGGGTTGAAGACCTTCCTCTTGAATTCCACCACTGGCCATCTGCCCTTCCTGTTTGTTTCTTAGGCTTGGATTTAACATAATTGATATTCCCTTCTCAATACCCAACATACAGCGGATGCTTGTTATACGCTGGGGTTTGGTTCCAAGATCCCCGTGGATAACAAAATCCGTGGACGCTCAAGTCCCATTAAATATAATGACACAGCAAAATGTGTCCCTTATAAAAATGGAAAATCAAGGTTTGATATTTGAAATTTATACTTTTTTGAACATTTTCAAAATCTGTGTATAAAAAGTCTGTGTATAAGACGGGCCAACTCTACTATACAGCATTAAATCACCATAACCCCATGCCTTCATATCTTCATCCCCTAATATCATCATATCATCATGCCAACATGACAGAACCATGCATATGGATTTGGACAGTTCCATTCATAGTGCTGTTTTTAAAATGTGCATCTCTAAAAAAGCTTATCCAAGCTATATGTAATGCCTCCTTTTTTATAAACCTGCTCAGAACTTGCAATTTTCAGCAGTTTTCATCAGATAACCTGTTGTATGTCCCACCATCATGAGAAGCTAGCTTTTGGGCCCCAGTTGGTCAGTTGCACGTTTTAAGAAAATGGTGAAAGTTTCACTGTTTCCTTGGAACATTCATGGGTTTGAATATTCTTCAGGATTGGTTTCAAGCATGTTTTGTTTCTGCCTTTCTTTTATTGTTTTATGTGACTATGGTTGCTTTATATTACACATCACTTTGAAGGCCCTAGATGGCAGGACAAAAAATATTTTCAAATAAACAGTTCAACAAACAGAGCCAGAATTGAGTTGTGAAAGGGCAGGATACAACAAATAGCAGCAGGCTTGTTTCTTAATTAGTGGGTCTAACAGGGAAAGATTCATTTCATCCCAGGGGCTTATTTCACCCTTTATGTTCTGTGATATAAGTGGCTCATTGTCATTTATTCCTGTGAAGACAAATGAAATATTCCAGAGAGTGGAAAACCTTTTCTCTTTCTCTGACACTGAGTGGTTTCACTCCACTCAGAGGTATCTCGGGGTGGTGTAATGTATTCCTTAGCCTAGAATACAAAACACTATATTTCTGCTAGGTGTCCTTCCTACTCAGAAATAACATAGACAGTTGTCTTTCAAATTCAGCTTCTTTTAATTTGGGGATTGGATGGGTATTAATGATCTTGAAGCCTGATAGTCTTTGGCTGGATATTACAAAGCATTGGCTTTGTTTTTAATACATTTCTAAAATCCTGGTCTAACTTAAACCACAGCAGAGGAAGAAATGATCTGCAGTGAGTCCATTTACATTATGTCACCTTGAATATTTTCTTCTTGGCAGTTTTAAGATAATCTGCTTTGCAAGGAGAAACTGCAAACCAAAAATAAAGAAAAGAAAATATATCCCATTAAGAGGTTTTAATCAACATACTCACCACAGAAGACTACTCTTCTCCTGAACATTAGCACGACTCAGTTCGGTGATCAGTTGTTTTAGAAATTAATAGAGACAATAGAATATGGGTCATTAACTTTCATTGGCCTTTGCCTTAACATGTGATCAAATCCAAATCTCTTTGAAGATTGTGAATGACACACACAAGAAGCTGACATACCTTTAGTCCTTTTACTCATCTTGTTCAGGTGCTGCTGTAGTTATGAGATGAAATTGTGAAGTGATTTAATTTTTAGAGCTGGCTATATGGAGCAAAGTCATACACACTGGAAGTGATTTTCCATCACTCATTTAGATGGATTTTATGGTACTTGGATTTTCTTCTCTTTTTTCCCTCCCTTAGAATGGTTTGCATGTGTAAATGCTTCACCATGGATTTCTGAGTGGTACAATTTCATATTAAGTGACATGAACCCTTCCTTATATGAACGACAGTCTCTTGTTTAAAGCTGAGGGAGATGTCCATTTGACAGTTCACTGCCCATTAGTGGAATGTGTAGAATCCCTAAATCCCAGGTATTAGGTTGGTCAAGGGATCAGCAAGCAATGGCAGGACTACTAAAAGCAGTTCAGATCCTGGAGGTAGGTTTTTTGAGAGTGGGTTGGGGGAGGTTTCAGCAGAAACAGATCTTTGCAATAGGCAGAAGCCACTGGTGGGTGATCATAAGCCTGGGCATAGATTTGGGCCAAACTTGATAAGGGAGGGATTTTTGGAGAGAGCCCATCTCCCAATCTCTTTCTCCCTCCGACTTATCCAGGGCCGGAAGAGACTGAAGGAATCTGTTTCCCAGGGAGTATCTATGTCCAGTATCTTGACAGCAAAGTAGATGAGTGCCTGAGCAGGTGGGATAGGGTGAAGATCGAGGAGGACATTTGTTGCAGCAGACAAGGGAAATGGGGAGGGCCTCATTGCCCAATGTAGCTGGGAACTTGGTTCAACTGGAGATGGGAGAATCTTCCTCTTCACTGCAAGAGTCCAGCTTCCTTACTACCTGGCAGCAGACTTAAGTCTCTGGTGGGACTTGTGTGTGTGTGGGTGCGCACACGTGCACATCCATATGTGTTTGCATATTGGTCCACCAGAGACGTAATCTACTGATAGGCATACACAGACACACCATACATGGCTTTGCACATGCTGAAAGCTGCTAGGAAGCCCGTGGGAGCGTGCGGGGAGCAAGGGGTGGCATGTACCATAAGAAAATGGGCCGTGCGCCGCTGTGCTACCGCACCACCGCACCCTGCACAAGCTCCATATTTTCAATGGGGCTTGAGCATCACATTTTTCATGCCCGTCTCCAGAATGGATCCCCACATAAAAAAGGGGGCACGTAGAATCTTTAGGAGTTTCTCCTGTATCCTCCAAGACCCCCTAGGTAGAAGATCTCTTTCTGTGTCTATCTCTCTCTCCTCACTTTCTCGTTCTCACACGCACAGAGATGTGTGTGTGTGTGATGTGATTTATATGGGATACAAATTTTGTAGATCGTTATTATTTTATTTGAAATTTATGAATTTTGCAATGGATGTCAAAACATTAAACAAATATGATACTAGTGAGAGAGAGAAAAGAAAGATATACAACATTGGGCCCAATTATTTGCACTGTCCCCTTCCAACTCACTGACTCTTTTAAAAATGTGATATGGTAGGAAGAATGTGCCAGAAGAAGTGCATTTGTCTTTGGTCTTTTGGCTGAGTTGGAAATTAATGGATTAACAAAGCAGATTAATGCCCAGTTAAAAACAAATAACATCCTGATTTTGAAGTGTCAATGATTCAACAATGCTGTTCTAAGTTTTCTGGCCTGGTTCTCCTGTTCATCACTGCACATGTCCAACTAGGCTGGCAAAAAAGGTTAGGCTATCAAGACATGTGGAAAAGTCTGGAATTATTAGGACAGAGTCCTGTTATCTTCTCTTCAATTTATTTCTAATACTGATTATAACTGATGTTCTGTTTGCTTAATAACAGAAGTGTAACATGTCAGGGATGATGGGAGTTGTAGCTCTTCACCTCTGGCTTGAACTCACCACCTGGTTGTGCACCGCGCTGACCAGTTTTGGCCAGTGGTTATAGCTTAGCAGATTACAGAGAATAGGCTGAAGACCCTGACAAACTCTCCAAGCCTTCTCACTCTTGCTTCCACAGAAGTCTTCACCCTTCTTCCGGATCCAGCTGGTTCTTGTAGCTTCACCCAAGACACCAGACAACTCAGTAGTCTTAAATAAAAGATCTACTTTATTCTACTATATACAGCTCCAAAACTATCCAACACAACAATACTCAACTCCTCACTATCCACTACTACTACCACTCTACAACCCACAAAATACATTGGGATGCATAGTCATTATTATAGTCAATGCATGGTACCACCCACTGTTGTCTGTTTCCACTCAGTGGCGTGTACATCATTCTCATTGGTTCTCTTGGTTCATCCTACAATTAATGATTTCATCATCTCAGCCTTGACCACTTACAATGGTCAGGTGTGTCCAATTATCCACTTTACATTTCTTGTCCTTGGCATGCCAGGACTTGTTAATTGTATTACCATTTACACCTGTGTGGTTCCCAATTGGCTTCTGCTGAGTCACCCTGACTCTCACATACATGTTTTATTTCATTTACTGTATAACCCATGTTGCTTTTCCTTAACATAACATACGTTGAACTTGTGCATATTGGCACCTTCCATCTATGTCTGCAGGTGTACTATATAATTTGTAACAACATCATAGAAATTATTTGAAATTACTTCTATAAAGATATTAATTTCCCTGTGGTGTGAAGTTGTTAGGTCTGGTTTTTTTGGGAGAAAATCAACCATATGTCTTGAAAATTTCATATCAAACAAAGAAGTACATGTTTTCTTGCAGTACTTTTATGCATATATACGCCTATACAGTACCCAATAAAAGTGCACCAGTAAGTACACTAATAAAAAGAAAGAAAAATAATTAATGTTTTCACCAATTGTGAACTGCCAGACATTGCAAAGGCACAACTTACCACAAATGTTCTTCTGCAAGGCTGTGAAACCTGGGATGTGACACTTGCCGAAGAATCAAAACTGCAAATAAATTGAAGAATCACAGAAAGACACATTATGGTCATCAGTTGATTGTTCCATGTCACTGTGAATTACTTGTGGACAAGAAACAGTAGTTGGAATTCAGTACAGCAGTTATGGATTCATACCCTAGAGTTACAGATCTGTAATTGATTAGTGCAGGGTACAAGAAAGAGCAAGAAAGAGCAGGGTGGAAGCAGCAGAGGATGGAATTAATAGTATTAATATTAATCATTAATAATTATTAATAATTAGCCATTAACAATAATTAATTAGTAAGCATTAATTAATAGTTGATAATGATTAGTAATAAATAATTAGTAATTAATTTTAATTCATTATAATAATTAATTAAGACCTATTTGTGGCCTGAAGAAGTCTGGCAATTTTAATTTTGGCCCTTGCCTACTTCCAAGTTGTGCAGGTCTGCCCTAAAGGAATAAATATGGTTTCTATGGCCCGGAACATAGCTGTAAAATGGTCCAGAGCAGCGGTGGCTTTTTCTCCTCAGCAGGGAAGCCACAGCCGCCAAACCGCACGGCTTCCCTATGGAGGAAAAAGAACACGCAAAAAGCAGGTTCTTTTTACACCGTGGCAGCAGCGTAACAAGTGCACCACTGATGCATTGGTTACGCAAGTGCTGTGTGGCACCATGAGGATGCCATGCAGTGCTTGCGTAACAATGGCAGCACCCATGAGTACAGGGCACCGCCATTGTGACGCCCTCATCACGTGCTAAGGTTGAGGAGCAGGTGGACGGAGCACCCTGAGGCAACCCTAGCACATGACAAGGGCATTGCAAAGGGCCGGTCTGTACCAGCCCTATATTGTGTCTTGTCAGATATTAGCCATCTGTGCTCCAGTCATCATCCTTATCATTTCAGCACCTTGAGATCTTCTGCATACCACGTAGTCCAGTTAATAACAGTCTGCAGAGGATGTTTGGGGATGATCATGACAATAGCCCATGTCAACTCTTGATTCCATCTATTGGCCAAGGTTTCAACAGGGTTATCAGTCATACCAGCCATAAAACCCTCAAAGGCTTTCTGGAAAACATATGGAGCCATTAGTTTTGAATGTTAGCATCTTAATGAATCCACTGCAGGGGCAGTTAGTGGCTATGATGTCCTGCTGAATTTGTGGGATCTGAGAGATTTGGGATAGGCCCATGTTTGTCATGAACTCCTGAGCTGCTTCTAACAGTCTAGACTGAAATGAAATGTTGAAGTCACCTAAAACCAGAAGTCTGGGTGAATCCAACACAAGCTTTGAGACCAGTTGTGTGACCTCAGCCAGAGAGTCTGATAGGTAGGAGGATGGACAGTACACTAACAGAATCTCCAGACCATCCTTGGTCTTGAAATCAGGTATACATATTCAATGTGGTTGAGTTCCCTAATAGGCAGTCTGGTCAGATTAAGATGATCTTTATAAACCACAGCTACTCCCACCCATCCACTTTCACTCATCTCCTGACTAACACAATATCCTGCTGAGAGAGTATGCACCCATGTTGAGCCAACCAAGTTTCTGTAAAGCATGACAGGTCATCATAGATCATATCTATTTCATTTTTAACTGACCTGACATTATACAGGAGAAAGGTGAGGTCTTGTGGGCGTTTTGGTTCACTCTCCAAGCTACCTGAGTTAGCAGGATGAATAGAAGGTAAGACGGGTATTAAGCATCTCTCTCTCCTTCTTCTGTAATGACACCTCACATTGCTGTTGCTATCATCCCCCTTTGTCCAAAGCAACTCGTATTGCCACCAAATTCCCTTTAAACTTGAAGCAAAAAATAAAACAAGTTCCAAAAAAAAAAAAAACAATAAATAGAGAAAACTTGAAGCAAAAAATAAAACAAGTTCCAAAAAAACAATAAATAGAGAATACAATGCTAACATCACATTGCCACACTAACACAATTTATCAATCACCACACAATGGTTACCCATTTGTATACACCAGGTTTGTGAAGCTGAGTAGTTTGTACACACTGGATTTAGCTAGTCCTGCATAACCTTACTCACACAAAGGTGAAGACTTGCAGCCAGCTAGATAATACCATGTTGTACGGTCAACACTACCTGGTCTTACAACTGCCACTCCCATTTGCAATTGGTTTTATTTCAATAGTCATGTGGATAATGGTCCTATATAAAGCAGCCCAATTTTCAAAATACACTCAAGGGATTCTGACATGCAACAACACAACACAGGATACAAGCACAACTCTTCACTTGCTTTCAGGCAGTTGGTCTCACCAATCCAACTTGGATATCCACCTTACTCTCTTCTGTACTTTTGTGCACTTTTGACACTGACCCAGCAATAAATGGGCTGTATCCTTTGGCACATCTCTGTGGCTGCTGTTTTGGGCTTCCACTGGTGATATAGCCTGTTGGTCATGCCTCTACGAAGGCATGGCTGGCTGTTGCTCAGAGCAAGGTAGCTTGTTCTATAGGTAAGGCTATTTTTCTTACCAATACAAGGTTGAGGTGCACCCAGTGAATAAAGTGAATACTCCTTTGCTATCTATTAAAATAACAAGAAGAAAGCTGCAGCACACTGGGTAGACACTATATCAATGATTCATGTCATGAAAAAGAACCAGATAAAATAAGATATTGTAGAACTGTTGGATAGACTACTTGTATAAGTTAAAAAAAATTCTCTTTGAAGAACTCAAAATGTCAGCAAGTTGGCGGGAGGGGTCACAGCTCTTGCCAGGCCCTACTAATGGAATAAAGGATTGTGGGAGTGGAAGACTTGTTAGTGTTACTTACTAGTATCACCTATAGCTTAGCTTTTTAATGAAAAAAGAAGTGTTTGAAATAGCTTTTCAAAGAAAATATGATATTCCAGTCTTCTTGACACTAGAGGATGATGAACATTTTGCCCTCCTGAAACAAACTCAGCTGGGACACCATGGAGCAAATATATAGTGGATGTTGGAGACTTTGTATCCACAAAAGGTGGAAGCCCTGATTGGCCCATAGGCAGTCCAAAAGGTCTGGCCCATAAGGCTCTTTCTATGGCACAGTTTTCACTGCTGACTTTCCTATCTGTCCTCCCGGTACAGGAAGCTATGTATCTGAGTATCTCATTATTACATTATTAGTTCACCTACTCCAGGCTAGTTTACTCTGAGGTCTACCAGTCTGACACTACGTTAACTGCCATGGCTCAAGGCGATGGGATTCTGGGATTTGTAGTTTTGTGAGGCATTTAGCTGTCAGAGACCTTTGGTGCCACAACAAACTACAAATCATGAAATTCCATAGCATTCAGCCATGGCAGATAAAGTGGTCAAACTGCATTATTTCTACTGTGCACATTAGATGTAAGTGGGAGGAGCACACCAAGATTTAAGACGAAGATCATTCCCATTGCCCAAAGAGCTTGTGACCTGAAATATCAAATACTGGAACTAAGATGTTCTGCATTCAAAATAATCATTGTCCTCCCCCAGTACAGCACTTCAAGAAAGTCCCATGATATTATTTACAGCAATGTCAGTGACTAGAAGGGCTGCTATTCATGCCTAAATCTGGATTTGACTTCATACATATAGTCTATTGTTGCTTATCTCTGTGACTTTGTTGTTGTGGGACATTTTACCAGAAATGATATGCTTATGGTCAAGTTTTCAGTATAAAATGAGTTGGTAGATGAGCTTGCTGTTTGACTTCTGAAGCTGCCTGCAATGTGCTTATAGTTTTCGATATCTCATTTAGTTTTATTGCATGAATCTTTAGAAGTATAGCTGTCAATTAATGCTATTGCACTGCTCTCTATAAATGTCGGGATTGGGAAGCATGTAACCTCTGGAAGCTGTTAGACTGCAATTCCCATAAGCCACATCAAACATAGCTAAAGGTAAAGGATCTTGGACATTGTATTCCAATAACAGTTTAGGAGCTACACAATCTCTGTCCCTTTCACATATTTTACGAATCAATATACTTACACATAAAGTAGTTCTAAAATATGTTATGGTACTGGGCAGTTCTTTGCCCTTTGGGATATCTTAATGATTTTCAGTTTAGGGGTGTTAATCTTGGAGTTTGTCCAAAATCCAAATTGAACCAGATATTTGCAAGATTTGAATAAAAAAAGTTGGAAATGTGCAGAAATCTCCCTTCAAGGTTAACAATAAGCTCTTTGAAAAAATATTGTATTCATGGCATGTCATCAAAAATAACCACTGCCTGAGTAAGCATAAAATATTTATTAATACAGGAAAGCAGCCTCATGGCATTTGGAAGGTTTCATATAAATCATCAACAATCACACAAAAAAGAAGACTTAAATATGACAAATGTGCTCAAATGTGACAGAGTATAAATAAAAATGGGTTTTATTTACTGCTCCAAAATTTAAAACATGATAAACAAACCTGTGATAAGAGAAATTTATTTTCTAAATTTCAAAGAGAAGGTCAGACTAATCCTGAAGTCATGCCTAGGCCAGAACAATGGAAATCTGTCTCTGCATTTCAGCACATTTAAAATCTGCTTGGTTTGCATTATACAAATAGGCATAGATATTTGAAAAGTATTTTCTGGAATCATTTCTGTAATGGTTATAGTCACAAAGTTAAAACTGGAGAGAGTTCCTGATGCGCAGAAGAGGAAAATTTATCAGGTGTTGTTTTTCACATAACCAGCTAACAAGCAACTCCTGCTGAAATTCTTTCTGATACACAACCATTAAATGTACAGAAGGCATCTGCAATTTTCACTCTGTCAGTCCATGTCTGTTGGTAATTCTTGAAATGCAGCATGGTAGTCCTAATGCTACAACCACCATCAACCACAATGCAAGATTTCTGAGATGATCCATATCATCTAGCTAGTTATAATTTTCATTACTATCAAGAGTGGGTGTTTTGTAAAGCTTGTGATGTTAAACTGCCCATTTAAGACTAGGCCACCTCAAAATATTTTTGCATAATATACAATGTATTGTTGATGAGAAAATCCACCTCTTCTACTTGAGATACTGTGAGGATTGCAGCTAAACTCAGAGCGAACAGGGACACTGGTGTATCTGACAGGTGATTTCATTATCTTTTCCAAGCAAAATGTGCTGGTATATTATGTGACCTTGAGTTTGGGAATTTTTATTAGCTCAATTAATTAGTCTGGGTCAGTACAACCAAGTACCTTTTCCCCTATGGAGCTAAGGTAGAGGAAAGAAAAATTTCTCTCAATGGCTGTTTGTTTATTAGGGGAACACACACACTAAGACAACACACTTTCACACATACACACAAGAACTACAGAATATAATGGTTAGTGCTGGAATAGAACATGCAGCTCAACTAATGGTGATACTTACTAAAACTTGGAATGACTCCAGTTGATCCAAATCAGTGTTTGAACGCTATCCCATGCTGCTAGGGAGCACTGGATGAAATTACAGCCACTTGGAAAATGAGCAAGTATTCAGGGTGACATGAAGTCACTATGAATTCTAGCCAGCTTCCACGAACAAAGAAATTTGGGGTTCTTATACAGGCCAAAAGTAGCCTCAGACAAAGATTGTTTGTTGTACATCAAAGGGGACCAAATCTACATAGGAGTGAGATCACTCCAGATAGGAGTATGAAGGTGGGAATGAGTTGGAAATGAGTGTTCCAGCTTGAGTGCAGATACATTGCAATTGTAAATAACCTCAGCCTTCCTGTCTCTGGATGTGTGAATTTTCCTAGCAGCGCCCAAATGTATCTGATTGAAGTGTTTATTTGAGCACTATGGGTGTGTGATCCCCACTTTTGGCATCTTGACTGTTCATGGGTCAGAGGACATTTAGGGCCATAGAAGGAATATACACACCACAAAATTAGAAGACTTCCAGTCTGAATAACAGGTACTATGATTCTGCAAATTGAGATTCTATTATGTTGTTGTTTTCCTTCAGGCTGTTTCCTATTTATGACAACCCTTGACCCGTGACCCTGTGACTAGAAGAGCAAAACATATTTCATTCCTCAGTGCCCCAGTATGTAGAGCCTTTAAAACTTTTTTGGTCAAAGTCCTGCCACACTGAAATATTAGGGTATTTTGGGGGAGGAGTGGCATTATCATCTGAAATAACTGCAGCGATAAGCTCCACCATACTATCTGCTAAGTCATTATATAGACAATTCATAAAGGTTTTTGCATATTCACAATCTTGTCCCTTATCATATTCTTAGCCATTTTACACTTAACTAATTATCCATGACAATCTCATTTGTTTAAGGAATTTTACAACTCTAACAGGCTTCTGTGTAACACAGGCATTCAAAGATCAAACATTAAACACTTCTTAAGTAAGTCTTAACTGCAATAATCACATGTAAGCATATTATTTCCAAGCTTTACCGGAATCAGTAATTTAGAGCAGCATGTCAGTGTTTTCACTTGCCTTCTCTTCCCATGTAGGAGGTCTGCCTAAGCAACCTACTGTATGTATTAATGTATACATCTAGAAATTTTAGACCAAAAATAGACCCAAAGATCCTGGACTGATTTATCCATGGGTTACTGTAAGTACTGTATCTTAACTAATATCAAAATAGGAACCATCCTCTTCTCTCAGTAGAATGGCAAAAGGTGAGTGCTTAGTCCATCCAGGGAGAACCTAAAAGAAACACTGACCCCCTCTATTCTATCCACTGCAGTGCCTCTTCTGACCTTTTTAATGTCTGGGTAGGAAAATAGTACCATGTTTTGGCATAATTTTCCTTCTTCCTTTTCCTCCTTTGTTACATATCTCCAAATTTTACTCTTGACTTATGCACAGTTATATTAAAATACATACCATAATTTTGGCTCCAAAACCTGGCCTTGACTTATACATGAGGTGGAGTATATATGGTAATTATGTGGCTCTTGCTTAGCTCTTTTATTCCCTCATGACACCTACACAGGGCATTGCTTATTGAATCAGAGGTTTATATCTTATATTTTTGTTCAGTATACTTGAATCTATTGCACACTTCACTTTTAGAACACATCCTCATACTTGTCATTGGATATTGTTAATAAACTAATTCTCAGGGTGACCTGAGATCATTCTTTACATTTTTCATTTACATTCTTTAAAGGAACATCTAGCATTCTTACCAGATTTGAAATCTAAACAATATTTTCCCTTTCTTTTATTACAAGACATACACTGGACAGATACTATCACAGACTGTATACTCTATATTCTATCATCTGTAGGATTTACCAGGTTATATGCCCTTATTTAATGATATAAACTTTTTAATGATGCATGAACAGGCTGAGGAGTTGCCAAATAAAATATGTCTGACCTGTAACACTTCATAGATTATGTAGTTGTCTTATTTTAAAAAAGAATGGCTATAATTAAAAACAGTGTAGAGTTTGCAAAACACATTCAGTTGAGGTTTTATCTTATGAACAGACAAAAAAAAAATATTTTAATGTCCTCTCCATGATGTTATGTTACAGAAATAGAGGAGGAAATGGAATAAATGCAGTCTGAGGAATGCTGCACCTCATTTCCATAATTTCTAAATCATAGTTTATATCAGCATTTCTCAATCTTTTTTACCATGAAGTAACTTTTGAAATAATTTTCAGTTCTCAGGGAACCCTTTCATTATATATATATATATATATATATATATATATATATATATATATATATATGTTGGGAAAAAAATCATCTCTCACCAAATCCCTAGTGATAGCTCACAGAACCTTAAACTTCCAAAGTATCCTAGTGAAGGAAGCATGGTTTATCTTCTGACTGCAGTGATTCAGTGATAATGCAAGAGCTGTGGAAGTGCTGCCAGGATAACCAAGGGTGAATTTCACACCATACATTAACAGAATCACTAGTTGTTTCTGTGTCCTTCTCTTTCTCTGTGTGTGTCTGCTTCAAGTCACCAGTTGACTTATGGTGGCCTCCTTAATTTCATAGGGATTTCTTAGGCAAGGTAGATTTGCCAGTTTCTTCCTCTGAAATTTAGCCTACAGCATCTGGTCTTCATTGGTGGTCATCCACCCACGTATAAACCAGGGCTGATCCTGTTTAGTATCCAAGATCAGACAGGATCTTTATCATTATCTTTTCTAGGCAAAATGTCCAGGATCAGGTTGGACATCACCTCCTCTAAAACAGTGCCTTTGAAATAAGGTTGTGCAGAAGAGCCTCCCATTACTTCTTTAATTTTTAAAGAAAAAGTATTTGTAATCAATAACAGGAGATTCTGAGTGTGCAATTTTGCTTTAGTCTTATACTGTTCCAAAATCTCCGAAATCACAGCATACAGACATTTGTGTCTAATACATCAGGAAAGTGAAGTGCACCATTGCAGAGTCTGCTTGTGTTTTAAAAGGAGTCTCAATGATCTATCAAGATGCTTAATTTACAAATCAAGAAAGTATGCTTAGGTTGTGCTGTTATTGATTATATAGCATCATCAATGTGAGTGCTGCTTAAACATATATAAGATGGCATATCCTTGCTCCCAGAACACTTATGATCTAATATTTGTCAAAAGGTAAAGATAAAAAGCAGCACACTCCTCATTTGTGTTTTCCAGAATGTAATATGCATACCTTGTGATACTTAGAGGAAAAATATTTTTGGGAACAAATCATTCTGTGTTATAAGTGCTTGTGGTGTTGATTGATCCAAGTTGGATATTCTAAGTTTAAAAGCCTAGACAACAGGAATCTAAATATTCAACAAGTGAGGATGAATAATTTCTAGTTTGAGCCTCATGCAGAGAAAATCAATTTTATGTGTAGTTCTTAGACAGTATTTGCACATCCTGAAGTATGTGTGAAATTTATTTTGTGTTGAAATAAACGTAGTTCTTGCTCTCATTTTTCTTTTGGCATAAAATTTCTGTTTTTATGGAGAAAACCCTGTTTCCAGATGACTAAATCATCTGCAACCTTGCACCAAACAGAACACATGGATACCACCCCAGACACTGTTGTTTAAACGCGCACACACTCATGCACCAAAACAAATCAGCCAGAAAGCTTGCAAAGAAACACATGTAGCTATGCTGAAACAGTTTTGGGGGGTTGTTTGTTTGCTTATTTTGCATCAAGAACACATATTTATTTCTGTTTGAAATATTATCCCCAAACGTTGTGATATATAATCACTAACAAAAAACTGACCAAAATTTGCACCAAAATGCTATTCTTCCTAGCCAGATTTTTTTCTGTTAAAAAAACCCAGTTTTCTGCCAAGAAATGAACACATATGAATATTCTCAGCTCAGCCATGAAACCCACTGGGTGACGTTGGGCAAGTCATATGCTCTCAGCCTCAGGGAAAGCCAATGGCAAACCTCTTCTGAACAAATATTGTCAAGAAAATCTCAAGATATGATTGCTTTAGGGTAGTCATAAGTCAGAGTTGACTTGAAGGCATGCACACACATTATTTCCATCTCTATTAGGCACACAAACATGTGTATATTTACTTGTATTTTCAAGTTCTATCAGGGTTTCAAATAAAAGCAAGGATTTGTTGTTGTTGTGTGCCTCCAAGGATACTGTTTTGAAAAAGTAAGTCAAACCAATTTAATGGAAGTACATAGGCAATATTAAGGCAAGATGAAGAAAGGAAAGGAGCCAAGAAGTAAATTCTCTAAACTGGAGGCCAAGGAAGAGGAATCTGCTTGCCTGATACAGAGTCATGCATAAACACACGCATACAGAGGGAGAGGCAGGGAGAGGGAAAACACAAAACAAAAACAAGCAAGTAAAACTTAGCAATTCATTAAACCTGTCCCACTCCAGCTGTAAAAGAACTGGTAGAAATGACATAGAAACACTGTTGGCACCTCCCTGCCTTGATACATAAATGTCAGTGTGGAGGCTTTCTAGATGTGCATGCCAGGCATTCTTTATCCCTGGAGGACAGAATAATATGTGCATCCTTCCCTGCCCTGCATGTTGTTTGTTGCACTGTCAATCTTGATGAAATATCCAATTACCAGACATGCTGAAATAGAGGAGGGACACTATCTTGCCCATTGCTTGAAATAGTAAAGTGGGCTCAATCAGCTTTGCATGCCACCCATAAATCTCCCCCTCCCCATCCTTCAGTAACTTCTGTCTGAGGTGGCTTCCTTTCTAATGAACAGGCATTGCTTGTAAGGAAGGTCTACTTCCCTTCACACACACACCATCATTGAAATTTGATGTTATCTTGATACTCCATATTCCATATGTTATCTTGATCCTCTGGAATGGACACCAGGGATATAGTGAACACAACACTTCATAAATTTCTTAAATATGCACAAAGATGCTTTAGCTGATGCAGGGACACATTTATTGATGTGTTCCTCAGAACAGTGCGCACAAAAATGCAACTTATTTCCTGTTTTTAAGACTGATAGACAGACAGACAGACAGACAGACAGATGGATGGATGGATATTCCACATACAAAGAGCACTAAATGTACTTACAAATTAGCAAATGATACATTTTGTGGAAAGGAGCACATGATAGATCTGTCCATCTCTAACTGTAACTTTGTTCATGAAGCTTTCTGTAGTCCTACTCCTTCTGTTTTTGATTTTGCATTAAGCAGTAGGTGGTCTAATTAAAATAAAAGAGAGGAAACCATTCTGCATATACACTGTTCTCATTTTGCTTTTAGGTTATTAGGAAGATGGCATTTTTGTGGAAAGAAATTGACTTCACTGCCAATTATGTGCGTGTTTAAAGCTCTGTAAAACTGGCTGTCACTTCAAGGGATGTTTTTTGATAGCTTCTTGTATGCATATGAAAGCAACATTAGCCTTAGTTACTTCTCTTTATTGCTTCTCCCCTCCCTCCCTTTTTTTTTCTCTTGGATTACATTCTGAGCTATCAGATGTCACTGTTTTAAACTTATTTAACAGTATTGATGGAAATAACCCTGCATCTTTTCTGGTGCTGGCTGATTTAGCTACAAATCACCTGTTCTAACGTGTTGATCATTAATCAGCCCGAGGCTCTGTACATTAGGAGGAATTTTCAGCACTGAAAGAGAGAAAATATGAGCAGCTCTTTGAAAGCGCCGTTACCATCAGATTAGCTCTGATTCTCTCCAGGAGCACCAAATTACCCTGAAGTAATAATTATAACACATTAGTAGAGGTTTAATTTCCAATAAGTGCTGTCTGTTTAAGTGATCACAATCTCACCATGGCTCAGAGTACAATATATCTTGGTACTGGTGTGAAGGAACCTGCATTGAATTAAAAGACTGATCATAAAAAAGCATTATTGTGAGCAAATGGGAACAAAAATACGCCCTGCAACTTTCTTGTTGCTATTTTTATAGACAAAACTCCATTGGTAAAATGTTGTTTTCCCCCTCTGATGAACAGGCACTAGGAATGTTGCCATTAATCTATAGACAAATACTAGAATATCTCATAGTGTTCTACTAGTAAAATATTAATTCTGATGCCCCATAATTGGATTTGTATGCACAGTATGTAGTGAAAGAATGGTAAGTGTTGCCATCTGAGGTGCTTCTGTCCTGACTAGCTAAACATGCCCCATTTCTAAATTCAGTCATCCATCCAGTGTTTGTTCCCCTCCCTCCTTCCAGCAGTCATCAGTATTTAGGTTTATCATTTCCCTTTCTCTAAAGTAGCTTTGGATGTCTCCAAACATGTGGACTCTTCCAAGCCTTCAGATAGCAGGCTGCTATGTTTGGATGTAGCCATGTTTTTAACTTAAGTACTGACACTCAGAGAATTAAGTCACTATGAATATATTGGGTGACACCATATAAGATTATAGAGTGGGGTGGGGAAAGTACAATTTTTCAAACACTCACTTCAGGAGAAAAAATGTATGAGCAAATGGAACATAAAGATCTTGCTGTAGTTGATATGGATACAGTTCATTCTGCTTTCATTTCTTTTATACATGTAGATGTGTCCTGTGTAACATAGAAAGTGGGATTTATTGGAAAAAGCATAAGAGTTAGATTGCAGGGACTTGCGTTCAAATCCACCCTATACCCTAAAGTATACTAGATAAATATTAGCTACAGGTTTAGTCTCCCTTATCTGGAATTCCAAAATACTGCAAAATCTAAAATCATCCATGTGGTTGTCTGAAATAGTGACAATTTTGCTTTTGATGCTTCAGTGTATTCAGACTTTGTTTCATGCCCAAAATTATTTTAAAAATATTATGTAAAAATTACTTTTAGGTTACTTTTAGCTCCATCTCATGACCTTTTTGGAAACATTAAAAAAGAGATTGAAAACCGTACTCTTTTGCCAAGCATTCCCTCCCGTGGAGTGATGTCTACATGACCAATATGCCTGCCGACAATGATATTCTGTCTTACCCCTGGATGTTGGATGCTGTTGGATTGTTGTATTTTACTGGTGTTTGTATAGATGTACCATTTTGTGTTTCTATAGTGTATTATATTGCATTGTATGTATTGTTTTTAGTAGTCTGTAACCCCACTTCAATCCTTTGGGAGAGGTGGGGAAACACAAATAAATTATTGTTATTATTATTATTATTATTATTATTATTACTATTATTATGTGTATATACAAAACATAAATAAATTTCTTGTTTAGACTTTGATTTTACCTCCAAAGATTTTGATTTTACCTTTGATTTTACCTTATTATGTATTTGAAAATATTCCAAAATCCAGGAGAAAAAGAAATGAAATCGAGAACACTTATGGTCCCAAGCATTTTAGATAAAGGAGACTCAACCTGCGATTACCAGTCTTCTCTATTTCACAGGCTATTAGAAAGATAAAGATGTAAAATTAATTTTGAGAGGGCAACATTAATAGTTATCAGTTTCTTAGTTTGAGTGATCCCTATGTGTATGGTTCATTATAGGAATGTGAATTGAGGATGACAGTCAATTGCAAAGGATTTCATATTGCATGACACATGCAGGATTGGGGTGGATACCAGTGAAAAGAAAGAAGTGAGCATATTTCTTCTCCATCCACACTTTTATATGCATTCCCTTATTTTATCTTGAAATTTGAACCCAGAGCCAGGTAACAATAATGGACATGGAGGAAGAGGCTGCGACAGCTGCTTTGTGGTATAGTTTTCACAGTATTGCACTGGGATTCAGGAAATTAAATTTCTAGCCTTCACTGAGCCATGAAATTTACAGAAATTGCTCTCTGCCTGGCTTACCTCACAGGGCTATTGTAATGATAAAATAGTAACATGGAGCCATACATTTCAGCCAGAGTTAAATAAGGGAAAGGCAGGATATAAATGTAGGTTAATAAATATTCATAAATTTGCACATCAAAGACCAATATAGGATTGGGAATCCTATATTTATCGCCCACTTTTCTAGTGTAAACTAGTTGAGGCTTGGTGATATATTCATCAAAGACTATCAAACCCAAAACAGATCAGTAAGTGTCTGTGTGTCTGTGTTCAATTATAAGTGATTAAAAGCAGGTTGGACTCATAATGCAAGCTTTCCCACCATGCTTCATTGTAGAAGTTTGCATATTTTCTAATTTGATGTGAAGATAAAGTTGAGTCATGACATATGAATCTTTTGATAAGTCTTTTAAGACTGATTTAGGGATCATGCTTCATACACAGAGTTCAGATAAGTAATAACTGATCTGTAGTGGTTGACAATACTGGACAAAGCAATAGGATGAAAAAAAATTCTTAAAAGCAAGTATTGGGACACTAAAGGAACCTAGAATTTCTGTAGATGCATGTATTTATGCATTTATTCCATAGTTCTTCATTCTAATGTGAACTGTTGGGAACCTTTGAAATGAAAGGTTCTTCTGTTTTTGACCAAACAAATATGAAGGCATCCCAGTGATGCGCTCTGCATTGAATACACAGCAAGATACCTTTTGAATTATTAATCACTTATCTAGAGAGAGTATTATATTTTTCAAAAAAATATTATGTAGGAGAACTTATACTGAGCCCGGAACCATTCGCTTCCGGGCTCAGTATAAGGCATTGGTAATTACCTATAAAGCCCTAAATGGCTTGGGCCCAGGATACCTAAAGGACCGCCTCTCCCCGTACAATCCGCCTCGCACCCTCAGAACGTCTGGGCAGCAATTACTGAAGGTGCCTAGGGCGAGATTATCCTCCACCACACGGAGGACATTTTCCACTGCTGCCCCAGCCCTTTGGAATATGCTGCCCACTGAGCTCCGCTCGACTACCACCCTGGCCCAATTCAGGAAGGATCTAAAAACCTTCCTGTTCCAACAGGCATTCCCCGAATAAAATCCTGTGGGCCTCCCTCCTCTTCCGTGGCCAAGAGGTTGGGCTATGGGGTTTTTTTGCTTGTTATTTTTAGTGTTGTAGATGGCTTTTGATAATTTGTATTTTAATGTTTTATGTATGAATGTTTTAACTTTGTTGTAAGCCGCCCTGATCTGAGGAAGGAGCGGGATAAAAATAAAAACTTTATTTATTATTATTTATTTATTTAACTTGTAATAAAAAAGAGTCAAGACTCTAAAAGAAGCAACAATGTGCACTTGATCATTTCATGGGGCAGGTGGTTCAATCCATTCTTTACTTTTGTGGGCTGGGTTAAAAAATACAAGTAACAGGGCTACAGATGAAAGAATCATTAGACTTTCCCAAATGGTTTCTGTGTTTTCTGGCAGAAATATTATTAATCTATCTTTCAGTCTTGCTTAAAATATTACAGATGAGAAACTGAAACAATCAAAATGTGGTTCTGCAAATCCTCAGACCTCTTGACCACTGCCCATGATGATGATGAGGGCTGGACACTGGTCAAAACCATAAAATATCTTTTTCTATGGTTAGCTATTTTAGAAGGTCTTGTTAAGTAGTCCTTGTCTATGAGTCATTTGAATGGCAAATACTCCAAAACCATCTCCTCAGTACTGGCACCAGAATGGTGGAATCTCTCCCAGGAAACATGTGTCTTTGGATTGAAGCAGCTTGTTAAAATGTTTTTGATATTTTTGTGGCTATTTTCTTTGATGATTCTGAGATGTTTCTTCCAGTTTTATATGGATAGGCGGAGGGATGAGAGAGGGTTAGATCCTGGTTTCTAATACTTTCTGGATGATTGTTCTGCACTGCTTTCTAGTATGGGTTTTGATGGAGGCACAGGTATTTCTGTCTTGGGCTACTAGCCATTTTGTCCATCTGTCCCTCTCATATGTTATAAACCTGGCAAAGATGCTTGCTAATTTTTTATTAATTTCATTATGACAAGTGGTCATATTAATTTCATTAACAAGCAGGATTGTGTTAGTTTCAATAAAAGTTCTCTTTCTGGTGCTAGTGAATTTGGCACATTCATTTGATTTTCTTCCTGACAGCTTAAGGCACATTTCCAACACAGACAAACACACACACACACAGCACTAGTTTATATTTCCTGGTGCAATGTAATATGTGGATTATGTATGAGGCAGTTGTTCAGCTCTGTTCTTTGGGTTTGCCCAAGTATTGATTTATGAAATCCAATGTGATTCCATTATTGTATAAAGAGATTAATATTTTCTTAATCCTGTCAGGTTTGCCGTTTGATTTATATTTCTCATGAACATTCCTAGGTGAAGATTTTTTTTCTTATTTTTCAGCTTGATAGATTTAAAGTCAGAGTGTCAGATACAGATCTAAATAAAAAATATGTGGGGTCAGACTGATATCTCTTGCTGTAGTAGGTAATGTATATACTGGTTTAAGGATAAATAGGATCTGGATCAGCAAGAAATTGTTTGTCTCTCAAGGAGGAAGAAAACTGTTATGAAGTTCAGGCCACATCCCAAATAAATCTGTTTATGTCAAGAATAGCTGAACAAGCATTTTCAAACTTAAAAAAACCCAGAGTGGATAAAGTGCATAGTTATTGATTATAGTACAGGGTCCTGTTCACATGCTCCTGTGAACTACTAGGCCAGTGAGTACAATAACGAGGCTGGCTGCTTTTGTTTCTATTGAATATTTCTGTTAGGCAAAGTTTGGAAAACTTTTCAGGGAATTCTGCATGCTTTGAAGGCATCCAAAAGCTGGGCACCTGCCCAGACGTGGGTGGCTTCAAGACCCTCTTCAAGACACCACATGCCACTGTAGTGTCTTGAAGCTGCCCTGGGGCTGTGGCAGTGCCAGGAAAGATGGCTCTTCCTGGTCCAAATAGGAGAGGATCTTTTCCACTCCTATTTGGGCTGGGTTCAGGGCAGATTTGCACTTCACAGCAGTCTACCCCAGTCTTCTCAGCTTCCAAAACCCTCACAGTAAAACGGCACACTCCCTATCTAACTTCAGACATGCCTCTGCCTATCTATTTATACCTGCTCCTGGGTATTTATATCTTTTTCTAGCTCCACTCCCATTGCCTGTCACCAAAATTCTAACTTGCCTGCTTTCTCCACAACACCTTTTACACTTTATAGTTGCAATCAATCAGGATTACTAAGCTGAAGTAGGACACATGCTTTGTAAGCATTAAAAGAATTAAAATGCTAAATATTATTTGTAGTGACACTGTATAATAATAGCAACACCATTTTTTTAAAAAGTATCTCTACTTCAAAGTATTTTTCCTCCAGGAAAGCAAATGACTTGATTTTTGTCTTTTTATTACATCTGAGGACCATTTATCTCTGAATATAAGTAAAAGGTGTGACACACACTTTTCTGGTAACTGCTATTTTTTTTTTGGGATGACAGCACTCTGGGCCTTTTACCCCATCCACCACTGTCAGCAAACTAACATAGGCCCTTTTTAAAAAATCTTTGTTTCAAAAGGCTTTATATTGGTAATGTGGATGTATAAGGTAATATCAAATCTTTATTCAACAGATGTTCCAAACAAAAAATACTTAAATATGTCTAAATAAGGCAATTGTTGTTTTATGCACAGAGGGGACAGAAGCTAAGCTAGCTGTGCATGCATCACTATCCACTCACAGCTTCTCTTCAAGGATAGCTTGTCTCTCAAATCTGCTGCTTTCCTTCACTGATCACTTGCACAGGCCACTCTCTTCACCTTGGCTCATTCTGTAGCTAGCTCTTGGGTTATCAAAATGATGCAATGAGAAACAGAACTCTAAACTATATTTCAAATATTGAATATTGGGTTGAATCAAAATAATTAACTCATTTTCAGTTGTCTTGTCTTTCTTTGCATCCCACCTACATTATCTTCATCCCATTTTTGGTTTATGTTGGGTTGCAATGCTTTGGGTTTTTTTTCTTGACCTCAAAAGAATTTGTGCAGCTTTTCTTCACTTATTTAAATAATAATAATAATAATAATAATAATAATAATAATAATATATTTATATTTTCCTGCCTCTCCCTGGGGATCGAGGTGGGATTACAACAGAGATAAAATACAATAGAACAAAGATGATACAATACAACAATAATAGCTAATAATCCCATAACACATACCCATCGTAAGTTAATAAAATTCACAATTAAAATTCTAATCAATTATAATCAAATGGAGTAGCTATCTAAATGGATGGGAAATTCATTATAGCGATCAAGGTGGGAAGGCATTTTGCATTTTGTACAAATTTCCCATCGACTAATGAATGATGTTTTTTTTTTTAATTGTCCACATTCTTAGTACTTTATATTTCAAACATGTTAATGTGTTATTGTTTATACTTCATTACTGTGAAATGTACCACAAGCACTTCAAATATATCTATTTTGGAGGCAAGATCCCCTTTGTGTCATGGAGTCTCGGGAGGCTTGGAATTAATATTTTGTTGAGAATTTTGTACTTAATAAAATTATTTTCCTTCCCTGTTGTAATCTAATCTATACTGCCAAGAAGAGAAATGATAAACTTTCTTTCTTTTAATTACCCACGTACAGTAGAAGGAAAATAGAAACCTAGTCCATTTGAAGTTGGGCACAAAATCTGCACCAGCTAGGCAGAGTTCTTAAAGGAAACAGCCTCCATAAACTCTTTCAGCTATTTCTAGGTACAGAGAACACACGAAGAAGTATGGTTTATGAGCTAGTGATCCACAATTATCACAATTACTGTGGTTTGATGTGCAAGATACTTGAAATATATTAATTTGAGTGGCTGACATTTTTCCTTCTCCACACTTCCTGGCATAGAAGGGTTACTGCTAATCATGTACAAAAGATGTAAGTCAAGTGCTCAATAAATCAAAATAATGTCTATATTTTATAGGTTCATCTTAATAGTCTCTATTCAATAGGCCTATCTTTCTATTCAATTAAGCTGAACTCACTCTTTTCTTGTTCAGTTCTGAGCAGTGACCTATAGCAAGCTAGAGGGAGGAAGCCACTGAACAGAGCACACACACACACACACACACACAATACCTGTAACTCACACAGATCTGAAAATATTCATAGGTCTTTCACACACACACACACCAGCATATATTAAATCCCTGAGGCTCCTTTACTCCCTATTATGGTCATGATGAATGGTGGGCATGCACAACTGTCCTATGCATGTGTTTTTGGAAACATGTTCAACTGAAGTCAGTGAGATTTATTCCCAGGTAGGAATTTTAGCCCTTAGGTAGCTTTCGGCAGATAAACAAAGTTTGAACCCAAACCAGAAATAAGGCTGTCAGAAAGCAAGAAAGCAAACATGATGTAGTCAATGGAGAAAAATGTGTAAGTTATATATCAGGATATTAATTCTTGCTTCCCCCCCCCTCCAAAAAAAAAGCCTTACAACTCAGTACAAAAGAAAGGAGGGAAGAAAATGCAAGTGGATCTAGAGAAATGCAATGAAATTGAGATTAAGAAACTAAAGCTTCATGCTAAATTTGTTTCTATAGATTATTACCTGCAACCAAAGGATCCAAAATTGCAATATATTTCCTGGAGTAGGGTTGGGCTCACCCCAAGATCTTTCTTGGCTACTTTTCCCAGCATTCACCACCAAAGGCTATGCTGGTTATGGCTGATGGGACTTGCAGTCAAACAGCAATTGGAGAATTACACTATGGTAGCCACATCCCTAGGGATAACAAAACATGCCACTTTCTCTTTATGCTACAGGGGTATATGGTATCAATCTTTTGGAGTGCCTGGTTAACTATTCAAGCCACATTTGGAAGGGAATTGACATGGGATCAAAAGTGTCCAAATGGGCCCATGTGTTCCATTGCCTGATCAACCATGTGCTTACATGGATCCTATGTAATAGAGACAATATCTAGTCTATACCTACAGGGTATAGTCGGCACAAAGGGATCTATAGCCAGAATCTTAAATGATGAACAGTGTTTTTGCCAGGGTTAAAGAGAAGTGGCAAGTGAAAGTAGACCAAATCAAACAGTCTTGAACAGCCTATTTCTTCAAAGCTTCTGTTGGAGCACCACAAAGCTGCCCACTAAGTGGGCATGCAGGCAGCATGACGCTGGCTTGTGGATGGTGTCAGAGTGTGTGGCATCTAAATGCCATGCTCTGATGCGCCCCCCAAAGTGACGCGAAGAGGTCATCTGTTTCACCCCAAAGATAAGGTTATGTCCTCTCTTGACCTAGAATTGTGTGGAGCTGCCATTCAGTAAAGCTGAATAATACAAGATTTCAGTCAGACAACAGAAAGTACTTTTTTCATAATGCACATAGGCTGTAGAATGGAAACATGATGATAGTTAACAATTTAGCCAGCATTAAAATTGTGTTAGAAAAATTCATGGGAGATAAACTGGCAATGGTTTCTAGTTGTGATGATTATATTCTCCCTCTGGTATAGAGTTAGTATGCTTCTGAAAATCAGCTGATGGAAAAAAGCAATTAGCTTTCATTTAGGTGGTTTCTTTGATTGTTTAACAATTATTGGTTTCCGGGGGTTAGCTGGTTTATGTGGGAAATACAACACTGAACTAGACTGGTCTCATTTAGCAGGGATTTTTTTAATATATTTCACTGAAAGCAACATATGGTTAGATTCCTGATGATATTATCTTTGTTAATTAACGTCTATTTAATGTGCAACTGTTTTGTCCACATTTTTGACTCCCTGATATATATATATATATATATATATATATATATATATATATATATATATA
>NC_056525.1:156748220-156788263 GCF_019175285.1 Sceloporus undulatus | reverse complement strand
TTTAAAATGTTATATGAAATGGTTTACACATTTCATTTTCTGGAAAACTCTTCAGTTTAAATATTTGAATTCGAATATCCCTTTTGTTGATGTTCCCAAATGTCTCGAAGGAAAGATGGAATAAGTAATCAAACCTATTTCCAGGTTTGCATTGGATTTAATTGCAATCATTGAAAACAAACACATGGAAAAACAAGGGGGGGGGGGGGAAACAGTCAAATTTAATTGCTTGGGTATTAATGGTTATAACATATTACAAAAAAAGGATAAATTGTAAAGATAATCAGCATAGAGTCACTCAAACATCTTAATGACCAAAAAGCGGCCGCCCGGCTGGACGGGCAGGCCGCTTTGCCGCTAGAAAGCGGCTACAAAACTACAAGCCCCGGAGTCCTCTGGGGCTTGCCCCGGCTCCTTATTGGTGCGCTGGGCGGAAGGGGAGTCACTTCCACCCCACGACGCTCTAGGGGCCGGGTTCTGTGATCTGTGAGTTCCGGTCCTCCAGGGCATCTCATTGGTCAGTTGCCCTGGAGGATGAGTCTCCCTGATCAGGTGACCTGGGGACAGAGCCGGGGCCTATTTAAGGCCGCGCAGCCGGCTCCGGCCCTCAGTCGGCGCTTGGCTCTGAGAGGTTTGGAGCCAAGTAGGAAGGGAGGAGGCAACGGAGTGCTTCTCCCACCCACCCACCACTTGATTTGTGGGGTTTTGTCATAACGTGGAGTCGGCAGCATAGGCCAGGATCTGCACGGTGTGGTACCAGGGCTATGGAGCTCTGGTTTGGGAGTCAGTCGGGACCCGGGGGCGAATAGGGCAGGCGTATGGCCATTGCGGGGGCCATAACGCGAGAGCACCTCCTGGTGACTAGGGGCTTAGCGAATATGTGAACGCATGGCAGATTTGCAGTCAAGTGGTGTTCCTTAGCCCCTAGGTCACCCCAATGCCTAGTGGGTACCAGGCTTTTGCTAATCAGACAAACATGGGGTTGTTTGATTTTGCAGATCCTGACCTCATGCTTTGTGCCAACCCTACCAATTGTTTTGCTATTAATAAAGTTGTGGCCTTTCCTCCAGCTTGGTCTCCTGTGGTTATTTGGCAGCAGCATCTGAGGCAAGCATTCTTACTTTTAAAAAGGCATTATATAAGTGTGTGTGTGTGTGTGTGTGTGTGTGTGTGTATATATATATATATATCCTTGCTAAGCAAGGACAGAAACCAGTGGGAAAATAGAGTTCAGTGTGAAACAAGTACAGAACTCAGTTAAGTGGTAAAAGATACTTTATCTGTATAGATAACTACATGATAAGTCACATGTTATGAGCCTAAGGAACAAATTATAATTGTCATGGTGGATATGTGAACAGGATTAGTCACTTTTGCGTATATATGTATTCGTATTTGTGTGTGTATGTATTTTCCTTTCCTGAATTAGACACTTTCTTCTATAACTGACATCATGTGCTTCCTTCAATGTATGAAATTTTTAATAGTAAACCCGTAGTACAACTGCTCTTTAGGAAACAAATTTGGGCTCATAAGAAGTTGAAATAAATAAAGACTTGTGTTCTGGATGCTGCTCTATGACTTCAAGCTTTTACTCCTTCTGTTTGCATGTAGGGCAGAGTTATACATCTCCTGGCTGTGGCAGTGTTCATCTCTGACAAGCATGTTCTTCTTATTTTAGACAGATTTCTACCAATATAGATGTTTGAAGCCACTGATGTGAGGTTAACCCTGACTGTGTTTTCACCTCAATAGTATGGCTGCATATCTATTGAAACCTCATTCTCGCAGGCATGAATGAATAATTTAATATTTTTCTTGTTATGAAAATGATGTTAAAAATTCCTATACAATCTTCCACAACAGCAACAACAATTACCCTCCCCCAATATTTGCAGAAATGAGCAATCTTGCACAAAAATAGCCACATGCTTTTGCTACGAAAGATTGATGTTTTCTGTGGAAGAGTTTTCTTCTGCAAGATCTTTCTTTTGTATGCTTGCTAATGTTTTGTGAAGAAAGTTGTATTCTCCCCCAAAACCCAGTGGTTGTAGTGTTGTTGTTGTTGTTCTTGTTGTTCTTGTTGTCTACACAAACTGCTATCTTTCTCTTTCACACACTCCCTGTATATTTCTCTGAAGAATAAATTCTTGAAACACTTCAGGGCATGGGTATGCTGGATGATAACTGCATAAAAATATTTATTTTCCTGTCAGCAGAGAGAAAACTGTGGAAATTATTTCTCCTCACTTATTTGGATGAAATAATCACATATTAACAACTCTGTTGGTGAGATGCATGTTTTCCAGATATAATAATAATAATAATAATAATAATAATAATTTATTTTTACCCCGCCTCTTCTTCTGGATCATGGTGGCTTACAATAAAAATCCATACACTACAGTAATAATCCCAATTATACCCTCGCCCCTTAGAACTTCAATTAAACACATTTAAACAATAAAACAATCTATTAAAATACTCCAAGACTGGAGAACAGGGTTACATGGTATTCTATGTAATGGTCGGGTCGATAGTGGCCGGGTTTGCTATTCTTTTTAAAGCTGTCCAAATTGGTAATATGATGGATCTCCTCTGATAGGCCATTCCATAGTCTGGGAGCAGTTGAAGAAAAGGTCCTCTGGGTGACTGCAACCAATCTGCTTTTTTAAGGATGTAATATAGCATATCCTTCACCAGAATTATTGCTACTTTTCGGTGATTCTTCCATTGCCTAAGTGTGCTCTAGATGTGATTGTTAATTCATTAATGTTGACATTTGGCCATAAATGTCCTCCCTGAAGTAAGTATAAATATATTGGCAACACTATTCACACTTACGAAGAATTCTTATTTGGGAATATTTTGCTTTGATATTGATTTCTCAAATATATATATATATATATATATATATATATATATATATATATATAATTTTTACTTTTTAATTCCTGAAGGAAAAACCATGTTTAGTACACATTCTTCCAAATCAGCTATACTGTGATACTGTAAGATCAGTTTTAATTACCTAGAGCTGCATCTGTATGGCAGAAATGATCCAGTTTGACTGTTTTGAATGTTCATGGCTATGGGATTCTGGAAACTGTAGATATCTCAGAGATATCCTAGTTTCACTCATCTCACTAGAGATATAATAAAAAGATCAAGCTAGGTCTCTATAGAAAGATTAGAAGGGGTCATATGAAATGCACTACTCCTTCCACAGATCCAGTCTCACCCTAAAATGTAACCACACCTGGAGTATAGGCATCTTCACTACATGCACAAGTGTGTGTATATCTCCAATTAGTGATTGTACTAAAAGTACCACAGTTGGAAACATAACTCACTAGAAATAATCTTTTGTGAATTCACTGCATTTTTATAACATGAGAAAGCAGTCTTGCTTTCCAGGCTTTAAATCTGGAAAACATACTTAGGTTTTCTTGCATTCAGCTGTTGCAAAGGACAAAGCCTGAGGATTCTCTTCTCCCCTCATAATTCCATGAATGAATCACATAGCATTTTAACAGGAATTTTTTTGCTCTTTTCGTTCTCAACTTCTGTTTATGAAGAATAAAGGGTTGACTTTGTCAGGAGTATTTTTGAGCAGTTATATTCTAAAACAAGATGCTAACCACATTTTATTTTTGTTCAGTCATAATTTGGTGGTGACTTTTTATGCATCATGCTGGACAGTAAAGGACATCTACCTTACCATTTCATAAAAATAGCTTTAAATGTTTAATTTTCAAAAGGTTAGTATTACAGTTATGCTGCTGGGGTTCGGAAAAGGAAGTCCAGTACTCCAAAACATACATTTTTGTACCTCATTAAAAATCACTATTAAGCTATTGGGTTCCTCCCCCACCCCAAATTAAAATGGTTTTATAATGGGTAAGGAGGGCTGACAGTATTGACAACTCTGATGGACAATAGCTCTTCAAGTCTATTGAGATCACTGGTTGTTGTCTATGCATGTAATAAACCATTGGCTGGAACAGATGGCCCATTAAAGATGCCTTCCAGTCATCTTGGGAGTGTGGTGCATACTCTGATGATGCCCAGAAGCCACCCAGAGGCTGGCTGGCTAGCCAGACATGGGCCTCTACAAGATGTTCTGGCAGAGTGGCAGCCTAAGACAGTTCAAAGCAGTCATTTCCACTCCTATTTGGGCCAGTAGTGGGCACTTTCAATACCACAGCATGTGTTTACCCTTGTCCCAAGGCATCTTCGGCAGGGGTAGCTTCAAGCCACCCCTTCCTGCCAGGCAGTTCTGGCCCTAAGTGTGTTCTTGGTGGCATGGGAAATGTTTCTTCATCTGGCTGGGGATGCTGCATGATCTTCTGGAGGATATATAAAAGTATTGCTACAGTAATACACTTTATTTATATTCCACTTTTTCCTTACGGTATGTGTGACAAGATCTTTGAAATGAATGCTAGAAGATGATATAAGTAATGGGACTGTCCATGGTGCTTCTATACCCCCCACCCCCATAGAGAATCATGGAAACAGCCAGATATTTTCAGACTTCAAATTCTAGTATATATAAGTACATATAAGTTTATCACACAGCCACTGGGGACGTGATGGAGTGGAAAGAAAGGGGGCAGGATGGAAACAGAATGGGGCAAGAGATGCCAGAACACCGCTGATGCTGCTGGAAGTTCCCATTCCATTCCCTATCTGTCCCACAGGAGGCGATTTTCTGAACAGTTCCTGAAAATTGCCTCCTCTGGGATGGATCGGGAATGGAATGGGAACATCCAGCAACATCGGTGGTGTTCCGGCATGTGGTAAAATTCTGTTCCCTTCCTGCCTCCTTTTGTTCCACCCCATCACGTCCCCAGGGGCTGCACAATAAACTTAATAGTCAATGGTAAGAAATACTGGATGTTATATCCATCACCATCCATGCATGTTTTATGTTTCAGCTGTATGATTAATGGCTTAGAACTTTTTTTGGTAAGACATTATTATTTAAACATACTTTTTACTATCTCTAAATTGCCCCACACTTTTTGACATTATACCTCAGTTGAAATCCCAACTCTGTATTACAGTGCTCAAAGAAACTTCCATATTAAAAATTCTTTTAAAGTCAATAAACCATTAATTGAACCAGCATAAAAGCAGCAAAGATTGCTGAGATGACTCTTAACGACAGCTTCAGCAGAAGCCAGAAAATGCCTTTGAGAATAAATACATTTAAGTCAGTGATGAAAAACAAGGACAAGCAGGGGCGGACAAATCAGTTATTTTCCAGTTTTTGTTATTGTTGGATGTGCTTACCCATGATTGTGTTCTGCCCCATTTTGTTTGATAATCTGATCTTTGGTAATCTGCACATTAATTTGAATTTCAAAATATCTTCATTTTTTTCTTGAAATATATGTTTATAAACATATTCTAAATATGCATATCTCATCATATTTTGTTATCCTTGGGAAGGGTGAGTAGAACTGTATTGGAACTCTCAGGGAGTCTGTTGGGAATTAGTCCCCAATTCTCACTTTAGAAAAATGTATCAATCAGGACAGTAATCTTGAGGGGGAAAGTCTAAATGGAGTTTCTGTGTCAATGAATTCTCAGTTTAGGGCATCCTAACAGAAACAGCCTCCCTTTGTAATTTCGTATTTTTTACTACAGCAAAAATGGAATATAAAACTAATCATCCTCTGCTTCAAGCAGGGCATGGGAGTACAAGTGATTGGGGGTGTTCCCATAGGAACATGTTGTGTGCTGTTGCTATAGGATGGAATAAATATGCATGTCCTGTATGGCCATATTCATAGGGAGTGGGAATCATTTTATGTTGGAAAGGGTGATGGGAGTCCAATATCATCAGCTCCTAATGCACAAACTACACATCATATGAGAATACAGAGAAATGTAAGGTACTGCACATAGGACAGAAAAACAAAATGCACAGATATAGGATGGGGGACACCTGACTGAATGAGGCTACATGTGAATGGGATCTGGGAGTCCAAGTAGACAACAAGTTGAACATGAGTCAACAGTGTGATGCAGCAGTGTGATGGTCCCACAGGGTTCTGTCCTGGGCCTAGTGTTATTCAACTTCTTTATCAATGACATGGATGACAGAATTGGAGGTATACTTATCAAATTTGCCGACGACACCAAATTAGGATGAGTACCTAATACCCCTGAGGACAGGATCAAAATTCAGAATGACCTTAATAGATTAGAGAGCTGGACCAAAGCTAACAAAATGAATTTCAACATGGACAAATTTAAGCTAGTACACTTAAGTGTGTGTGTGTGTGGGGGGGGGGGGGGAAATCACCAGATATAGAATGGGGGACACCTGGCTGAAGGAAACTATGTGTGAAAGGGATCTGAGAGTCCAAGTAGACCACAAGTTGAACATGAGTCAACAGTGCGATGTGGCAGCTAAAAAGGCTAATGCAATTTTAGGCTGCTTCAACAGAAGTATAGTGTCTAGATCAAGAGAAGTAATAGTGCCACTCTATTCTCCTCTGGTCAGGCCCCACCTGGAATACTGTGACCAGTTCTGGGCACCACAATTCAAAAGGGACATTGAGAAACTGGAGCGTGTCCAAAGGAGAGTGACCAAAATAGTGAAGGATCTGGAAACCATGCCCTATGAGGAATGACTTAGGGAGCTGGGGAGGTTTAGCCTGGAGAAGAGAAGGTTAAGAGGTAATATGATAACACTGTTTAAATACTTGAAGGGATGTCATATTGAGGAGGGAACAAGCTTGTTTTCTGCTGCTCCAGAGACTAAGACCCGGAGCAATGGATGCAAGCTGCAGGAAAAGAGATTCCACCTCAACATTAGGAGAAACTTCCTGACAGTAAAGGCTGTTCAACAGTGGAGCAAACTCACTCGGAGAGTGGTGTAGTCTCCTTACTTGGAGGTCTTTAAACAGAGGCTGGATGGCCATCTGTCAGGGATGCTTTGATTGGACTGGATGGCCCTTGCAGTCTCTTCCAACTCAATGATTCTATGATTCTAATTGCTGTATTTGTCTGAATTTGTCACTGAATTATTCCCAATGGTGAGGGAAATTTGCAGGATCTTCTATTGGCCTAAGATAACATGACTGACTTAGTGTGCTATCCTCAATTAAAGTGTGCTTTCACCCTTAACTTGGGTGATCAAGATACTGTACACTCTTTTACCTAAAGCAATAAATTCTCTCAACCTAGACTTACCATAGAGACACAATGGATATTAAACTCCCTTAGTCCCTGCCTCTCTATTATTTCTCTACCTTATGGGGAATTGTTAAAACAGTGGCCAGAAAAGCATTAGAAATGATGAGATGGTACCTGGAGACTTGGGCCAAAAGCAGAGCTATGTTATCTGTAGTTAAATGGTGGTGGTGGGGGGGATGATAAAAATCAAGCTTGCATAGTTTTTTGTGGGTTTTTCGGGCTATGTGTCCATTTTCTAGAAGAGTTTATTTCTGATGTTTCGCCAGCATCTGTGGCTGGCATCTTTAAACTTGCATACTTTCCCTTCTTGACCATTTTCAGGGAAGAACTCATGAACAAAAAGAAAGAAAAAAGTTTGTTTAGAAACTTCTTTATTTAGCTATTTTATTTCCCACCTAAAATTAAATATGAAATTTCTAAGACATCTTATTAAACAAATAAATGGGTTCTTGGTTTCCCTCTCCTCTTGCTCTAATGGAGAGGAACGGCTGGATTTCCAATTACACATGCGGCAGCACTGGAATTACAGACATTTTTAGAAACAAAACAAAGAAAAAATCTCTCTCTTTCTCTCACTTGTGTTTCTCCCAAGAGAAACATAATGACAAATCTATAATTGCCACTTATCCTGAATATTTCTAATACTACTTTTCAGCCACACTGCTTTAACTATGAACTTCTCAATCTGTGCTGCTAATTAATGAGATTAAGATGTCCTTTAGCACATTCTTTTATGGCATTCCCACTGGCAAAAAAAAAATCATTTTAATAATTGTTTGTGTGCTTGCTTTTCTCATTTTTTTTTTATTTATATGCAGAAGAAGTCTGAACCATTTTGTTATTTTATCAGAATTCTCCCAAGGAAACTTTTTCTCCTAGTAAACATGCAAATGACTTAAGAGTTTGCAAGTAAAACTTTTTGTCACTATCAAATAATGTTTGGGGCCTCAGGGAGTTTATGTAGGGAATATCATTTGCTTCCTTTCTGTGCATTAGTTTATAACGTACCATTTACATTTAACGTTCAATGTAACAATTGGGAAGTTGCCACTGGAGATACTTGATGTGAAACACAGGACGCAGTGATCTAATCCCAACATTGCAATACATAAAGCTGATTCAGATTTGCATTCTGGTTCCTAAATTGGATTACCATCTACTTCTAGGAAATCCATAAACAGAGTGTGGAGGGGGTTTTCTGGTATTCATAGATATACCTCTGAAATAGATTTTCATTATTATTATTATTATTATTATTATTATTATTATTATTATTATTAATTTTAAAATACATAAATATATATTTAAAAGATAGTAAAGCATGTAAAACATGTACATATATAATACAATAATAATGTTGGTATCCATGTATTTATATATGTGTATATATTTATATATATGACAGATTTCCTTGTTGTTTTCTCATGAGCCAAAGGATATTTGTTCCCATTGCATGTACCTTGCATTAAATCCTGATGATTTTAAATTACACTGTCCATGTATATATGATTTCTTATCTATCATAGACTTTAACTGTATTCTAAAATAGCTTCTCATAATCATTTCCTTTGTTCTCTAAAGATACTTGGCTGGACAAATTCTTAATCTTCCTATAGTACAAACCAACACCTATTTCTTCTTCTTATTTCATCTTTTCTTTTCAGTTTTAAATTCAAGTCATATATCAACTTATACATGATCTGTTATTTTAAGAAACTCCTTGATATATAAACTTAAAGCAGTGCCTTATTTGGAATTTTTCTGTGTTTTCTAATTTACAATTTAGTAACAGTAACATTCATTCTTCTTGTAGAGTATCCTCAAATGCATTCCATTCTTTTTCTGTTTTATGAATCCTTTTTTAATTAATCATATGAGTTAGCTTATCCATATACTTCATTTCTTCAACTTTCAGTTTCCAGTCTTTTATTTTAGGAGGTTGCTCCACCTTTGATCCTCTTGCGATGACTAATCTCACTGCCGTTACTAAATAAAGTATAATTCGCCAATATTTCTTAGAGGCATCTCTATTAATTTTTGATGTCATATTTAATAAGTACAGCTCCGGAGAGAATGATATTTGTATCTTTAATCTTTTTTGTATTGCTTTATGTACTTGATACCAAAATTTCTGAATGATAGGACATGTGGTATAATGATCCTGCTTCTTCACGGCATTTCCAACTTCTGTCATTATCACTTTTATTTATTTATTTTAATCTTGTTAGACTAAAGTACCACCTGCTGGATATATTTTTTTAAAAAATGTTTTAAGTCTTGCAAAGCTGTAAAAGAGTTGGCTTTCTTCTAAGTTTCTTCCTAGTCCTAGTGGAATTGGATGGCCTATAACTTTCCCCCAGCTGATAATTGTGCTTTTAATGCATTCCTGTTCTAGTTCTCTCTCTAATAGTATCAAATAGAATCTAAAAAAATTCCCTTTATCTGGAGACCAAATAATTTTATCTATTTCATTCTGAGTTGGTTGAAATTCTTCTTTTGCTGAGTCTAATTTGAATAAATAGATTTTCTTTAAACTTCAGAAGACCTATTCTCAAGAATTTGTCTAATCTATCACGCATGGAAACTCATGCTGCTCCTAAAACCCATTTTTCCAACCTCACTCACCTCATTATCGCTCTTTTCTTTTTGTTTTGTTTTGTTTTAAGTGGATGATATTGCCTCTTAGGATTTCAATTCCCCACTAAAGCAAGTTCTGTTCCCATGTTTTGTTTTATCTCAAACTACTAAAACTGTTCGTTCTCTCCCCCCCCCCCCATACACAAATGCATATTGTTTTGCATTCAGGACTGGTCCATTTTAGCGGTCAGATTGATTTCATTTATTTATCTCTCTGTGGCTCAGCAATGTAAGACCTTTGTGATTTCCAGCTGATTTTTCTCCCTTGCATTTCTATGTTGCCCTCCCCCCTGATGTGGGGGCATAACCATCTCTTTCCTTTTCTCATAACTCTCTTGCTCAGTGACGTGTCCAAAATGTTTTTTAGGTTTCAAGCATTCCATGTAACTATGTGGCATATAGATCTCATTATATGGATCATTGTCCAAACATTTTGCACCATTTTATTGAGTGCAATTACATGTCATGTTGTATGGATTACAGAGGATAGCCTTATGACATCAGTTGTTCTCATATTACTCAAGTTGGATAGGACTGCACTTGGATAGGAGGTTCTCTGATAATCCCTTTGAACTTCTCTGAACTACACCAGATGAAGAGCTAGATATTGTGATTATAAGTGAATATATATATATATATATATATATGGCAAATAACCATTAAAAACAAGATAATGAGGGAGAAATATATTCTATTAAGAGGAGTGTGAGATCTTCTTAAAAGTCTGAATGCAATATTTTCTTTTCTCTTCATATTTCATTGCTTTCTCAAAACCATAGGAATGAGATAGGAAATGAGAGATGCTAGTCTTGAAGGCTGTGAATTCTCTGTCATTGGAACAGAGTTAAATCACATGTCAAACATGCAAGCTCTGTGATGCCGCATAATAAGGATGTGACGATGCTATAAATCTTTTTCCTTTTTTGCCAAACACCATGAGTTACTATGTCCAATGGCGTGAGTGCCATACTTGTGTATATAATACACTGGAGCTCTAAAAGTTGAGGTGCTCATTAAAATTCCTTAGCTCTGTTTTCCTTCTGTTGGTGTGTGTGCATTTAATTGGCATTTGGGGTGTAAATCAAGGGTAATAATAGTCCTATTGACTCAAAATTAAAGGGTCTTACTTTTATTGCTGGCACTAGATCACATTTACTGTGAAGTTTTTCCCTTTAATGTTTAGAAAGCTGATCTGACCTCTGCTGCCTACAATACTTTGTGTCATAATGATTCACTTGGCTTAATGATGCTGTAGTGCTTGTAATAAGGGGAGATTCTGGAGCTTATTTTATTCCTTTTGGACTAGATCTGTAGTGGGAATTGTGCCATCTTCCAGATGTTCTTAGATTGCAACTGCACATCCCAGCAGCCCAAACCAACATAGCTGAACATTGAGGTTGCACTCCAATAACATGATCCTCACTCCTGGACCTAGATCATAGAATCATAGAGTTGGAAGAGACCACAAGGACCATCCAGTCCAACCCCCTGCCATGCAGCAATACACAACTAAACCCCTCCTGACAGATGGCCATATTATCTTCATAAAGAAAACAGGAATAAATTAATTCACATTATAATGTTGCTGCAAAACCACTCTTTAGGATGTTTTAGCTTCTTGTTTATTGCCATTAAGTTGGTTTTGAGAAAGACCTCCAAGAGACCTGCTATTACCAGCCCTGCTCAGGCCTTGCAAACTCAGAGCTGTGGCTTCCTTTACTGAGTCAGTCCAATCTTCAACTTTCCTCACTGATTTCCACATTATTAGCATCATTATTTATTTATTTTTGTTTCTAACAAGTCATGTATTAGCTAGGAATGATAGCCTGGGATTGCTTAATCTCTCAGTTTTTTAAATTTATTTCTACCACATTCACTAAACAAACAAACCAACCTTGAGTTCTTTCCATTCATTTTGGAAAGAAATGTGTGGATTTTAGTTACTTTTGTTAGTTGTGGACCACATGAAATTCTCAACCATTTTCCACTTGCCAAGTTTAGTCCATTTATTTTCAACAGGGAGAAGGCCATGTAATCTTGGCTGCATCTCCACTGCAGAAATAATCCAGTTTAACATCAGTTTAACTGCCATGGTTCAATGCTATGGAATCCTAGGATTTGTATTTTGTTGTGACACCAGAGCTTTCTGACAGAGAAGGCTAAATATCTCATAAAACTACAAATCTCAGAATCCCACAACATTGAGCCATGGCAGTTAAAGTGTTGTCAAATTCCATTGTTTCTGCAGTATGGATGCAGCCCTTAGCAGCCATGTATATGTAAGAACTGAGGAGCCTTTCAGAAAACAGACATGATAACCCTAATTCAACAATAATCATGGAAATCGATGAATATACAGAAATTCAAAACTTATATGAGTGGAGAACTCAAAGCTCTGGGACAGGAGAGACAACAAATCTGTCACTTGATTTCTCCCACATTCAGAGTTTTTATAAATTAAAAAAAATATATAAAATTATTTCCATCTTGAATCAGAATTTGAAGTTTGATAACTTCTTAACAAAAATTAACTTCACTGAAATTCTTACCCATCCCTAATTTTTAGCAACTAACAAATGCTACCCTTGTCTCCCTATGACATTTTACTCTTAAATTAGAATTCATTTCTTTCTTTATTGTTCCTGCCCCACCTGTATAATAGTAGAGGTTTGAGTGTTAGACTACGGATTTGGAGACCAGGGTTTGAACTCTGGGTGGCCTTGGGCATGTCACACTTCCTAAGTCTCAGGGAATGGCAATGACAAACACCCTCTGAAGACACATGTTAAGACAATTCTGTGATAGGGCTACCTTAGGATCACTATGAAAGCATATAATAACAAAAACTTTCCTGCAGAACTATTGAATTGATAGGCATGACCACTACAAGGGAAAATATGTTTGAATATACATGGCAAAAATTAGCTGAGATATTCCTGCTATGTCCATGATTCTCCACAGTGATGTGATTCACATTATATGATGTGCAATATAGATAACCTGGACATATTTATTTGAAATGTTTTGTTAGCTTTCTAGAAAAGAAATAGCTGTTGTTTTTTAACACCGGCTAGTAAAAGGCAGGCTATAAGTACTGGAATGATTCCTCCCTCCTTTTTCACCTTATAGCTATGCTCCTCCTTTTTTTATATAATGCACTCAAAAGTCTGCTTTGATTTTTCTGAGTGTCTTTGAACATTAAGAAGCTATCTTCATCAGTATGATTTCCAAGGTTTCCAGGAAAATGAATCAGAAAAAAGTATATGTGACAATGCTGCATGATGTACCAGTATGCATGAAATCCACATGGGTTGCATAGGTACATTGGCTGAAAGTTACCTAGGATTTCATTAACTTTGAAAAGGACAGAGACATTTACTGCTGTCAGTAATTCCACCTATTTATGTTAATCTTTTTTCCTCATGATTACTAATTATAACTTTTGATCCCTGTTAATCTATCTCCATTTAGAAGATAAATTTTCACCAAAGCTTTATTTCATAATTTTTAATTAGTTTGTAAACTATTGCAAGATGGTTGGCCCTTGGTACATATCCAGTTAATGTTATAAAGATCAATAATAATTAATGCATTAGGGAATTTTAGAATGCATGCTTTCAATTATCTTCCATGAAAAATAAACCTTACCATATAAATGCAAGACCTTCTGTTAATTGTGTCAACCTTTACTTATGTGATATCTGCAAATTAAGAATTGTGATTCTTGTCTCCCCCCACCCCCCATAACTGCATGTGGGGATATATATGTTGTTGTTGTTGTTGTTGTTGTTCTGCTCTTATTATAGACATTATGTTAAATGAGGAGCTGCAAGAACTGTCCTTTATGTTCTGGTGATTCGAAATAAGGGCACCATTTTGAGGGCTATTCATCAAATTTGATTTTTTTTCACTGACAGTTTATATTTCAAACATGAACATACTTGACAGCAGCTTTCCATGTTCTCAAGTCAGCTACTTGAGAGTCCTTTCTCTAACAGTACGACAGACAAAATTTGGAATATTCTGCCTTCAAAAGAAAGTGTTCTAGCTCTCCATTCAGGCTTGCTTAATGAGCGTGAGAACTGGCTGTTACAAGCATACAGTGCAGGGTAAGCTAGGTTCGCCAGGGGCCATGGGCTATTCATGTTCCTCTTCCAAGTTCTCCAACTCTCCTCTCCTCCCTCCCTCCTTTGTCTTGCATTCTTTTTTGCTTGATCACTACATGCGGAAGTTACAGGGAGACTGCAACTCCTTATAAAGTTTGTTAGTTGTGTAGTCCAACTTGTAGATGGGATTGTAGCTGTTCTAAAAGACACAATCTTGGACATCTATCTGGCTCCATTTTGTTAATTTTACATCAATAGTTATACACTCTAATTTTAGATTGTGAGTAGATTGAATAGGTTTCTAATTTGGCCCTAACTGCCACTGCCGAGGACCTATTATCTACTCCCAAAATACTTCTCAGATATTGAGACTGTGCTTGTTCTGCTACTGAAGTAGAATTTAGATCACAAACTTCTGCTGCATATAAAGGCACAGGTGTAACCTTGTCTTTATATACTTTGATTATCACTGTTAAGGTGCCAGGATAATTGTGTGCTTTTAGTTTAAGTATTAGTTTCCGGACACAGTACAAGGTGTTGGTTGTTACCTTTAAAGCCCTCCATGGTTTGGGCCCAACCTATTTAAGGAATCACCTCCTTCCATATAATCTGCCCTGTGCACTCAGATCCTCTGGGAGGAATTTGTTGCAATCCACAAAGACCAGATTGACGGCGACCTCCCAGAGGACTTTTTCTGCGATCGCTCCCACTTTATGGAATGGCTTGCCAGATGAGATCTAACTAACCTAGAGAGCTTCAAGAAAGACATCAAGACAGATTTCTTCTGGCAGGCCTCCCCGGAATAGAACCTGGCCACGTAAAGATCCCCTCACAGACATATAAAAGTGAAGACTCTGCCCACTGTTATTCTATTATTGTACTATTGTTTTTAGATTTTATTGTCTGTAATTTTAATGGATAAAATTGTTTAATCCTTTTTTAAGGGGGCAGAAATTGTATATATTGTTGTATTTTTTAAAGGTTGTACGCTGCTTTGATTATGGTAACAAAAAGCAGGATATAAATAAAAGTTTTATTATTATAATTATTATTATGATTCATGTGTGCCTTTGCTCTGAGTGAACTTCTTTAATGATGACAGGACCAGGATCCATTCTCGGAAAAATAATACTCTAAGGTAGGATTGTTATATTGCCTCACCCTCTAATTGCCATCTATGTCTCTGCTGTCTTTTACCAAACACCACTATGTTTGACTAAGACTTATTGATGGTTAAAGAGCGGAGTATAAGAACTGAATATTTTTAACAGTCTACAAAGACCAACTTGTGAATATGATAGTAGTATCATATCATCAGCATAAAGCAAAATATTACAAGGTATATTTAAGACTTTGAGCATATGGACTGCAGAGTCCTTTGATTCTCCTGGCAGGTCATTGATATACAAATTAAATAACAGTGGTGCTAATAAACACCCTTGTCTTACCCCTTTTTGTGTATAAATCCTAAGTAAGGGATATATACATTTACCAATATGACTTCAAGATCCTTATGTCTCAATTTCATAATTAAAAAATGAGAGTGTTTTTCCACATTACATAATTTCCCCCCTTGCCAATGCAATTCTTGTTTAATGAGAACGCAAAGGCCGCCAGAGGCTCACCCTTTCTTTTTTTAATTTTTGGGCAGGGATATCTCACTTTGAAAGCCTGGGAGTTTTATTGGATCATCCTCACCCGTTAGTCAAGTTTCCTGAATGGCTGCTACATCAAATTTAGAAAGAAATCCAACTAATTCAGAATCCACTGCTTCCATCCAACCAGCAACATTCCAAGAGACCATTTGGATACTTGTTCTAAATCAGATGATGGAGTAGGCCAAGTCAATTAATATCTGTATCCAAAACAATATTATCAGTGCATCCCATATAAACACAATTATTATTTGTATAACCATCCTTCAATGCCAAAGGAGGTGATTGTTGTTGCTCCACTCTTTCACTTGAACCAGGATTCTGCAATATCTCATCAAGCGAAAATGCCTGTTGTATTATTGCCATCTCCTCCACAAGTAAAGAATGCTCAGCAAAAAAATGTCTCTGTTCTTGGTGCCTTTGCTCAGAGTTAACAGTTTCCAGCTGGTTTAGACCTGTTGAAGCTATGTGCAGCATCACTGGAAATTGAGATGGTGATGTAACTACTAAAGGATTCTGCGTTTGCTTCAATGACATTGTATCTGGGCTAACCCCCTCCTCATACTTCTGCTTTAATGCTGACGTCTAATTTGTGTCGCCATCTTAATTGCAAGTTCTTTTATTAGTCCAAAGAGATCACATCCACTATTGTTTGGCTGATCATAATCAAGTGCCCCATTCTTCAGTGTGAGCAGGCAGACACAATCAGCATTTGGAGATAGAAGATCAATTAATGCCTCTGTTGGCAAAACTGTATTCCTCAGGGTCCTCTTCAGGGTTTCCATCTTGTGCAAAATAATATCCTGATCTTCTCTTGGGAGTAAGCCACAAAACCATCCTCATTCAGGTGCAAAATAAATTGGCTCTCATGCTCATATTCCCTCCGAGCCGTAGTGTATGTAACAACCTTAAAAACTCTTGTATCGGCAAATAAGGGTTTGACCCTTTCATCAAAAAAACAAAAAAACCCTCTGTTGGGAAAGATTTGGTATTGAGCTAGATAAGCTTTCATCCTGATTAACACTAGTGGAATTGTAGAATATTTAAAGGACAGGAGGATCCACTTTTGATTTGGATTTCCTGGGAGTCTAACTCTAACTGCCCTTGTTGACAGTGAAGAAGCTTCCCCAAAGAAATTTTAATTGCTTTCTTGGAAATTCAACAGTATCATTGTATCTTTTCTTGTAAATAATCATGGCAATCTGTTTTGGTTGGAGTAGGCAATTGTATTTCTGAGAAGATATTTTACTTACTTTCATAGCGTCTTTGGTATATACATGGTCTCCGCACATTAACTTTTCAAGAATTAGATGGTTAGTCTAATTAGGGCTGTTGCACCTTGTCAAGGCTTTTAGCATTTTCTTTACTCAGATGTCCTTTATCAGTAAATTGGCCTTGAGTGTGAGGCTTAACGTTATCAGTTTCACAAGCACCACAGCAATAGGGACTAGTAAGAGGTCTGGCTTTTAGTTTTTGCACAAAAATCTGCAATTTTCCCTTTACCACATTCAGCTTATGTTTTATTCCCTATAGCTGTTCAAATATTGAGATAACAGTTTGGGTTGTGGTCAGGCAATATTTTGTCATAAGTTCTGTTGAATCTTCCCCTGTTTGCTGCTTCTCATTCTGATTCTTCTTATGTTTATTAGTTGTCCTCTTAGTTTTGGTCTTTATTTCAGGTTCCCTGCAACTGGTATCTGGGCTAATTGCATGTATAAGCAACATATGAGGAGCTCCCAATTCCTGCTCTTAGTTTCCTTCCAGCTCTGCTCTAGAGGACATGGAAGGTTCCAGGATCTGCTCAGCTCCCTTTTCTGTCCGAGAGCCTCTCTCCAAAGTTTCAAATCCACTAACAATATGAGTAAGATTTGTTTAACTTAAATAAAACACTAATTAATTCTAGATTGTTTAGAGTGTTTCAGTTGGGAGAGTGAACCTGGACTCCCACTGTGCCATTTCCTTCCTTTTCTCTTTCTCCTGGCTCAATTCATAATCTTTTCATAGGCTTCAAGGTCTTTTAATTGGTTGTTTGTCTTAGAGATAATTTATCTGGACTATTTTGCTTGCTGTAAAATAACATAAGATGAAATAAAATAAGAAATGAATCCTTTAAAACCAGCTTATCAGCAGGAGCTCTATGAACCTGGTTCAGCTCTCTGACACCATCTCTTCCAACACCGAAGAACTGCATTCCTAGGTGGATAAAGTGAAAGTGACCAATCCATCCTTACTCATTTAGACATGTATGGCTCTCTCTCTCTTATAGTGAGTTGGTGTGGGTAGGACAAATGCCAGCAATATTGCCTTCACTTCACTGGACTATAAATGTAACCCTTTAAAGTAACTAAACCCACTATCTTTGTTCCTGCAGACATCTCTGCCATTTCACAGAATGCCATCTAGCTCTTTCAGCATATTGTATCAGCCTTTTCTTTGCATGACAGAACCCATAACAATATCATTTTGTCCTGTAGGAGAATGAACTCCTGTGTTTTCTGAAATACACTTCGGAGGCCAAGCATTCATAAATTGTGGCAATTAAGAAGGGGAAAAACATTTTATAATCTGAAAAGCAAACAGAGGGCAAAGGGGGAGATGAACCAACACAAGCACCTTTAATGAGAAAATGTTTTTTAATCATGAGATGGTCATGTGAGAGGAGTTGCAATTTGGGCCACTTTGATATCTGAACAAGGCAATTTATTTTCATTTATTTCCTTGCTAGGAAACAGAATAGCCTGCGCTTGGTGCCGATGCTGTAATTTGAAGCAGTTGGAGTTTGCTAGAAAGAAAACTTCTCTGCTTCTCTTGTCTATTGCTGATTCCTGGTAATCTGATTCTGAATGTAGCATCCAACAATAGAAGAAGATTAGAAAGAACATTACTGCTGGACAAGGAGTGAAGCAAAAGCTTTTTGATATGACCAATGTGTTGCTTAGCAATCTCATTTTTCTGTTAATGCCTGTAAGCAGTTTGATAGCAGAAAGATACAAGTCAGGTCTACAACAAAATGTTTCAGGGTGAAGGCCAGCCATACTCTCTTCCTAGAGCATGTTTGGTCTCTTTAAGCTATGCTTACACAGTTCCTCTGTCACATAGAATCACAGACTTGGGATGGACATGTAGGGCCATACTAACAGAGAAACTGTACCTCCAGTGCCAGAATCCACATATAAAATATTCCTGGGAGAGAAGCATTACACCTGTCTTTAAAAAATTCTAATGAAAAAGAGTCTAACACTTATCAAAGTGGTCTATTCCACTGTCAGACAGCTCTTGTCAAGAAATTCTTGTTTTCATTTGTTGAAAACTGCCTTGTTGTAAATGTATCAGAGGAAAGGCAATCTATATAGTAGATAATAGCTAGGTGGGTCAATTGATAGGTGAAATCTCCTTTCTTTTAGCTTGAATTCATTGTTTCACATACTGTTCTAAGCAAATTTTTCAAAGCCAGTCTAGATCAGTGGGTGTGGGAGATAGCACTTCTGCATTCAGTAAGCTTCTGAAATAGTTATGACTGAGGCAAAAGGTACATTACAAATAAGTGGGAAAAGGCCAACCCCAGTTGCCCAAATCAAGGCCCTTTAGGAAAGATTTGAACCTAAAGAACAGCAATACTGAAAGTCTCTTATTGCCCTAAGCCAAGTATCATAGGCGGGTTACAGACCGCCATAAAGTACGTACTAGGGTTAGGAAGGGGCAGTGCTTCCGCACCCCCCTAACCCTAGTATGGACTGAGTCCATACAAAATGGCGGCGGCTGTTCCACACGGCCGCCGCCATGATGGCGTGATGAACGCGCTGCCTCCAAACGAGGCATCACGGATGTGACACCATTGCTCCGCGTGAGGGCACTTAATACGCCCTTTGTGTGGAGCAGGAAGGAGCTCTGTTTCGGAGCTCCTTCCTGGTTTGTGTCACTGGGCGCAGCCTTCAGACGGCTGTGCCCAGCAACGCAAGGGAGAAAGGGGCCAAGCAGCCCCTTTCTCCTCCTCCCCACTGCCACAGGGTGTCCTTGGGGCTTGAACCCCCAAGGACACCCCTTTCCAGGCTGCGGGGAAGCAGCCTTTTGCTGCTTCCCCACAGCCTGAAAAGCGGCGGATCGGGGCCTCAGAGGCTGCCGGTCTGGCAGCTGAGGCCTCGATACACCGGGGAAAGGCACGCCTACAGACCACCCCAAAGGGGCGGTCTGTAACGCGCCATAGTTTGTGTTTTAATTGTTACACATACCTCATTTACTGAGGTATGGACAGGTCTAGATGGCCATTGGGGTCTCTTTTACTCTATGAATCTATGAATATTTAGTTCCTAGTTACATCTGAAGATCTCAAACTAGTATAAAAAGAAGAAGGAAATTATACATTAAAAGAAAGAAATACGCAAATCCTTCATCTAAATAGTGGATATATAGCTTTGCACTAAACATGTTGTTCCACAAGGGGAGCCTCTCTAGATGATCTCAAGAATCAAACTGACTCTAGAGGAAAGGTTATTTTTTGAGCTCCTACTCCATTTAATGTAGTCCATATAGTTCTGCAATATTTTTTTTCCTTACACCTCTTAAGCTATAATGTGGCCCTCTGATCTCATTCCTTTCTTTCATAGTAGAAAGAGTACCGAAAAGCTTGCACACACAGACACACACACAAGCAGAAAATAGAAAGGAGACAAGCTCCATGTGTTAGATGGTCACTTGTTATTCTTTTTTTAAAAGCCCTATGCATTTTGGCCTATATAGAAGCAGGCCTTCTTCAGAGGTGTTCACCAAATATCATTAAGCTTGTTGACATCAATCTTTGAAAGGCTGGACCATTAAACAAACAAACAAACAAGCTTCATTTATATACCGCTTCATACCACCTAAGGAGTGTCTAAGCGGTTTACAACTGTAAGCTAAGTATTAGCAAGCGATAAAGAAGGCATCCTTCTGTATAGGACAAAACATGTAGGGCTTTTAAAAAATAATAAATAGGTGCCCATCTAACAGCACATGGAGCTCCTCTCCTTTCTATATTCTGTTGATTCCTTTCTTGAACATTACTCCCATAAAAGGAGAGATAGGAAAAATATATGCAGTAAACATACTTTACCGACTTGAAACTGACAAATATATTGGTATCAGTAAATTATACAATAAATTATATGTTGACCAAATTGCTACTTCAAGACGGCCTTTCCCTTTTTTGTTCTACTTAAATATTAAGGGCTTCAATCCTCCCAAATTCTTTTGGTCATTTCAAGAGCTCTGATGTGATACTAGGGCATGTTAGAACAGTTAGGGACAGATGTGTTTGGACCCTTGCCCTGAAAGATCCAGAGGTGGTCATTTCCTACTGCCACCTTCTTTGAACACAACTGAACAATTTTTCTTTTGTAAACAGTGTACAGGCTTCCCTTCAATGTTAAAATAATATAAATCTTTCCACAAGCTATTTCGACAACTCATCAAGTTTCTTCAACCTAATGAACACACTTATTATTGATACTAAATAATTGAGGTTCTATTTAGTTGGAAATAATTACTGTTAAATAATACATACAACTGTCTTGTCAAATAACTGAAAGTGGGCTTGATGTGGGGTGTGAGACTGCCTTTAAGAAATGCTGATTAAATAGCAGTATACCATGGCTTGCTGTTGGAAACAAACATTATGGCCTTCCAGAACTGGCAAAGCTAATTGGAGCAAAATTTCATGCTGCCTGTGAAATATTCCCTTTCGAGGCACTGTGTGATATGCCTATACACTTACCTTCTAGTTCCTGCCTTAGTTTGATTCTTTATGCATGTTTGGAAGACATTTCTCATGGGGCTGGGGGATCACATTGACAAAAAAAAAAAGTTGTCGGTGGGGAACTGTGTTAGTCAATAAAGAGTGTTTTTCCTCTTCGATTGCCAGAAGTAATAAACTCTGACATGAAATCCAGATTCCACTCACTCTCTTAATGAGATATCTTGTAATCCCAAAGGGAGCCAGCATCTGAGATGACAAACACCATAATAACTCTAGACGAATGACAAGTCTGTTTACCAGGCATTTGTTGTGCAGCATAATTACAGACTTCAGAACTTATCACACCTACTTCCCTTGAGAATAAGGAGTCCTGATTTCAGAGCAGTCTCACTTCTTGTATGCAGTTGTTGAACTCTCTCTCTCTCAATCTCTTTTTCTGTGGGATTTACTGCCAAGTAAGAGTAAAATTAATTTTAATTGTAAAAATTTTACAGTGTTCTATAAATAAATAAATGGTGATGCTGATGGTGATGATGATGATGGCCTTAGGGGTTTGTGAGATTTGTCCTTTTTACTATAAATATCCGTACTAGTGTTGTGTGGTTGGGATGTGAAGAGATGGACAAGTCATTATCTCAAGACAGCACTCTGAATCACTCTTCTGTATTGGAAGTGTATTGTCTCCAGTTGTAAAAATGCCTGTCCTGTTCTGCAACCATCTTTAGGGAAGGAAGTAATATTGGAAAGAGATTTAAAACATTTAGAAAATAGCTAAACATATGGACCCGAACAGACAGGCCAAAACAAAGCTGCTTTGGGTCACTTTGGAGGTATGCTGTTTAAATTATTCATACATCCTAAGAATCCAAAGACATGCTCCAGTGCTAAGGACTGGAGCGCAGCTTTGGTGCAGCTTCTGGCCTCTTACAATGTGTGTGTCATTTAAACAGCATACCTCCAAAGTGACCTGAAGCAGCTTTATTTTGGCCTGTCTGTTCAAGCAACTATGTTTCTTGGATGTCAGGAAATTTGGACAGGAGGAATTCTGGGCTGATGAGTATCTTTACAGTTCAGGACTTACTGTGTGCCAAATTTGGACAAGATATTTTTCTTTTGTACAGAAAGTAGCATTTTATGTGCAGAAAATATTTATGAAGAAACATGATCTCTGCATAGAAAATGCTGTTACCTGTGCAGAAAGCCCTGTTTCCTGTACAAAAATTTCATGTGTGAATTTTATGCAGAATAAGTGCCCAGCTACAACATTTTCTGCAGAGAAAACAACATTTTCAGTATAGAAATATTACTTTCCTGGGCATAAAATGTTTTCTGCAAAAAATACTACATGTGAATTTTGAGCAGGATAAGTACTAAGATGTGAATCGTTTTTGAAGACTTTCCTGTAGCAGCTAGGATATTACTAATACTTCCTTCAAGATGAAACATTAGTAAATAATTGCATCCTTACATCTCTGTAAACATCAGAATGAAGATCAGAAAACAGAATCAATGTTTCCAATCACACTTAGCTTAATTTCACTGCATCTTGTGGATTCAGTTAGAAACTCCACAATATAATTTTCAATTTCCTCAGAAACCTTGAGGATGCAAACCTTTCCAAGTCACAAAAAAAGTTTTAGTCAACTGTCAGTCTCTCTCTCACTCACACACACACACAAACACACACACTAGACACAAACAGAAAAGATTTAACAAACAGAACTAAAAATTTATAGAATGAGCAAAATGTTTTACCCCTTTTCTTCTTCTGTTATGAAAGATTAAGGCTAAGGGACAAGACTTAACTCTTTCAGGTTTTCACCTCCAGCAAAGGTAAAACTCTTTCATTTGGACTATAAGTGGCAGGTTTCATCTATAAAGCACCTACAAGGTGTTTTTCCTTCCAGGTGTACAGAGACTTCTTGAGAAATTCAGTGTTTTCTGCCAAACAGTTAACTTCACACAGGACAGGAACAGCCTGGATCTCATGGGAAGTTACATTTATCTTGCTAATAGAATTGAAATTTTATTACCTGTTTCTTTGTCCATAGAATGGGCTCTGCCTACATTGAGATCTGCCTTGTAAGATCCAGCAACCTCCACCAGAAATCCACAACAGCAACTTGCTTAAAAGCAGTGAAGTTTTATTGAAATACAAGCAGATGTGGCTCGACAAACTTTTCAGCGAAATCTAACAGCCAAGCCTCAAACACTAAGTTAAAAGCACTCAGCCCCCACCCTTTTTTCCTGTAGCCAGTCCCATTCCTCCCCCTTGCTTCCCAGGCCAGCTAGGCCTGAGAAGCCAACCTGACCTTGGACAAGCCTCACAGATGTCTCCAGCTAATTAAACAGTGCATTCCAAACCATGACTGCAATCATTCCCAAGCACCAGCTAGCACCCCCTCCCCCCCATTAAAAGCAGGCAGAACTACAGCTAAAGCAATTACACAGCAATATGAGCAGTAACTAAAGTGGATGTGAATATTGATTAGTAATTGGCTTTGGAGTTCTGACATGCCTAGACCATTTTAACTAACAAAAGAAATAATACTTGAGACAAAATGTAGGCCTGTGACTCTTATCTTTTCTTATCTTGTTTGATTTTTACTATCTTTGCCCAATGAAGAAGCCAATGAAGTTTCAAAAACTTGCATGATATATTTTGTGTGTTTTTATTGGTCAGTAGTAAAGATGCCACTCTTGTGTGGATTTTGTTGTATAAAGATGAAACTGAGCTCCATCCAATCTGCTTTCAACATTCTTCAGTGGGTAATGGTTTGTGCCCTCTAAAGTTGAAGCCATAAGGGCCATATATATAGTTCCTATCTTGTTGTTACTTGCTTTCAAGTTGTTTCCATCTTACCCTAACCTACCCTGGGGCAAATCTATCATGGGTTTTTCTTGGCATAATTTGTTCAGAAGAAGTTTGCTATTGCCTTCCCCTCAGGCTGAGAGAGTGCGACTTACCCAAGATTACCCTGTGAGTGTCATGGCCAAGCAAGGAACTGAACCCTGGTCTCCAGAGTTGTAGTCCAATGCTCAAACCTCTATGCCGCACTAGCTCTCATATTTATTTTGAATTAAAAGAAAGAATTCAGAAACAGGAAATCTTTATGGTATTTTAACTATATTTAATTCCCTCTTCCATTGGAGACTCAAAAAACAGAGAACAGCTGACAAGGTGTCCTTGTGTTGAAAAGACAAATCGCTGAAATGAGTGATGAGGGTTCCTGTGTCATTTTATTTTCCCACTCGGTCTGTCTGTCTATCTGTCATTTTGACTGTGCACAGTCATCCCATATTTCCTTAATTGACAAACAATTTTGACAAGGCCATGCTGTTTCATAGGGAAATCTTTTCCAGGCTAATGTCAGCAATGTTACAAAGGGAGAGAGCCTAGCAAATGAGTAGTTTAGTCAGCTGTCATTGCCTCAAACTCATTTCCATCATATCTTCCAGAATATGAGGACACACATTATCTAGTATGCTTTTTGTCTGTGTTCATGGTAAACTGGAACATATATGTCATTGATGTACAATATTTTCATAGTATTTGCAAATATAGCACAGTGCTGTCTATTCTAATGACTAAAGGGGTCTTCAGGTCTCAGGCAGGGTTTTTCCCCCATCATCTGCTGCCAAATCATTTTATCTGGAGATGCCAGGGATTGAAATGGGAATATTTTGCACATAAAACATATGCTTAATCACTGAGGTCCATCTCAACATGTTGCCTTGGCATTATCAGCAGAAGTGCTCACTTGGGAATTATTTCATTACATTTGACCGAGTGAAATTACAGCATAGAACGTTTTGGAGAGTCCCTGTTCTTTATTGGTGGAAGAAAGTGGTGGACTTGGAAATACTATCACCAATGTAATCTTGTTTTGTGGCCATGAGGGAGAGGGATTTTGACTCTGTTGCTCCTGTCAGGAGGGATGTGAAGATGTGAAAGCCCATCTTTTCATCTGGCTTCTCACCCCACCCTCGTCCTCATCCTCCTCCTCCGTTGTGTAAGTTGTCTCACAGCCATCTTGAGTGTTTTTAATAGAAAAGCAGACAAAAATTCAAGAACAAGTAAAAAGAAAGAAAAAGAAAAGAAAAATGGGATTATAATTCATCCAGATTTAGTGCTCTGTATCAATCATTATCACTTCACCTTTAAAACTCAAGTCAAAAACAAGGTCCTACAACACTGCCTTACTTCTAGGCTGTAGTTCTGATTTATCTTGAGCAGTGGAGAGTTTCACAACTCGGTAGCAGCCATCTTTCTATTAATTATTACCATTGACTGAGTTTGGTATATGCATAACATAGTTAAGAAGGTTCTTCTCCAGTCATCTTAAATACTGGAGCGAAGAAGGCAATATTAGACTCAATAATGTGAGGTAATATTTGTAGCATTTTTCATCATCTTATCCTTTATCTCTACTTATATACATAGATTTAAATTGCTTAGAAAGTACTAGAGAGTTCTAGAACCTAAGTTTGCTGTTGTGTGCCCACAGTTTATTTATTGTTTTTTGCATGTTTTAGTTTCAGAAACCTATGAAACTTATTTGTTTAGTTAGCATCCAAACGGAGGTGCTACCTGTCATTCTGAGCTATTTTGGCATTCATTGTATCTCCAATATTTGCAACCATTTTAACTGAAAGCGAACTATTCCTTCTTCTTTTCTATCTCAGCACAAAACAATGGAAGCAGGTGGTTGAAATGGAAAGAAGAAATAGGTTTGTTTTTTAAAAAGAGGTTTTTAAAAACATTTCTTGCTGTCATAAATGGTGATAAGCCAAACACATACTGCTTTAAAGGCATGAGATCAAGCTGAAAAGATGGCATTGATATTGTTTTTGAGGTATGATACATTACTGAGATACAAAACAAAACAGCAGGCCTGCCCATAGGCCTGTTACTTTCAGTGGGATAGATCAACAACTCATGTAGAACTAGAAGCAGCCAAATTTCAAAGTCAGGACCAAACACTACCTGCCACTGGCAGTCTAGAGGCAAACAGGTAGTCAAACAGGGAAGCAAGCAAAAATGGGTTTATTTTAACACCAGTCTTGAGTGGAGTAAGATTAACCTAGATGCCAAAGACGAAAACCCCAGTTTGAAGATCCTGGCATCTTATAAAGTGGCACTTTTTTCATTATTAATGAGATCCTTTTATAAATAAAAAGACATTGCAAATGTTCAATATAGTTTGAAGGCTTTATGTGGAGTTTGGAAAAGTTGTGGTCCAAAAAGTAAAATTTCCAAATGCTGGCTTTCTATCACTTCTAGGGGAACAGTCAGAGTTTCAAAGGCATCTGACTCTATCATGGCTTCATCCCTCCCCATAGAAGAGCCATTTACATTGGGCAGCAGCGGGGTGGGGGGGGTGGGGGGGAGAAGTAGGACAGTGGTATTCAATCATTTTTTATCCTTGGGTAAAGGTACATGCAGATGTCACGCCTCTCAACACTATGGATAACACTATTTTGTTTATTTAGTGTGTGCATATCTTTAATGCCATCATTAAAATTAGAACAGTTTTATTTAAGTAAATTCAATATCTCTCTCAGTGCACGTGTACATTTTGAATATTAAAAAAGTTTAGGAAAAGGAGGAGGAAAAAGAGGAATCAGAGCCTCCAAGTCTCATTGTCCCTTTAGGAACTGTTGCACACAAACACACCCCTGGAGGTCTCACCCCATCATTTGAGAATCACTGGATTAGGCACATTCTGGGGTCTAGCATAATTAGAACTCATACAAATCCTACAGTCTAAGCAAATTAATGATACGTATGTCATTCCCATTTAGTAGAAGACCTAATGATTCTCAACACTCATGAGTTCATTTGAACATACTTTGTACATCACTCTTCTTATTAGCTTAGATGTGCCATGCAAGTTTCAAAAATAGTCATGGTACCTCACTCCAGCTCTTTAGATTGAGAAACTGAAGGTTCTTTGTCTTCTGTTAGCTGAACTGTAACAGTTCAGAAGTCCCTTTTATCACTGTGAGTACTGTATCTGGACACCTGTGTTTCCAACTTGTGAAGCACAATAAATCCCCATTCAGCCATGGAGATTTATCACAGTCTCTCACCTCAGAGGAAGGCCAAGTCAAACCCCTTCTGAATGAATTTTGCCAAGAAGACCCCATGGAAGGGTCACCATAAGTCAGAAATGACTTGAAGGCACATCACAACAATAACCGTCCATATAGCATCTGTGGAGGAAACACACAGGCATCCAAGGATGATTATCATCTTCATCAGGCAGATAGATATCTATCCAAATAGGATGTATATTGTTACTATATTTGACAGCAGTGTTTCTCTCTTACCAGCATGGTCTGAAAACATGCAGGGATAGCTGTGTTGGCCATTCAAGAAATACAAACAAAAATCCATCAGTCATGCCTTTATTGGCCAGCCAAAATGCACAGTATACTTGTTGCAAGCTTTCGAAGCTCCATGGGCTTCTTCATCAGGCAAAATATTACAAACCAAACAGGAAAATAAGAAGAAAAACCATTGGAGATGTTAGTCAGATGCCTGCATGTTGTTTCATTCATTAGGAAAGGTGCTATGATAGGGAGGATAGCTTTTGCAGGCAGGCTCCTCCTCCTTCTGGCCATGCGGCAATAGGAGGATTTTCAAAGTCTAGGAAATTTAAAGTCCATGTGCATCTCAACAGGGACTCATCAGTTGGCCAATAAAGGTATCACTGATGGATTTTTGTCAGCATGGTCTGAGTTAGACAGTTTGACTCTCCCATCCACTATATATATATATATATATATATATATATATATATATATATATATATGAATATATAGGGTAGTAATATTAATCCATGTGCAAATACTGTTCTTGTGTTCATTTCAGACACATTATGTTTGAGGAGAGTGGGATGATATACACATTCTCCATGTTGTGTTTTTGGTTTGTTCATGGTGGTTCCTTCATCCACACAAATCATTACTTGATGTTGTAGATATACATATATCAAGAAGCTCTGTATGTGAAGTTGTCATCTGTTTTATGTTATTTTACTACACAGTCTCAAAAATAGTAGTGTGCCTCTTCTTTGGGAAGGCAATACTCGCTGCAGTTGATGAAGTTTAATTCAAAAGGTCCTCTAGGCAAAATGCACTTTGGTGGCATTTTCAACCGCTGTCAGTAAGTAAATGTTTTCTCTTTCAGTCTCTCTGATGCCATTCTGCATCAGAGAGTTAGTCATCAAGCCCAGTGTCTTGCCTCAGGCAACAGCCAATACATGCATCTTTGGATGAAAGTGCAAATAAGATATTAGTCATCTTGCCTATTGAAAAGAGATTATGGGATTCTATACTGAGGTCTTCTGTCAATCTTTCTTTTTTCCTGCCTGGTGCTTCTGTTCCTATTTCTGTCACTACCTTGGCTATGGAGGTATTTAAAAAAGAATACTTTAGTGTCATCCTGAGCATGTTTAGTAATTAACAATTCACAATTAATTACTTACAGCAGAACATCATGCCATGCTCAACTCTGTGGTATTACTGAAAATAGCATCTATTGGCCTGTTCTATAGTAACAGATAATTTTACTCATGCTGTGAAATCTTTAGGTTATGCAATTTCCCTGCCTGTGAGTTGGAACCAATAATATGGAGTGGGAACTGAAAAATCACAGAATGTTGGTGGGATATGATGACACACTGTGGGATAGAAGAGGAAAACTCAACACAGAGATATATAAGATATAAGATATATAAAATAAGAAATGTTTCTGTAGGGTATACAGAAATCCTACACACAGAAAGACAGATACCTACACAAAAACTCCAACCATCTCCCAATACAAAAAAGAAGCACAATGAAAACAGTGGTAGACTGCGCAAAAAGGATCTGCAAACCCCACTTCCTGGAAAATGAATAGAAATATCTAAACTGGCTTACTCCAGCTCAGACATCAGAAGAGCTGCCAGATACAGAAAAAACCAGAAGAGTGAAGACAAACACCCAAAGGGAAGGTTTATTTTTTTACCATACATCAAAGGAGACACAAACAGAATAGGGAAACTCCAAATGATCTACAAACGAGCCTAGAAAATTCAGCAAATGCTTTGCTCAGCAAAGACAGGAAAGACCCTCTCATGGAAGCAGGGCTCTACCGCATACCATGCAGCTGTGGACATGTCTATGTAGAGACCACCAAACACAGCATTCAAGCATGAATCAAGGAACACAAGAAACACTGCAGACTGAGCCAGGCAGAAAAATCAGCAGAAACAGAACATTATTATTATTATTATTATTATTATTATTATTATTATTATTAACCTTTATTTATGAAGCGCTGTAAATTTACACAGCGCTGTACATACAGTCTTTTTAGTTAAACGATTCCCTGCCCTTGGGCTTACAATCTAAAAACGACATGATACAGAAGGAGAAGGGAGTGGTGGAGGGAAAGGGTAGGAGCTCCAGCAGTTCCTCTCTACCTCCAAGGCCTGGACCAATGCAGGTGGACTGGAGGGAGGGCTTGGCTTCATAATGGATGGTTAATCTTCTTCCAGGGAAAATACATACTCTCAAATAGGATAATGCATATACAGTACATAGCAATACAGGAAATTGTTAGATAAACAGACACCAAAAGAACATCAAATAGTAAGCGACAATTATGCAATGCCCGGGAAGGCTTCTCTGAACATGATGGTTTTCAACTCCATTTTGAAGTTGGTTAAAGAAGTGATGGCTCTTGCTTGTGGGGGAAGAAGGTTCCAGGAGTGAGAGGCAGCAAGTGAAAAGGGGCCAATCCGGGATGGGGCAACATGCCATAAATCATTCAACAACAGACCAACACAGAGATTAACATGTAAATAGCTTCTCCCCAACCAAAGCACACACAGTATATACGTTGCACTCACTTCCATGCCACCAACCTCTGAAGATGCCAGCCACAGATGCAGGTAAAGCAGTGGGAATGAATTCTTCCAGAACATGGCCACATAGCCCCAAAAACCCACAAAAAACTATGGATGCTGCCTGTGAAAGCCTTCAACTTTACTTTGTGGCATTTGTTTAAATACTGTTTTGTGTTTGGGTCAGTGCAGCATGTAGTACTGTTTGGCTAAGATAATGTGCGATCCACTTGGTTGAAGAAAGGAAAAGTTGTCAGGTTGTCTGAGATTTAAGCTGGAAGGGAATCAACTTTGTTTTCAGAGGAAATACCTTGAGATTTTTCTTGCCAAACACCTACTTCTACCTCACTACAAAAGGGATGCTTTGTCAAATATTGTCCATCATTATTTTGTTGGGGCTCTCACTTTTCTATCCACAATTTTCTTGAGTAATACTAAGCTAAGTGCATTTTGAGGACTATAAAACAGTTTTGAACGTTGCCATTTACAAAATATTTTTAAAAAGAAACAAAACCCAAGCCTCTTGAGCAGAAGAAACTCTGCCACTGACGCTACTAAAGGGAAAAGCCATACCTGAGTAACTGTTGGAGAATATTTCCTGCATCTGTAGAAATTCAGTGAGATTGTTGCACCTCATTTTTCTCCCCACAGACAGGATGGAGAATTTTGAGAAATTCTTTGTGCACTGCTGATAATTACGTTCTCTCTCTCTTTTTGTATTAATATGAGATGCTTCATTCCAAAAACTGCAGACTCTGACTCACTCATCATGAAAATCTGCAACTTCTGAGTTTCTTTATTTTACTGCCAAATATAATTCACTTTCAGCTGTATGTGCACTATGCACCTGGGACATGATTATGCCCAGTAGAAAATAAATAAGCCTGCATTCTTTGCAGCTTTCAAAGCAATTACTTCGTTTGGAAATTGTCACATATAGAAACAAGTGGAGAACCATGAAAAAAATTAGAAGGAGTGGTGACCTTCCTTATTGTCTCTTGCTTGTATTGCTTTTTTATATCTGGAGGCCCAGGTTCAAAATCCCTCCATCATGAAACTCAGTATGTGACTTTGGACCATTCAATATATCTTGCAGCTTTATCCATCTCACAGAGTTTTTGTAAGAATAAAATGGAGCTGCATCAACCATGTATTCTACCCTTTCTTTCTGGAAGATGGGTTCAGGAGTAAGATGGGTTCAGGAGTTACAGCACCTTCCAATCATAGGCTCCTCTTTCCTCCTTTGGTTTGCTTTGCTCTGTTATCATAGTGTCAGAACTCTCTCTCTTCAACCTAATGGGCCCAGAGTTTTCTTTAACCTCTTCTTGCCACACTTAAATAATAATAAAATAATAAAGTTTTTATTTTTATCCCGCTCCTTCCTGTGATCAGGGCGGCTTACAACAAGATTAAAAACAACGATACAATAAAACATTATAAAATATAAACATATTACACCAATAAAAATAACAGGCAAAAAAGCCCCATAGCCCAACCTCTTGGCCACGGAAGAGGAGGGAGGCCCACAAGAACTTAAACTTGTGATTTTATTGCACATGTACATGAACCTACAAAAGTAAATGAGACACAAACTTCAACAGATAATGTGCTTTACAATGTTTTTCACATCAAGGTGTACATGACACCACTGATTTGTAATTGTTCAGTCACTTTGTCATCTTCTGTATTTGTCCCTTCTCTATGTCCTGGTTGCTCCTCCTGTGTCAATAGTTGTCTTAAACAGATGTGCCTTGGTATTTCCTACCACATGCTGCATCAATTTCAGGTGCAGACTGCTGCTGAATTACCAGCTCCATTTCTGAAGTTTATTGCGCGGGCCCTAAAACGGGCCCGTTGTGTTTCAAAACGTGTGCGTGCAGGGGCTCGCACGGCACAGGATAGGGCTAGGGACAGCATTTTACTGCACATTGGAATGTTGCTGCTGCCGCCAGGTGTTCCAATCGCGTCCTCCCTCCATTTCAGAGGGCGCGATTTCTGAAAACAGTTCTCAGAAATCACGCCCTCTGGAACGGAGGGAGGATGCGATTGGAACGCCCGGCTGCGGCATTCCAGTGTGCAGTAAAATGCCATCCCTAATCCCATCCCATTCCGTGCATGCCCCTGCTCACACACATTTTGTAACACAACAGGCCTGTTTTAGGGCCCATGCGATAAACTTCTCTAAATAGACAGGGGAATTGGACAGCAAAGTAAAAAAAAGTGAGGCAGAAGTGAGACTGCAGCAGAATAGCTACTGAAGAGATGGGGAAAGAGCTGTCCATCTTTCACCTGCAGTGAATTGTCTTGTGTACAGATTATGAACGTGTGTTCTCCAAGCAACCCAGCCTAGTCTCCTCTAAAGGGGACAAAGAAAAATTCGCATTCTCCTGTGACACAAATAAGTTCTTAGCAGTCCAGTTTGTTGTTGCTGGGGCAGGCAGCTCAGTCAGAGTATTAAGGGAAAAGTTAGGAGAAAGTAAAATGCGGGTAGTAGGTGGAATGTATTGGTTTCAGGGAGGGACCAATTTTTGTTTTTATGGAATGGTTCCTTTATTAAATAAATAAATAGCCTATTAGCACCAGTGGTATAGGCTGGGCTGAAATAGAGATAGCATGTGTTGCTGTTAAGACTGATAATATTCTTTCAAAGTGGTATGTACTTGGGTGGGGGAGAGGGGCAGATTTATCCAGCCAGGGTTTGAATTTTGAATGCTTGACTGTTAAAAACAAAACAAAACAAAATCTGGGCTTGAATTTCCCTGCATTCAGTTATGTTAACATTAACTTTGAATTGTCACCTCTTCATTTTCTCCTAACCTTTAACTCTCCATTTTTAACATATCTATCAATGGTCCAGAGCAACACATGTGTTTCTGTGGAAATTATCACATGGGAGGAAAGTGTCCTTCTCCCGTACTTAATTTGTGTTATTAGTGTGATCAGGGGGAGGATTGTCACACCCCTGTGCCCTTATCCCATTCTTCTACCGTCTATAATGGACCCATCATTGGGTATTAATGGGAGCTCCTGTTAAAACCTAATGATGCCGAGTTACAGACCGCCATTAGGGATGTCCTGAGGACGTCCCAGTTTGAAAAAGGGGTGTCTCTTCCAGATGCCCCTAACCCTATCATGGACAGAGGCCGTGACAAATGGCGGTGGCCGTTCCACACGGCCACCGCCATATTGATGTAGCGGACGCTGTGCGTCCACACGTCACGCCCCAGAAGTGACGCTGCTAGTGCGCGACTAGCTCCTCATGGCGTTTCTTCCAGGGCCCAGGAAGGAGTGCGATTTCCGCGCTCCTTCCTTGGAGCATCCGGGAGCCATGCAGTTTGGCTGCTGCAGCTCCTGGATGCTGAAAGCGGAGGCGGAGCCAGACCGCCGCAATCTGGCGGTCTGTAACGCACCGATGGGTCCATTACTATTTATAGATGGTAGAAGAACAGGATAAGAATACGGTGGTGTGATCTTCTTTCCCCTGATGACACTAATAACATGAATTAAGCATGGGAAAAAGGATATTTTCCTCTCCCGTGTGATAATCTCCTTTGTTGAGGAAAGCTTTGCTATTGAATTTGGCTGCCGTGAATGGGAAATAACTTCATTTCATTTGCATTTGTTCTTATCTTGAAGGTATTTTTTAAAAAATAAAATAAAATAAAAATAATACTGGCCATGAGCAAAAGTAGCAGATTCTAAATTCAAATCTAATTTAAAGATGATCTTAAGGCCTAGTTACAGTGTGACATTCATGTTACATGTGTTTGCCCTCTCCCTCTGAAACCATCTCTCTGGCTATAAATGTTTTGGAGTTTCTCAGCCTCCCCAAAGAAGATATTTGTAAGTGTGCAGGGCTGCAGATGAAATGTAGTTTGCCCTCTTCCTACTTTTTATTGCAGAAATTATTTCCTTAAGGGCAGGAATAAGATAAGATATTGCCCAAAGAGTTCAAGCAGGTCTGGCAGTAAAGCCTTTTCCTATGATGTTTCCAACCATGCAATCCTCATTTGACATGAATGCATTCTCCAACAGGCTTAATACAGTCCTCTTGCAGGTGGCAGTGACAAATTTACTAGATTAGCATACCATACTCTTATAGTGCTGCTATTCCAGTGTAGTTCAGTGTAGTTCAGAGTGGCCTAAGAGCTCTTTGACTGAGAATTTTAAACGCTGCTCCTTAAACTGCAAATCCCAGAATGCAACAGGAGGCAGCCAGAGCAGTTAAAGTGGAATGACAACACTGTAAGAGTGTAATGAAGTAATCTAGCTAGTGTATACATGTGTCTTGTATTAAACTAGACACTACCGAAAAAGCGGGAAGAACTAAGAGCAGTCACAGTTCCTTGTATCTCATAACATCTGCATCAAACCTTAAAATGCTCTTAGCATTCTCTACCCCAGCATGTTTTGAATTGCGGTGCAGCAAAAGATATTTAATCAACAGCATACATCTGTGTAAAGAAAATGTCAAATATAACTTATAGCAGCTCTTGAACATTCCATAGACATTCAGCAATGCTGACTACATTTGCTTGATCAGGATTTAAAAAGAAAAGAAAAAACAAAACAGCTGACCGACTGGCAAATGCAAGGTTTCTGCTGCATTTCCGTTTTTTCCTGGAAATGTCTGCAGGTTTCACATTTGGATGTTTCCCCAATCCAGTCCACAGCTGCTGGAAGAATCCAGAAGGGGCAAAAACAGCTTTTCAAGATTTCACCTCTCCTCCCCATGAATGGGGAATATGAAGGTGCAAGGGTCACCATATGAAAATAAAAGGATTTGCAGGACTTTATGCAGCCAATGAGGACTATGTTGCCCATCTCAATGTCCTGAGAAATTATGACAAGCTGGACTAGTCCCTCATTTCTTATTGTCTGAAATAGAGCATCAAATTACACCCTTCCCATCCGATTCCATGTGCGCAAGCCATCCAAGTTATTTTGGCATAGAAGGCTTCTGTCCATCCTTAAAACGCCTCTCTCCATACTTATCTGTAGCAACCCGACAACTCATTATTGAATTAACTCATTAACCATTTGCTGCCATTTGATGGAACCCAATATTTGAAACCTGAGACAACCTCTCCATTTTACTTACTGAAAGGGTTGACCAGGAATGAGGAAGTTTAATATCTCCCATGGCAGAAGCTTCCTTAGAAAATATGTAGCCACTATGAAGGCTCTGTCCTGTGTAAATGGTCCTCTGCTATGGTCAGAGCATGGAGGAGCTGCCCTCCCTCCCACATTTTGAAGAAATGATACCATCAAACCTTATTACATGTGCTTTTGATAGAGATGTTGAAGGTAGGAAAGACATGCTTAAACAAGTTAATTGAAGCAGGAAAGGCCATATATCAAAATGTATAACTTAACAGTTTATCCGCCCTGTTCATTTATTAATAATAATGATGATGATGGTGATGATGATGTGCTTTTTCTAGAAAACATGTCTGATCTCCTGTTAGGAAGATTTGATATGTGGGCAGAATTTTAAGCCAAGATTTCCAGCTGAGTGTTTAGTTGCTGGAGCAGGCTAGTGTAATACATTTCATATATTAGATGTGGGAGTGTGTGCTCTCTGCACTGTAAGAAGGATTATGAAAATAAGAGAAACTCAGCTTAATTTTGCTCTATTTGCTCTTCATGGCAATTATGCAATTATTATATTCAGACAGCTAATAAATAATTAGAGCTGAAATCATTGCTCAATTACATGTGACTAAGTCTAATTAATACATAATCATAACGGCAATCATTGATACAAATTTTCTGCTTTGCCTCAGTGTAGAGACATTGAGTAGCTATGTACATGGGATGTACTACTAGCTGTTGATATCAGTACACATTATCATAGGGGTAATGTGTACTGATATGGTCTTCTTCTGAGGAAACAGAGGACTAACTGGGCTTTAAATGGAAAGAGCAATATGTATTCCCATAAAGATAACAAAAGCCTTGCTACATCAGACCAAAAGACTATTTCACACCCAGAACAAACAGATGCCACTAGGACCTTTCCCCCATGACATCTTTTTTTCTCTTTTTAGGAAGAAGATTTCAATGCCACCCATGATAGAAACCCCTCAGTCTTATTATTTTGCTACTCTGAGCAGAGCAGCAAATGGCATCTTTGCATCGAGTCAAGTACCCAAAGCCATTTGTAGGACTCAATGTTTGTCACAACACCCAAATTCGGCACAATAGACATAAAAACCAGCCCTGGTATTTAAAAAATTGCAAAAGTAATAACATTTATTTATTTATTTATTTTCTTGCCACTTCATGCCAATCAAAATATATTGGTGCAAGTGGATTCCTCACTCTGACTAAGTACTAGAACTGCAACTATTACTACAGGGAGTACTATTCAAAACCATTCTTTAATTACAAACATTGCATGTCATTACTAGGGTTGCTATTATTGCATTGACTCTTCAGGCCTAACTTTAGCTATTTGTAATGTTTATAAGCTCTGAAATGGATAGGCCAAAGTGTTCCTTGATAGCAGGCATAATCAATGGACATAACTGATAATTGACAAAGTTCTCTTATACTAAGATGTTTATCACACTATGCTCTTAAAGAGCTACTATTCCAGTGTGACTCCTCTAGCTGCCTCCTGTTGCATGCTGGGATTGGCAGTTTTAAGGAGCTGAACTTCTCTGCCTGAGAATTCTAAATACCCCTCCTTAAAACTGCCAATCCCAGCATGCAACAGGAGGCAGCTAGAGGAGTCACACTGGAATAGTACCTCTTTAAAGCATAGTGTGATAAACATCTAAGTTAAAATAATGTGATAGACCTCAAGAAGGACAATAGCTCAGTGGTTGGCTATGTGCTTTACACACTATAGTACCAAGTTTAATCCCTTCACTGATTTTTGTAGAACTAGAGTGACCTCATTCCATAACGTTTCTGCATTTAATGTGATAAAACTGAGCTATGAAGGCCAACACTCTGTGTTGGGATAAGGCAGTTGTTTCAAGCTGTTGTATTAGCAGTTGAATTATAGAAAACAAAATAAATCTTGTGCAAGGAGGAGCAACATTTGATCTAGCCTCTATACTTTGGGTTCACAGGTTTTTTTTTTCTAGTTACAGAAAAAGAGATGTGTGAGATAGAAGGAGGAAGAGAGGGAGAGATAATGTATAATATATATAAAACAAAATGATGAATCTTGCCTATCATATCTGTTTTTATAATTTTCCCTACCTTGCCATCTCCTTTGGTCATAGCTGTGTGATTGCCTATGATGCTTTTCATTGCCACATCAATGTGATTTTTTCCCCAACGCAATCTTCTTTACAACACTGAGCTAATGCTCCTGATCTTTATGCTTCACAGTATTTGGCAGAAGGCATTTGCTTTGCATGCCAATGAATAAGCCACATGTCATCTGTCTATTTAAACTGTGACAAGTCACCTTACCTTCAATATTTGAGTTGCATATCACAACCATAAAGCAAGTGTTTGACATGCCTTCGTTTCAGAGATGGTGTCAGTTAAAAGCTTCTATCCCACCTTCATTTCTTCAAGATTCTGCAAAAACAGTTTCCATTTTTTTTTTTCATTCACATAAAGTGCTGCAGGTTAAAATCCTTCTCATTATTTCTCCCGAGAGCCTGCTGCTTTAACGGGAATATTAGATTCATAGATATTTATCTTGCATATTCCTGCCCTGTTTTCTTTTAAAAACCCTTCTGTAATATATGAAAACCAAATGTGCCCAATGTTAAGTTCCTTGTGGTGTTTCAGTAAATAGCATTTCACAAAGTATTGCACTGCTGCAGTTGTTCACATTCAGTTTGCCCAACTCTTTTCCATTTGCTCTAGACAAAATGTAGAGATCGTTACCATATTTTACTATGTAGTATCTGGTGGATAGAGCTGTGAGTTCTCTGACAGATGTGGAATGATATGCCAAAGACTTCCTATATGCTTGAAAAATACAGCAGTCTAGGTTACTATATAATTGAAAAGAGATGAAGCTGTACATTATTTCAGAAAAGGAAAAGATTAGGTTCCTTATTGTCAGCAATGTCACCAATGAACCATATTTTAGCGATGTCTTAAATCAGCTCTCTGTAGTCTAGTTCAGACCTATCCCCAGTGCAGAACTTCCTCATGCAGTGGCTGGAGTGCCAATATCCCTTTGGAACTCAGTGCTAATGGCTACCCCTACCTCCTTCAAACCTTTCTTTTTGAGGGGAGGAAAGTACGTAACAATCAGTGTTGGGACTCTGGTTTTGGAAGTGACATTTTCCTTTCAAACAACACTTCCAAACATAGCGTTCCTCTGAAGCCTTGTAAATAGTTAAAGCAGAAGTTCCCATTTAGTCTGTAAGTCCTCATATCAATTTCTCATGCCTCGGATATTTTTACTGCAAGACATCTTCAATCCCCTCTGTCCATTCATTCAAACAAAATTTCTTCCACTGGTTGACCTTTAACATATATGACAAGGAAAATTATTCAGCAATCCTAAAACTCTGATCCATCATAGTTTCACCCCTTCAACAGGGTAAGATGCTGTCAGTATTGGGGAGACCAACTGGATAAAGTGCATTATTAGGACGAGGAGCAGTTGTCATCTCCACAACACTCATCTTTGTCTTAACAATTTTGCTGAAATAAAAACAAGATTGGGCCTGACTAATTTTTTTTAGAACCAATCAGGAGTTCAATAATGACATTGTGAGTATCCAAAAGTCTCTTCTGCTCACCTGTCTGACCTCCAGAGACTGTATCCAAAACAGTGATTTATATAAGGGCAATGGGGTGGGAAGATGTCATACAGGAGCAAATGCTTCTTATTCTGTATTATATTGGTCCAGGAGAAATGTCAGCCCTAAGCAAGGCTGTGGTGCAGATCACGCTAAAAATAATGAAATTCTCCATTTAGTTTAATGATCTTTCAAGACAGGTGATGAAGGTGAAGTGTGTGTGTGTGCTGAGAGAGAGAGATTCAGAAAGAGAAGTGAAAACTGGCATGATGAGAAAATCCATTTAAAAATGCAGTTTATTTTTGCTTATACAGCATGCTGACAGAAGGGGAAGTCATTTATGTTACAGAAATCTTCTATTTCACAAATTTAGCCTTGAATGTTAGCAAGTACCTTCAAATTTTCAGAGAACAAAGCTAAACATTTCTTCCTAAAGTGGTACCAGGGAGAACACATCCTCCCATTCCATTGCTTGAGCCTTGAGTGCAGCCCTTCATGAGACTCCTGGATCCACCAAACAAACAAACAAATACACACACACACACACACACACACACACACACACACACACGGGATGCAATTCTTTGCTAATTTTCTTCTCAAAGGAAGGAACAAGTACTGTAATTTTAGCATTTTTTCCCCTAGTGAGAGATAATCTTCAAAAACTGCGACTTTCAAATAGTGCTTTTCTTTTTTTTTTAATTTAATGATTTTTATATAAGGCAATATACATATGACAATTCACATAAAAACATTAAATATATAACGACATCTCACAAATAGAACTACATATATTACATGACTAATATATATTCTAAAAAAATATAACATATAATCTAACTTCCTTCTACCTAGAGTTTTCTCATTTAATTTCTTCCTTTCTTGATTCAGTTCTTTTATCTTCCTGTCTTTATTTCGGCATACTCTACCTTAACTCGTTTCCCCTTTATATCTAGCATTATTATTATTGTGACTATCTTCTATACCTTCTCTAGTCTTATCGTTAACTTGTAATTTCACAGATTTTTCATACATAGTATAATTCACATTTTCTTCCTTTTTTAACTTCCCACCTATGT